>NC_035440.2:78199266-78551984 GCF_002127325.2 Helianthus annuus | reverse complement strand
TACTTTGTTTTGTACATTTCTACATTTGCATTATGTGGTAATACATACTTACAATACATAACATTTGTTACACATTACTTGACCACATTTGGACTTTTAAACATTTGACATGGCTTATACGAGGACTTTTTGACAATTGGTTTAAACATGGACTTTATACATTGGTGGTTTGTTTAAATGATTTAAGTAACGAGACGTGTAATATGATACAAGCATGGTGGATACGCCACTGGTACTTCCTATATATAAGTGTTTGTATGGTATTACATATCGTAGCGTTATTTGAATCATTTCAAATTTGACATATAACATTTTGTACAAACAACATATCATCCACTAGACATTGCTATACAAACAACTTCTTTTATACAACTCATTTTACCTGGTTATTTATTTAACCATGTATTACTCTTTTACATATACATATCATCTGATCTTATCGCTTTTCAAATGATTTACAAAACAAAACAATTTACAAGGTTCATGACTGACTGTTATTAAACGTTTTCTTTAAACTCAAGTCACGAATCCCATTTTCACAAAACCTATGTATCTCACAGGCATTTTTATGCTGACGTACCTATTTTCACATTTGTTTTCAGGAGCTTTTGCGTAGGACGATGATCATGACACTAGGGCGGACCTGTGCCTTAGGGTTTTAAAATGAAGATAGAACTAGATTAATTATGTTCTGAACTCTTTATTTCATGTTTTTGAGATAATGTAACACTCTTGTTGATAAATAAAATATAACTTTGTATGCCATGGTTGTGAAACAATTAATTCTGTTACAACACTCCCCGACGTTTCCGCCACGCTTGGTTGTCCCACGTGGTCGGGGTGTGACACAACAACACCTGAAACATATGTGAAAACAAAGTCAGCAAAGAAATGCTGGCGACTACATAGGTTTTGTGAGAGTGTCAGATTCATGGCTCGTTTATACGTTGGAATAAATTGTGCAACCTCGTTAATTGTCATTAGAAAACCTTGTTTTGTAAAATGTTTGTATCGTAAAACGAATAACCGAATCAAAATAGTTTGGTTATAATTTATAAACCTCGAAGCCATGAATCTTAACCCAAAACATTTGCTTTCGTAAACCAAATCGTAAATCATTCTCGTAATAAAATTCGTATAGTTTATATCGTTTCGAAAACCTCGTTTGTGTTACATCGCTTCCAATTGTTTACCCAAATCGTTTAATTCGTTGAACATCACTTTAGTCGCCTAAATCATTCTTGTTTTAGATCGTGAAACTACTTTTGGTCGTCTCGCTAATAACATTCAAACCTGTGTGACTCGTTTATTGTTCAACTCGTTTTCGCATTAACAAACCTCCAAAGGGTAAGTTAACAATCATCAGATTCGGTCGTTACCCACCTAACCCACACATAACCATGGGTCCGGTCTGATAACGGGATTTGTCGGATCCTATGGTACCATAACCTAATACTGGTTGGTTTGGCCGAAATTAATGAATGTCATTTGTTATGTAATTACAACCAACAAGCTCGTTCACATTATCTAAATCGTTGTTAGTTTAATATAAACCATCTTACTCGTTTTGAAACCATTGTTAAAACATCGAAATCATTTTGATACATATGAATCACCCCAAAACAATTGAAAACAGTAAAATAGGGGAACAATGTACTCACCTTCGGGTGCGTTTTTAAATGTTAACACAATCCCTCAATTGTTTATCCGCCCTAAATTAAATAATAATGATTTTTAATAATCAAAAACCACACTTTGACATGCAAAATACTACTTAGGTCATTTCTGTTTTAATATATATGAAACTGGTCTGTTTTCGGACATTTAAATAAAATGGTTAACTTATTCTAAAAATTCCCAAATTTTTACAGAACATCTTACACGAACCAAATATTATTGTGTAAAAATATCGGGGTCTTGTTCATTACTATTATTTTATAAAAATTCATTTTCCTGACTGCAAATCAGATTTGTTACTTTCTGATCGCAGTCTGCGGAATAATTCAGTAAAAATTAATCGTAAATCCGTTTAACGTAATTCTAGTTGGAGGATCACGGTGACAACGGTGACCATCTACAGTATAAGTTTCATGATCTAACCATATACATAATTTTAGTTATGACTGAAAACAGGACGCATATTTCAGCAGCAAAAATTCAGCTTAAGCTGCTGTTACGAAATGGTTCTTTAAAAATAGGAAACGGAGTCCAAAAATTATGATTCCGGTGCCATTAGAACCGTATTTCATAATATATAAATCCAGACTTCAGAAAATACATTTTTCATTAAGTTATGATGCGGTTACAGCCAGTTAAAGACGGCTGGAAAAGCAGATCAACAAGCTGTTTTCAGTCTTTTAACATTATAAAGTGTGTTCGATTGATTCCGTTAACATGTTTAGCGATCACATCAATACTTACAACAGATTATTACTTATATACATCAGATTTATCATGCAATATCATATTTCATTCATCATTTTTAACACTACTTTACCATATGCTTCATCTTTAGTTAGTTATACTTCAAGACCTGTTTATGTTCATTAGGCTTTCTAACTTTTTGATCTTTAAACATCATTAACCACATAAAAATATGAACAAGATGAAGATCTAAGGCACTTACTACTAGCACAAGGCTAGGGGAGTTTCAAAGCGTAAAAGTGGTGGATAAAAGAAAACGAGAGTGGTCCTTCGACTTCCGAACGCACCAAGCTTCGTTGTTGGACCTCTTGCACCTTAGAGTATAAGAAAAATGGCTTGAAGGGAACTTGATGGTGGGTGTATGGTGGTGGTGTGTGGCTGCCGAAATGAAGAAGAGAGGAGGGAGTAATTTTTTTTGTGAAGTGTTTGATGCAAATGAAAGTTCTTGCCCCATAAGCCTTCTTATAATCCATTTTTCACTAATGTCCCTTGTGTAATATGTAGGGTAGATATTAGGCAAGTGGATTATAATAATCAAGAAATGTACTCCCTTGTCTAGAACCGGTTGGGGGGGGGGGGTGCTTCTAGTTGGGTTGTAAAGGTTAGTTACTAATCTAGTTAGGAACCAAGTGTATAGTTTGTGTAATAAAATGTTTATATAATATAAGGGGTGTTAGGGTGTTCGGGGACCATAACTAGCCAGAAATAATAAAATAATGTGTGTGGTAAAATTTCAGTGTCCCGGGTAATGTCCGGTTGTCCGGTTAAACACCATTCCATTAAAGTGTTTAATTATGTACCGGGTAATTTATTTAGCGTTCAAATCCCGATTTATGGCGTTCGAATTTGTTTTTATTATTCTATAAAAATAAACTCGCCAAAATATTACTGAAATAGATTTCAGTTGCCAAGACTGGCTGCGTTGTTCGCGTTTCGCAGTAAAAGCACTGTGTCACGCATAAACACACGGTACGCGCTTAAACTTGAAAAATAAAGTTTTTAAGCGTTTTAATTTATTTTTCAACACGATCCTGATTAAAATAAGATTTTAATCATAACAGAATATTTGTGGGATTTAAGTATTATCCGGGCGGTCGCTAACGTTCGTTTCGCAGTTTTGTCGTAATTAGTTCTTTAGTTCAAGTAAACATGTTTTCGCCATACCGAATCCTTCGAAACTTATTTCTAAGTTATGTGAGGGATATTTAGGGTATTTTTGGCTTACGTCACAGTTCTGGAGTGTATGTCGCGTTAAACTGATTGCGTTTAAGCACCAGCTTGCGTATTACCTTCCAGAAAGTGATTTAAAGCTTGAAGTCGAAATCGAATCAAATTGTAAAATCATCAAACACAAGAACACATATAATAACACCAAAGCATATTGTTTTATTGATAACCAACATTGTTTTACATTATACGGTGCTTACAGAACACAGTTGTCACAGTCTCCCTTACTTTAGAAAATTTCGTCCCGAAATTTTATTTAGAGGAAACTTGTGAAAGTTTGAAACATGAAGTCGAAAAGGTAAAACAACACCGGTTAGGGTTCCGAACTTCTAGTAACTTTAAATAACATTATGCTTGCAAGGTAAGAGGGACACTTATATACAAGTATATGAAGCGTCATTGGTGCGTCCACCGTACCTTCATTACATTGTTCACGTTTCGTTATTGTTGTCACTATTGGTTCTTACACATGATAAATCTTACTGTGGTTTCCGTGCACTGAGTTTTTATAATTATGTACGCGTCCATAATTACGTAATTCCTTGCATAGTCCACACAGTGCATTTAATAAGGTGTAGGGGAAAAACCAAATGAATGAACTTGTGATGAGTGTGACTGGGCCACCATAGGGTCCTTTCAGCTGTATCATCACATGCCACTCTTAACCAGATTCTGAATCAATCTTTAACTAGACCACTCAAGGGTCTATTTTTGAATCATGGAATGGTACTATATAATCCAAGGGTCTTAACTACCACATAGAAATCCATTAAGGATTTAAGATAGTACCTTTTGAATATCCTATTATGAATCCCTCATATGAGGATGTGGAAAATTCTATGAGGATTTGGATAACGAAAATCGGATCTCATAATAAAAGGGAACACCTAAACACATATTCGCATTAATCGTTTAACTTGACCCTTAATTTGTTATCTTTGGACACGGGTATTTAAAGCATTCCAGGAATCCAATCAGGGCTCCGATTTGAAATTCCATGGGCTTGCGTCCCAAATCTGCATAACTCTTTTGACGGCTTCTAGCGGTCACCAGATTATCGCGGATTTTATTGATTTTGTCTGTTGTTTCCAGAATGAACTCAGGTCCAGTAAGCTGAGCTTCACCGTTCTCATTCCAACAGACAAGTGAACGACATTTTCGACCGTAGAGAGCTTCGAATGGTGCCATCTTAATGCTAGTATGATAACTGTTATTGTATGAGAACTCGATCAATGGCAGATGAGAATCCCAATTACCACCAAAGTCTATCACGCATGCTCTAAGCATATCCTTCAAAGTTTGAATCGTCCTCTCGGATTGACCATTTGTTTGGGGATGATAAGCAGTGCTTAGATTCAGTTGGGTTCCCAAAGCAGATTGCATGGTCTTCCAAAAATGAGATGAAAATCGAGCATCACGATTGGAAATGATATCTAAAGGAACACCATGTCGTGATACAATCTCCACTACATAGATCTTGGCAAGCTTTTCAGTAGAGAAATCCTCACGGATTGGTAAAAAAAGTGAGCAGATTTTGTCAAGCGATCAACTACAACCAGATAGCATCGTGACCTTTAGACGTACGCGGTAACTTAGTAATGAGATCCATTGCAATGTTCTCCCACTTCCAAACCGGTATTTCTGGTTGTACAAGCAAACAAGAAGGTCGTTGATGTTCCGCCTTGACTTTGAGACAAGTTAGGCATTTTGATACATACAAGGCAACATTCTTCTTCATACCAGGCCACCAATACTGGGTATGAAGATCCTTATACATTTTATCAGCACCAGGATGGATAGAATATCGAGACTTGTGAGATTCGTCCATTACTAAGGTGCGAAGATCGTCCTGATTAGGAATCCACAAACGATTCTCAAAATAGAGTAAACCATCGTCTTTCCTTTCGAGTTTAAGCTCAAGTTGAAGCGGTAGTTCGTATTTCAATAAGTCTTTGATCACACAAGATCGTTGAGTTTGAAGAACACGAGATTGAATATCCGATAGAGTTTGAACATAATGAAGCTTGACTCGTTCCTTTCGACTAAGCGCATCGGCTACGACATTCGCCTTACCAGGGTGGTAGCGGATCTGGCAATCATAATCGTTTAAGAGTTCAACCCAACGTCGTTGCCTCATGTTCAGTTCCTTCTGATTGAGAATATGCTGGAGACTTTTGTGGTCTGTGAAAACCACACACTTCGTTCCATAAAGGTAGTGTCTCCAGATTTTAAGCGCAAAAACCACAGCTCCTACTCAAGATCATGAGTCGTATAGTTCTTCTCGTGAATTTTCAATTGTCTTGGCGCATAAGCTATGACCTTACCACGTTGCATAAGAACGCAACCAAGTCCTAGATTCGACGCGTCACAATAGACAACAAAATCAGCGTTTCCCTCAGGCAGAGATAAAACAGGAGCATCACAGAGCTTTCGTTTCAGCGTTTGGAACGCTTCTTCACTCAAAAGGCCTATTCTTCTGAGTCAAAGCAGTAAGTGGAACTGCGATCTTCGAGAAATTAGAAATAACCATTGATAATAACCAGCTAGTCCAAGAAAAGAACGAACTTCTGTAGGTGTCGTTGGTGTATTCCAATCCTTAATTGCAGCAATCTTGGATGGATCTACATGAATACCCTGCTCATTGATAATATGACCCAAGAACTGAACTTCTTTAAGCCAGAATTCACACTTGGAGAATTTCGCCAAAAAGTTGTTCCTTCTTTAGTAGTTCCAACGTCAAACGAAGGTGTTGTTCGTGATCGGCTCGAGACTTTGAATGAATAAGAATATCGTCAATCAACACAATGATGAACTTATCTAAATAAGGTTTACAAACCCTATTCATTAAGTCCATAAAGATAGCTGGGGCATTCGTCAAACCGAAAGGCATCACAGTGAACTCGTAATGCCCATATCTTGTACGGAAAGCAGTTTTGGGAATATCTTCTTCGAAAATACGAAGTTGATGATACCTAGAACGCAGATCGATCTTGGAAAAACATGAAGCACATTGCAGCTGGTCGAAGAGATCATCAATTCTAGGTAGGGGATATCGATTCTTGATGGTAAGCTTATTAAGCTCATGATAATCGATACACATTCGAAAAGATCCATCTTTTCTTTTTCACAAAGAGAACAGGAGCTCCCCAAGGCGAAAAGCTCGGACGGATGAATCCTTTATCAGAGAACTCTTGAAGCTGTTTCGATAACTCTTGCATCTTCGATGGTGCAAGACGATAAGGCGCTTTCGCAACCGGGTTGGCATTGGGTACAAGGTCAATATGAAACTTGACTTGACGAACTGGAGGCAAACCAGGCAGTTCATCGGGAAACACCTCTGGATAATCCCGAACAAGCGGAATATCCTGAATACTTTTGCTCTTGTCTTTCTCCTCGGTGACATGTGCCAGGAAAGCAACATATCCTTTTCGCAAATAACTTTGGGCCTTTGTACATGACATAAGCTTCAATCCACCAGATGGTTTCTCGCCACGAACTTCCAGAATATTGCCAGATGGAAGAGGAATACGAACTATCTTATCGAAACAAACCACCTCAGCATGATGTTTGGTTAACCAATCCATCCCCACAATAATATCGAAACTCCCGTGTTGCATTGGCGTGAGGTCGATGGGAAAAAGATGGTTATCAAGGTTTAACTGACATTTACGAATAACAGAATCGAGAACAAGAGGTTTACCAATAGCAACTTCGACAGATAAGGGTTTCCTTAGTTATCTAACCAAGGAATTAAAGTGATTACTCAGATTGCCAATTTCGTTTCTTAAAATGAAACGAGCACTTAGCATCTTCGAGGAAATCATGAGCGATTATATGAAGAAGAGAACTACAAATACGGTTCTTTTGGTGTAGGTATCATAGGGTATGCCATACACACATGCAACTATATTTGTACATCGGAATTGCAAATAAAGATTTATTTATAAACAAAAATCGATTGTTTCCGAGTTCAAAGGAAAACACTAGAAACATAACATAAGATTCGGATTATTTAAAGCAGCAGCTTCTTCTAATCGGCCAAATGCTCATCCATGGGCCGGATTTGTATTGACAAACTTTGGGCATTTGTTCCTGAAATGACCCATTTTGCCACAGTTGTAGCAAGTACCAGGCGGAAAACGAGCTCGTGCTGGATTTGCTTGAACAACAGTAAGATTTGCAACAATTTTATTTTGGATCGCATAACGACATGTTTTGACCAAATGTCCCCATCGTCCACAGTGGGTACATTTGAAACATGGTGTTTGATCTGGATGATGATCATTGCATTGATTGCACAAGGGAGCAGTTCCTAAGTACGGCTTCTTGGCTGGTTGTGATGCCACATGGCTAGGTTTTGCTTGATTTGGTGTAACGGCTACGGGCTTCTTTGGAGCCTTACGCTTCTTTGACTTTTTCGGATGCACACTCTTCTGCTTTCTTTGATCCTTCTTGGGTGGCTTCGTTATTGAGACGAGACATGGCGACAGCTAATTCAACAGTCTTCAGGATAACTTCGCCTATTTGCTGGGCAAATTTGGCAGTTTGCTCGGACATTTGAATGTCGTTGCGACGATGAGACATTCTAGAGGAAGTGAAAGACATAGGAGAAAACAAGTGAAACGTTATCGGATAATTAAAACAGAACAGCTACGCATAAAAGGTGCGATCATATGTTTGTTACTTAAGGCAAACAAACATGATGACGTTTAATCAAAGTAAACGGGTCACATTAATGTATCACCGAAGACATGCTCGCCTATAAGTGAACACTCACCCCAATAGTTCCCAGGTAAGAGTTATTGGTCCGATACTGCGGATTTGTACGAACACTTTGCCTTAGACAGAAAATTCAGGGTACAGGCATTCACTCTTCCAGTTTGCACGTGTTCACATTATTTAGATCCAAACTTTGACGATATTTGAAAACTTAAAGGGTTCAAAACCTTACAATAAATCATCCTAGAACAGACGTTTGGTTTTCAAAACGGATTCGAAATTTGTGTTCTTGTTGTGGTTATCACCTAAGGATAGGTGACGGTATTGTTTTAAGATCTAACACAAGAAAACTCGCGTTAGGGTCCTAGGAAGGTTATAGACTAGGTCAAAGTATTACTAATAACCTAATTCCCTATAACCATGAGCTCTGATACCAACTTTTCTGTCACACCAGGACCGCGTAAAACAACAAATCGCGGCGGAATTGTCGAGGAGTGTTGTGACAGAATCATTGTTTCAAAACACACGAAAATTTGAAGTTTCGTTTTATTAAACATTAAATATTTACATCGTCTGGAAATCTAAATAAACAAGTTTATTAGGTTACTAGGGCCTCGTCCAGTCCTAAGTGATTATGCATCCTAGCAATCAACATCATTCAACAACACCTGAAACATATGTGAAAACAAAGTCAGCAAAGAAAGTACATAGGTTTTGTGAGAGTGTCAGATTCATGGCTCGTTTATACGTTGGAATAAATTGTGCAACCTCGATAATTGTCATTAGAAAACCTTGTTTTGTAAGATGTTTGTATCGTAAAACGAATAACCGAATCAAAATAGTTTGGTTATAATTTATAAACCTCGAAGCCATGAATCTTAACCCAAAACAATTGTTTTCGTAAACCAAATCGAAAATCATTCTCGTAATAAAATTCGTATAGTTTATATCGTTTCGAAAACCTCATTTGTGTGACATCGCTTCCAATTGTTTACCCAAATCGTTTAATTCGTTAAACATCGCTTTAGTCGCTTAAATCATTCTTGTTTTAGATCGTGAAACTACTTTTGGTCATCTCGCTAATAACATTCAAACCTGTGTGACTCGTTTATTGTTCAACTTGTTTTCGCATTAACAAACCTCCAAAGGGTAAGTTAACAATCATCAGATTCGGTCGTTACCCACGTAACCCACACATAACCATGGGTCCGGTCTGATAACGGGATTTGTCGGATCCTATGGTACCATAACCTAATACTGGTCGGTTTGGCCGAAATTAATGAATGTCATTTGTTATGTAATTACAACCAACAAGCTCGTTCACATTATCTGTTGGTGCACTACATCTGTTGATTCCGTCTAGGTGTCTAGGATCAAGTCTTATATCATATTGTATAAGCATAGGGCTCGAAATACGAGAAAATAGAAGCTTGTAAAGGTGATATGTGTTTGAATCGCTTTTAGGGCATTAGATATCATGGATCGCCTTTATGGCAGTTTTGGGTCACCTATGTGAACATAGGATGAACCGCTCATATGTCACATGATCATATGAGCGGTCCCAGACTTCTATATATAGGCCCATGAGCGATTCATTCAGTAGAGATCTTGTTTTCCACGCCGAAGCTCTGCCGGTGTGATGTTTGAGCTGTAAAACGTTGAAAATCAATACAAAAGATAGTTAGAAGGAAGAACGTGCTATATCTACTTGCTTTTCTTATAATTCCGCATCTGAATCGCAAGAGCAAACCTCTGAACGACTCTTTCGGGTCTCCAAACGATCCTACAAGTGGTATCAGAGCTTAGGAGGAGGTTTTCTACAGAATATAGCCGGTTTTCAGTGTTGTTTCTCACTTCTACACCTTCTTTTCTAATTTCGAGGAGATTTCACGGTTAAAAATCGCTCCAAATTCTCACAATATGTGCGGAATCATGATTTAACAAAACTTGAAAGTTATAGACCTTAATTCGGCTTAAAATTGATTAAAATTGAATTTTCGCTCAAAAGCGGTTCGTGTTTGCTGACATCACTTCGTGAACCGCTCGAAAATACTGTTGTGGATCGCTCATATAGACTTTTATGAACCGCTCATAGGAACTTTGCATGAACCGCTCCAAAGTTAATTCTTTGAATCGCTCTAAAACAACTCTGGATCGCTCTTAGAACAAATTCCTGAACCGCTCGTGTAAATATTGGTGAACCGCTCCAAATTTAATTTCTGAACCGCTCATTCAGACAAGACCTTGAACCGCTCAAAATTAAATTTTTGGAATCGCTTATCTGAACTGCTCGAACAACACTTGTGAACCGCTCGAACAACAACATTTGTGAACCGCTCGAACAACAACACTTGAACCGCTCGAACATCATTAGTTTGGACCGCTCATTAGGTTGAATTTTGATTGGATCGCTTTTGTGATTGTTGTTGAACCGCTTTTCTGTCAGCTGCATTGAATTTTGTGTTAAGTCAACATGAGTTCTGAATTCTTCAACGCGTTTGCTACACCGAGCACTCCAGCCGCGATTGCTCAAGCCATGAATCTTGAAAATGAGACGGGAACAACCCAGAAACCCCCTAAACTGATGAGTATTGAAGAATACTACGGGTGGAAGGATCGTTTTGAAAACTGGGTTCAAGCAAATCATCTTAGATCATGGGAATGTATCTTGAAGAAGTATGTGTTACCAAGAACAGAGGTGAATGTTATCAAGCAGATATCTGAATTTACAGATCAAGAACGTGCAATGTACAGAGCAGAAAAAATGATGATCAGTTTGTTACAGCAGGCGATTAAAGAAGATATATTCATTCTGTTAGAACATGACAAAACTGCTAAGTCAATATGGGAAGCTCTTAAAATCAAATTCGAGGGAAGTACGAGTATGGTGAAAAGCAAAAAGGCATTGCTTAAGAAAGAGTTTGATCTTTTCAGCAGTTTACCAGGAGAGGATACTAAGACGCTGATTGAAAGATACTGTCACTTAGTGAGATCATTAACAATGATTGGTGTTGATAAACAACGTGAAGAGTATGTGGATAAATTGGCTGACGCGTTACCTCAGAAAGAGTGGGGAACGTATTTGATGATATTGAAAAACACGGGTGTTTTTGACGGACTGACAATTGGGCAATTTATTGAAAAATTAGAGGCTCAGAATCTTGAACAGCAAAAGATCGCTAGAATGAACAGTCCTAGTGGTCAACAGGATGTTAAAATGTACTATAAAGGTAGTGTTCCAGTTTCTGAAGCTGAAAGAAGTCCAAAGATTCAAAACGCCTTCAGTGCTGGAGATTCATCTGAGAAAGCTGATCAGGATACAAACAAGAGCAGCAGCGGGTTTTCATCGTTTCCGAGTGTGAATCCGAAAGAGACTAACACAAGCTTTCAGTCTCAGAGTACGAAAACCGGAAATGGATACATAATTCAGTGCAACATAGCTCTCAACCTTCCAGAAGGTCAAAGCTTCTCTGAAGACACTACTAAAGACCACATGGCACTACTGGGTTCAGTTCTGTTATCTTATGAAGGTCTAGTTACTGGTCGGATCGGAAATCCTATGCTCACCAAAGAGGATTACGACCAAATAGACGCCGAGGAAATGGAACTTATGGATATCAAATGGTGTCTTGCAAGTGTTCTTCGTCGGGCTGAGAAATTCAAAACTATTACCGGGAGAAATGACTTTCTTGATGCACATGTTTCTACTTTAGGTTTTGATAAATCTAAAGTTACTTGTTTTCGATGCAGGGAGAAGGGCCATTTCAAACGGGAGTGCAAAGGAAGAGAAGCTAGCGGAGCACAGAATCCATTCGGGAAAGATGATTACTACCGCAAAGCTATCTATCAGCAAGTTGGTCAATCCCAAGAACCTCAGACAGCTCACGGAAGAAAAATTGAAGATTCCAAAAGAGCATGTGTTGTAGATTTCAGCTGGAATGATTACATATCATCTGAAGCCACTACAGAACGCATTATCGATCAAGATGATGAGAAACTACCAGAAGGTTTCAGTTGGGATATGTTTGTGGATGAGAAGGGAGAATACAAAGCTTTCATTGCCAAGATTGTCCGAGAACCAAATTTATTTGCTACTTGGATGAAATCGATTGGTGTGAATGTACCAAGTGATGTTGAAAAATCTGTGTCATCTGATGAAAATTCAGAAAGTACCGATGAACTTTCAGAAAGATCTGGAGAAATTTCAGACGGTTCAGATGAGAGTTTATCGAGTTCTGATGAGAGTGTACAGAATGAAATTTTTTCAGAAAAAACAGTTGTATTTGATAAAACACCTTCTGATTCTGGTGTTTCTGATGATGATTCTGAAAAATCTGTTCAGTTTGATCAGTCACCTGATCACAGCAGCAGTGATGATGAGGAAAAACATATAAATGTTGCTAAGTCTCATCTTTCTCCTGATAGTTTTCATTTATATTTTGCAGAACGGATGGAGAAACTGAAGGAAAAACGAGCTGCTAAAGAACAACAAACTGAATCTGAAGATGATATTCAAGTTGTTGAAAATGTTGCTGAGAAGATTACTGAGGTTGTAAAAGAAGAAGAAAAGGTGATTGAAGTAGAAAAAGTGGTTGAAGTTGTTAAAACCATTGAAGTTGAGAAGATTGTTGAAGTTGTGAAGCCATGTGAGAAGTGTTTGGAAGTATGCAAAGAGTGTGCAGCAAAAGACGACATCATAGCTGAGTATGAGAAAAAGAAAGAGCAGTTATTGTTCAATCTCAACTACGTGAAGGAATCGTACGACATATTGAACAAAACAGTAACTGGTCTACAAACAACAAACACTGAGAGAGAACAGGCGCTGACAATGATGAATGCAACTTTAATGTCGAAGCAAAAAGCGATAAACTTCTACATTGAAGAGAGTGCCAAGTGGAAGCAAGAGTTGGAAACGGAAAAGATAGAGAATGAGAGAATTAGGAGGTTATTGTTAAGCTACACTACTTCTGATTATCTCATTGATCGTGTTTATCCAACTGTTGCAGGTTTGGAAGTTTTTCAAGACGAGAAGCTAACGAAGAAGAAAGACTGTGGTAAGAAACCGACTGTTAGCTATAACAAGTGTCCACCTCCAATTTGGGATGGGTATTCACCTAGGAAACCAAATGAGGAACAACTTGCAAAAGCAGTCAATATACAGCTTAAAACCGACACAACTGACGTTTTACCAGAAAATATTGATGTGACGTTTACCTCATCCGATACTGATCATGAGTCTAAATTAATCAAAAAGGTGGTCGATCAAGTGTTGGATACTGATGAGGAGTCCGAGTCGAAATCTAAGTCTGGAGGGTCAAAGTCGTCAGTTAACAGTCAAAATTCGTCGGTCAAACGGTGTTACAGTAAAGAATTTTTGTTATCGAAAGCAAATTTGGATGATGAAACTTTCGAAGTTGTTTATACTTTGAATGATTCTGACAAATTATACTACAATAAAGAGTTCCCAATAATGAGTATTAAAACGGAACTAATAAACAAAACTTTCAAACTAATTGAAATTAATATTCCAGAATTAAAAGTTTTGAAAAGTTTTGAAAAACCTAAAAAATATACTTCTAGAGTTCAACAACGTTTAAATAAGAAAAAAGGTTACAATTCTGGTTCTGGTTTTCACAAGAAACCTAACCAAAAGTGTAGCTACAAAAAGAAAGGTTTAGGTTTTATCCCACCAGAAAATGATAAAAATATGAAAAATTCTAAAACAAAATTTGAATTTGTGTCAGGTGGAAGCTCAGACGAGGAACAACAGAAACCATTCTGGAGACAGTCCAACAAAGAGTTTCTTGCTGAGAAAAAGAAAAATGGAGATGAGATTTGTTATCAAAGAGAGACTCGTACCTGTTACAGATGCAATGAAGTCGGTCACATTGCATGGAACTGTACATGGAATGCCAAAGCAAAACAGGGAGTGTCTCAGAAGTTGAAAGAGAAAGTTGTTGATGTTGAACCACCGACTGAAAAACTTAGAATGTTTGAGAATTCAAAATTCGAGGTTGGTGAATGTTCACAAAAGAACAAGTATGAGAAGAAAGGAAAAGACAACCAGGTGTGGATTGCGAAGAAAGATGATGTGATCATTGGCGATGAATCTGGTTCCACAAAGCCAGAAGAGCCACAGGTTGAGAAGAAGATTTTAGTGAATGATGAGGAGTTTCCATCATTGAAGTTTGAGGAAGTAAAAAAGAAAGTGGGAAAAACTGAGATTTCGAATCAGTTCTACAAAGAAAAGAATGATTTTGATGTCGAAAAAACATTCAATGGGAATGTTAAAAAGATATTTGGAAAAATGTTGAGTGGAAGAGCAAAGGGGGTCAAAGATTTTTACGCTACGAAAAAGGCTACATACAACCCGACTGCTCAGGAGTTGAAATCCATCAAGTCTGAGAAGACTTGGATGGATGTTTATTTTCCATGATAGTCTAAGGACTACGCCGGAGATCCCAAGTTTATATCGTGGATCATGAATCGGCATCCTTCTAGTATTTGAGAAGTTTGAATGTTTATGTTTAATGCTTAAATGTTTTTGTTTACAGGTTGAAGGACTATGTCGGAGCTTCCAAGATGGTTAGTGTGAAGCAGCAATCGGCATTCTGGTTGAAAAATGGTAATGTAGAGGTCACATTCCTACAAGTGGTAACCATTGTATCTACAAGTGGTAATCTTGATCCCACAAGTGGTATTTGTGGTTAAATTTTTTTTGAGATGCTTGGATACTGTGAAGTGATTACATTTACAAGTGGTACAGGAAACTATTGAATGCAAATGGTAAATCAGGGACATTAATTTGTACTTCATTTACTATTCATGACAAAAGATAGACAAGATGATGAACCACATCCCCATTTTAAAATTGATAGATCTACAAGTGGTTGTTATCAACACAAATTCATTTTCCGGAAAAGTCATTTTGATTAAAACAAATTTAAGTGTTTTGAAATCTAAATGAGAAAATGATTTGTGATAGGGGGAGTTCGGATTGTTTATGCCTAGTGAATGGCGATTTGATGTGATTCAGTGTCAGTTGTCAAGTTTCTATATAGTTTGTTTTACTTTTTATGTTTCTAGTAGGTAAAAATTTAGAAGTTTTCAAATTTTCTTTAAAATGTGTTTGCATTTTAGGGGGAGTAGGGAAATTTCAGAAAATCCAAAAACATTTGAAAATTTGAAAAAGCCAAAAACATGATAAAATTCAAAAATGAGATTTGTTGCGAAAAAAGAGGAAATGATAGTACATCAGTGGACTATCACGGCACGCTAAAGAAATGTAAAGTTAAAAAGTGTTAAACAATCTTACTGCGGATGTGTCAGTAGATTTTCGCACATTTAGTAAATTGAAACGAGATATAAACCTAAATCAAACTTGCTTGATTCGTGGGTAACTATTCTTGAATATATGGGTAACCCCCGAAATCTTGTTTGAAAGGTCCCGTATTCTGAGATACTAGGTCTTTATACTCAGTGATATCTGGGGTATTATCCCGGGACTTCTGCTGTATGGAAGTACTGACCTAGTCCCCGGATAATACTTTCTGCTAAAGCTTTGAAACATAAGCTTCGCCCTCAGCATGCTGATGAAACAATAAAATTGATAGTCGCTGCTGTTGAAATGCAAAAAGATCCTCTAAAGGGGACCCACCAAAAGTCGAGCCGTCATCTCTCTGCTGAACGGAAGTTCTGACCTGAGCTCTCACGGTTTCGCATCTACCCTTTACAGATATCATCTGTGGTATACTCACCTGTAAGACTGAATATTTGGGATCTGGATACGGGAGTATATTCAAGTGGAGTGATACACAATTAAGTTTAAGTTTCTAAATCATTAAATATCGTATCTTGAATCGATTGAAATTTGTGTTGGGAACTTAAGAGGACAAACATACTGACAATCTAGGTAAATTGTTTAAAGCTTAAAATGAAATCAAGCTTAACAGTGTTGGTGATTTGTCTCATAAACTGATATGATCCTCTTGCACGAACTCACAAAAATATTGTTTGTAAATAGTTTATTTCTGCATGTGGTGTCAACAAATATCTCTCAGAAAATCCAAAAAGATTTTGTGTGTGTTTTAGCATAATTTTGAAAAAGTCAAAAAGATTTTGGACAACTGATATTGGAAAACTGATTTTCAAAATTCCGTGTGCTAAACATGATGAGCAGTATTTGAGGGGGAGTGTTTGTGTAAATCTAATTGTTTTCATTAAATCTAACCTTCTTCAAGTGGTTCATCATATATTGGTGAGAGAGAGTCATGGGTTGATGCACAGGATGTTGATATGTGATAAATCTAGAAAATTTATTGCTGGGTTAAGATTGTGCAGGAATCAAGAAATCTGATCAAAAGAATTAAAGTGTTTTAAAGCCAGGTTATTCGATTCTGAAGGCCTGTGTAGATCAGACAACGATCCTGAAGATGTTGCTGAAGATCAAAGGAATGCCAGCAAATTGAGAGGAGGAGTCTGAAGTCAGAGAGAAAGAGAAAGCCCAGAGACTGATCTAGCCTGACGAGGTGAAGTTACAGCTTTAAAGTCAGAGTGTGGTAACGACTCCATCAACATCTGAGGGGGAGTCTGTTGGTGCACTACATCTGTTGATTCCGTCTAGGTGTCTAGGATCAAGTCTTATATCATATTGTATAAGCATAGGGCTCGAAATACGAGAAAATAGAAGCTTGTAAAGGTGATATGTGTTTGAATCGCTTTTAGGGCATTAGATATCATGGATCGCCTTTATGGCAGTTTTGGGTCGCCTATGTGAACATAGGCTGAACCGCTCATATGTCACATGATCATATGAGCGGTCCCAGACTTCTATATATAGGCCCATGAGCGATTCATTCAGTAGAGATCTTGTTTTCCACGCCGAAGCTCTGCCGGTGTGATGTTTGAGCTGTAAAACGTTGAAAATCAATACAAAAGATAGTTAGAAGGAAGAACGTGCTATATCTACTTGCTTTTCTTATAATTCCACATCTGAATCGCAAGAGCAAACCTCTGAACGACTCTTTCGGGTCTCCAAACGATCCTACATTATCGAAATCGTTGTTAGTTTAATATAAACCATCTTACTCGTTGTGAAACCATTGTTAAAACATCGAAATCGTTTTGATACATATGAATCACCCCAAAACAATTGAAAACAGTAAAATAGGGGAACTATGTACTCACCTTCGGGTGCGTTTTTAAATGTTAATACAATCCCTCAATTGTTTATCCGCCCTAAATTAAATAAGAATGATTTTTAATAATCAAAAACCACACTTTGACATGCAAAATACTACTTAGGTCATTTCTGTTTTAATATATATGAAACTGGTCTGGTTTAGGACATTTAAATAAAATGGTTAACTTATTCTAAAAATTCCCAAATTTTTACAGAACATCTTACACGAACCAAATATTACTTTGTAAAAATATCGAGGTCTAGTTCATTACTATTATTTTATAAAAACTCATTTTCCTGACTACAAATCAGATTTGTTACTTTCTGATCGCAGTCTACGGAATAATTCACTAAAAGTTAATCGTAAGTCCGTTTAACGTAATTCCAGTTGGAGGATCACGGCGAGAATGGTGACCATCTACAGTATAAATTTCATGATCTAACCCTACACAGAATTTAAGTTATGACTGAAAACACGACACATATTTCAGCAGCAAAAATTCAGCTTAAGCTGCTGTTACGAAATGGTTCTTTAAAAATAGGAAACGGAGTCCGAAAATTATGATTCCAGTGCCATTAGAACCGTATTTCATAATATATAAATCCAGACTTTAGAAAATACATTTTTCATTAAGTTATGATGTGGTTACAGCCAGTTAAAGACGGCTGGAAAAGCAGATCAACAAGCTGTTTTCAGTCTTTTAACATTATAAAGTGTGTTCGATTGATTCCGTTAACATGTTTAGCGATCACATCAATACTTATAGCAGATTATTACTTATATATATATATATCAGATTTATCATGCAATATCATATTTCATTCATCATTTTTAACACTACTTTACCATATGCTTCATCTTTAGTTAGTTATACTTCAAGACCTGTTTATGTTCATTAGGCTTTCTAACTTTTTGATCTTTAAACATCATTAACCACATAAAAATATGAACAAGATGAAGATCTAAGGCACTTACTACTAGCACAAGGCTAGGGGAGTTTCAAAGCGTAAAAGTGGTGGATAAAAGAAAACGAGAGTGGTCCTTCGACTTCCGAACGCACCAAGCTTCGTTGTTGGACCTCTTGCACCTTAGAGTATAAGAAAAATGGCTTGAAGGGAACTTGATGGTGGGTGTATGGTGGTGGTGTGTGGCTGCCGAAATGAAGAAGAGATGAGGGAGTAATTTTTTTTGTGAAGTGTTTGATGCAAATGAAAGTTCTTGCTCCATAAGCCTTCTTAAAATCCATTTTTCACTAATGTCCCTTGTGTAATAAGTAGGGTAGATATTAGGCAAGTGGATTATAATAATCAAGAAATGTACTCCCTTGTCTAGAACCGGTTGCGGGGGGGGGGGGGGGGGGGGGGTGCTTCTAGTTGGGTTGTAAAGGTTAGTTACTAATCTAGTTAGGAACCAAGTGTATAGTTTGTGTAATAAAGTGTGTTATATAATATAAGGGGTGTTAGGGTGTTCGGGGACCATAACTAGCCAGAAATAATAAAATAATGTGTGTGGTAAAATTTCAGTGTCCCGGGTAATGTCCGGTTGTCCGGTTAAACACCGTTCCGTTAAAGTGTTTAATTATGTACCGGGTAATTTATTTAGCGTTCAAATCCCGATTTATGGCGTTCTAATTTGTTTTTATTATTCTATCAAAATAAACTCGCCAAAATATTACTGAAATAGATTTCAGTTGCCAAGACTGGCTGCGTTGTCCGCATTTCACAGTAAAAGCATTGTGTCGTGCAGAAACACACGGTACGCGCTTAAATTTGAAAAATAACGTTTTTAAGCGTTTTAATTTATTTTTCAACACGAACCTGATTAAAATAAGATTTTAATCATAACAAAATATTTGTGGGATTTAAGTATTATCCGGGCGGTCGCTAACGTTCGTTTCGCAGTTTTGTCGTAATTAGTTCTTTAGTTCAAATAAACATGTTTTCGACATACCGAATCCTTCGAAACTTATTTCTAAGTTATGTGAGGGATATTTAGGGTATTTTTGTCTTACGTCACAGTTCCGGAGTGTATGTCGTGTTACACTGATTGCGTTTAAGCACCAGCTTGCGTATAACCTTCCAGAAAGTGATTTAAAGCTTGAAGTCGAAATCGAATCAAATTGTAAAATCATCAAACACAAGAACACATATAATAACACCAAAGCATATTGTTTTATTGATAACCAACATTGTTTTACATTATACGGTGCTTACAGAACACAGTTGTCACAATCATGTTACATACCGTGGCGTTATTTAGTTCACTTGGGTAAACGATTTTGAAACGATGTCACACAACGATGTTTTTCTAAAAGATATAAACCATACGAGTTCTAACGAGTTTTTACAAGATGTTTTACAAATTGGTTTTCTAAACAAATGTTTTTGGGTTAAGAATCATGACTACGAGGTTTTATAAACTATAACCATCTTGATTTGAGTTGGTTAATTATGTTGCAATACACTTTTCAAAACAAGGTTTGTATTTTGGCTCTTGTAGTCTAATTAAGTACTGCAACATGTAAACGAAGCCATGATTCCCATAATCTTATAAAACCTATGTACTCGCCATCATTTCTTTCCTGACTTTGATTTTACATATGTTTCAGGTGTTGTTGCTTGATTGAGGTTCTAGGTTGCATGCGTCACATAGGATCTGGACAAGGCCTTAGTGACATAATAACTATGATAGTCGATATGAAACTTGTTTGTTCTATGTTAAGACAATATCAATGTTTAAATATTATCAATAAAACGAAACTTTTTTGTATCAATGGTTGTGAAACGATAAATCTGTTACAACACTCCCCGACGTTTCCGCCACGATTTGTTATTTTACGTGGTCGGGGTGTGACATTATGGGATTAAACTGAATTTGTGTGATCGGTTGTAGGTTAAGATCAAATGGGCCGCACACATGGGTAGATAATATCTCAATTTGGGCCATGCACTCCAATAGGTCTTGTATTATTTTCTTAATTATATTAGGCAGTTTCATGTGTTGAATTATTAGTTCAGTAATGCATGTGTAGGATCTAGGTAGCTTGACCTGATTTAATGGGTATGATTGTGACATAGTTATTAGAGATAATTATGGGATTAATTGACAGACAATAAGGTTGCATGATTGGTGATGTTGATAGAATGATGATTATGTTATATTTATTTGGAGTGAAACTTACGTTTTGTCACTTGACCTTTTAGAAGGGTTCAGCACACTATGAATGAAATCCTTTTGGGCCGGTTGTGATAGTTGGGCCGCGATGCTGGATACGACGCCTGATGGGCTTCGGGTCCACAAGCCACACACATAGTCACATTTATGGTGTAGCCCGATATTATATTGTGTTATTGTTTGAGTAAATATCTAGGTTAAATTGAATAAGTATATGGCATGAATATACAATATGGATATGCGTTGGTGTGAATATTTACTACAACTTATGTGATAGTACGAATTATACTTGAGACTACTTGTTCAATGTGCACAAAAGATTGTGATTTACGTAAACGTGAAAACTGATTGTCACTGGTAACCATTATAGGATTCGATTGACCAACTGTGAACAAGCATTTAGTCTAACCGAGCAAACCGAAGGTGAGTTCATCTTTCTTGAGCATGCGTCCCGGTGGTTGGGACAGTCAGTGGGTATCCCGGGGAGGGATAAGTCTTTTGGGTAAAAAAAACGGGAATGTTGGATAATATACTCATCCTATAACCTTTAAAGTCCCTCCGTGTTGTTTGGTTACCGGGGAGGTAACATGGTATTAGTTAGCAGCGCTACTTAGGTTTGGCAACCTATCACGGCCCCCGACCCGGTTTGACCCGTTTCAGTAGCCGCGGGACAGAAATCCCGTGATATTTAATTATGTGATTTTAGCAGCGGAATTTTATCGTCAGGATCGTTTTAAAGCTAAAAAAAAACTTTTCCCGATTTATTATATTTCACAACTCGGGATAAAACCCCGGTAATTTACAATAACATGGTTTCTTTGAGAATCCTTATTTTTACAAAACATATTTCTTTATTTTATAATGAGCCACTATTTTTAAGCCTGCACTGCTTTCCCAGCACTTTTCCTGAATTACAATAGATCACCTGAAACATGTTTGAAAAAGATTTTGTTAGCGGGGAAATACTGAGTGAATCATTCAGTTTACTAAAACGACACATTTGTTATAATTTACAGTATTAAGAGTTTTTACATATGTTTCAGATATCAACCAACTACCCACAGTATTTGTCACTCGACCGGATCTGTGACTGTGGTCATGTCACCATTGGCTGCCCCAATGAATGACGTATATCACTTAATTTTAGGTTCGCCCACCTGATGTGATTAAAACAGTAGTAATGTGCACAATACCCCACATACCGGCTGTAATTTGGTGATTACATAAACTTAATCACTGTAATTATAATTATGAAAATAATTTGGAGTATTGTAAAACAGTTTGATAAAAAGAGAGTGACTCACATTGTAGATTTAACACGGACAGAATATGGATTAGCCTTGTTAACCTAATTTAAATAATAATGCACACAAAACCGGGTTAGTGATCAATACAGCAGTTACGATAACTCACGAGATCAAATTCTCACAACGAACGACAAAGTGCGATACTTAAACATCCATCGATTTAACGACGAACGACAAAGTATCACCCTAATGTGGGTGGCACTTAAACATCCATTGGATATATTGATCAGTCAGAAAATGAATCGTAATAGCGATCGAGTGATTACCCTGTTTTGCGGCAGCACTTCATGATCAGTGTGTGTTTATTTGTACTGTATTTGTAATAATTCGACGTACACAGAACTTATGAGCGTCGTTTCAACTTCTGTAAGCTAGTGCCAATGTCTGCTATTTATATTGATTTTTGAGACATGCTTACGGACCGTATGGCATTTCCCTTACGGTCCGTAAGGGGTGCCATCTAATTATATAGGCTAGCTGGGTTCGGGACTAGCTTGCATGACTCACTCAAAAAATCGAATTTCAATCTGTACAACACATTTTGAAGATAATTATCAATAGGGTTTAACCCCCCCTGAGTTTTAGGGGCCCTGATCCTGATTCCGATTATTCTGGAAATTTTAGGGTTAATGCAGAATTACTTGGATGTCTCAATTAGGGTTTCCTTATTATCTAATTATCATTTTAATTATGGATTTTAATGAGAATTGTTACATCCTCCCCACCTTAAGAAAAATCTCGTCCTCGAGATTCACTGAAATAGATGAGGGTATTTCTGCTTCATTTCTGACTCCAGTTCCCAAGTATACTATGGTCCCCTCTTTGAATTCCATTTGACTTTCACCAGTACTAGTCGTTTGTGTTTGAGAAACTTGACCTTCCGGTCTTCTATTTGTAAGGGTTTCTCTATGAACTTCAGTTTTTCATTTACCTCCACATCTTGAAGAGGTACTATCAGGGATTCGTCCGATAGACATTTCTTGAGATTGGATACATGAAATACATCATGTACTCCAGTTAGTTCTTCTGGTAGTTGTAAGCGATAAGCTACTGGTCCTATTCGTTGGATCACTGGGAATGGTCCAACATATCTTTGACTCAGTTTTCCTTTCTTACCGAATCGTACTACTCCTTTCCAAGGAAATACTTTCAATAGTACTTTGTCTCCTATCTGGAATTCTAGTGGCTTGCGGCGATTGTCTGCATAGCTTTTCTGGCGATCTCTGGCTGTTTTCAACCTTTCCTTAATTTGAGTTATCTTGTCTGTGGTTTCTTGTACGATTTCTGGACCTGATAATTGACTTTCTCCTATTTCTGCCCAACATACGGGAGTTCTGTAACATTTGTGCCTGTAATCATCATGAACAGTTCAATTATCAATAAAATAATGTTATTTGGTCCCAATGTTTGTTTCATTGTGCTTTACATTTTTCGTGTTTTGACTTTTGTTCAATTTCAAACTCTACATCGCTTTCTGGAGAGTTATACGTTAACTAGTGCGTAAACGTACTCGGTTTAATGCGACAAATACTCCGGAACATCAACATATACTCAACGTACCTTAAATAACCTTTACATAACTTAGAAATAAGTTTTGAAGGCTTTGATATAGCAAAAACAAGTTAATTCGCTTACAGGGACTAAACTTGACAAACTGCGAAAGTATGCCAATTTGAACTGTAACGAACATTCCGGAACATGTCCATAAGTTAAACATACCATAAATATCCTTTACATAGCTTAGAAATAGGCTTTGAGAAGTCTGGTATGCTAAAACAAACTTTTGGGTCATTCAGGGACTAAAAGTGTCAAAAAGTGCCTAAGTTTGCACTTTTGCGCATAACTTACGTTCTGAATACATCCGGACATCCAAAAATTTATGTAAGCATCCTTATATTATGCCTTAGTATTTGGCATGAGAAAAATCCATTCGTCGCGTCATTTGGATCGTCTTTCACGCTTATGCGCATTCCGTCGTAATTAAGCGAACATCGCGATCGTACGGCCAAACGAACCGACATCCGACATATTTTTGGGCATGTTTCATGTCCACAATGTTTAGGCATCATTTTAGGGCCTTAAAGATGACTTTTCAGGTCTTAAAAGGGCTGGAAATGGCTTAAAAACGCAACAGGGGCCAAAAGTGTAAATTCTGCAAGTGGGCAAATCAGAGGACTTCAGGCGACCCGCGTAAGGATTGCCCAAACTTGAGGCGGGGCGCGTGAGACTGTCAGACAGAAGATTTTGCATTTAATGCAGAATCTGGCCTTTCGTTCGATCAAAGGGCGATGCCTTTTCACCCAAATGAAGGGCCAAGGGTCAAATACACTGAATCTAACCCCTGGACACGTGTACGCACGAGATCAAAGCACGTTATTCGATAAAACGATCCTAACGGTTCCACCTTTCCTATAAATACCCCCCCCCCCTTTTTGTGTAAAAACCCACAAATCAGATCTAAATGCTCTAAGTTGATGCTTATGCTTCATACCTGAGCTATTGGATCTTGATTAGCACTCGGGGACCCTCCGTAAGTCTTCTTTCGCTCTTTATTCGCTTTTCGAGTCCGAAAGTCAACGTTTTGTTGACTTTCTGCATTGACCAGCTTATGGTCGATGCGAAGTTCATGGAACTTCATAACGTGAGCGTGATCACGATGGTCATGGTCCGTAGTGACCATACCTACTGATCACCACGCTATCTAGGCTCGGTGACGAGTCGTAGTTTCGGCCAAAATGTGCATTCTTGCATATTTTGTAACCAAACTACTCGTGGGCATCAAAGCCGTTTGTTTTGATGTCAAACCTGTTTCTAAACTTAGTTAAGCATGTTCTAACATGCTTAGCTCGTCACTTTTAGTTTAGTGCTTATATAGGGTCGTAAGGTAAGCGATCTAAACCATCGCTTATGCTTTCGAACCCGACCCTTTTGGTCGGTCATTAGGATCCGACCAAACATATTAGGTGACCATAGCTATAACCTTCCGAGGTTATACCTTGTGGTCACGATGTTAGGCGTTCCGAGCGCGTTCTACGCGAACGACGCGTTAGGGTAGCATAAGCTACCTAAACGGGTCGTGATGGACCGTAAGCACTTAGATTAGGTTTCATTTTAGTATGTGGGCTTTGTTAAGCCATATTACACGAGTCTCCATACTCGTTTGGTTTACGAACCCGCGTACTGTCCGATCCTTCCGATTTGGTCCGGTATATTAACATAGCTACCAATTAGGTGCCGTTGATATTCCGTGACCTCTCGCATTACCTGGTTATTTCACAAGAACAACAAAGCAACCTCAGGTGAGTACATAGAACCCCATCTTTTACTGTTTTCCAAACTGTTTTGGGGTGAAACACATGTGCCTATCTGTTACTTTCATGCTTTCCATGTTTTCACATTGTATATCTGCTATGCTCATTAGTACATTATAGTACATGATTTCATTACATTTTATGCTATGTATGCCCATTGTGTGCGTACTTAGTACATTGATTTACATAAACATTTCTGTTGCATATGTTTACTCAGCATATGGACACATTGATTTACATGAACATTTCTGTTGCATATGTTTACTCAGCATATGGACACATTGATTTACATGAACATTTCTGCTGCATATGTTTACTCAGCATATGGGCACATTGATTTACATGAACATTTCTACTTCGTATGTTTACTTAGCATACTTAGCACAATTGTTTACATCACATGCCTTCATTTTGTTATGACATTTGGTTTGTTTAACATGGGACAATACATTCATTAACATTAGCTACGCCGTTCGTTAGTAGGTAGTGGTACCATAGGAATTGACAACTCCCATTCCTGAAGTCCTGGGTTTGATAGGACTGGAAGGAATGACCGAATTCGATATACATAACTTAGATAAACCTTTAATTTGTTTAAGGGTTTATCGCCACAGTCTCAAGGCTTGGATGTATGCATAGTTTACAATACCACATAAATGTTAATATCAATTGAGCATGCATTTTCCGCAGAACATAACGTTGATTTAAACCACGTTTTACTTCAACGGCTTGTTTTGTGCATATGGTTTAAGTTGATACATTTCGCTTACCATACATGATACATTTTTGGGTTTACACATTACATGATTACATAGAACATAAACACGTCGACATTGACATATACATTTGGTGGTTTACACTTGAACATAAACACTTGACATTTGGTTTACACATGAACAATTTACATGGTGGATTGGTTTGGGTAAATGATTCAAGTAACGGGGCGTATGTAATATGACACAAACATGGTGGATACGCCGCTGGTACTTCCTATATATAAATGTTTGTATAATGTTACATATCGTGGCGTTATCTAAGTCATTTCAGTTCAGACACATTACATTTTACATAATAACATATTCTTCACAAGACATTATCTTCATAAACAACTTATCTTATTCAACTCATTTTACTTGGTTATTCGTTTAACCTTGCACTTATCTATACATATCATTTGATGTTATCGTTTTTCAAATGATTTACAAAGCAAAACAAATTACAAGGTTCATGACTGACTGTTATTAAACATTCTTTAAAACTCAAGTCATGAATCCCATTTTCACAAAACCTATGTATCTCACAGGCATTTTTATGCTGACGTACCTACTTTCACATGTGTTTTCAGGAGCTATTCCATAGGACGATGATCATGATTCTAGGGCGGACCTGTGCCTTAGAGCCTAAAAATGAAGTTTGAACTAGCTTAATTATGTTTTGATTTCCGTACTCTCTTTCTAAGACAATGTAACACCTTTGTTTATAAATAAAATACAACTTGTATGCCATGGTTATGAAACAATTTAATTCTGTCCACGACACTCCCCGGCGTTTCCGCCGCGGTTGCATGTTATACGCGGCCGGGGTGTGACAAGTTCGGCACTTGCGTCCATACAGTGCTTCGAATGGAGCGGCTTCGATACTTTGAATGATAACTATTATTATAGGAGAATTCAATTAATGGTAAATGGTTATCCCAATTACCACCAAAGTCAATTACACATGCTCGGAGCATGTTTTCTAAAGTTTGGATCGTCCTTTCACTTTGCCCGTCTGTTTGTGGATGATATGCAGTACTTAGATTGAGTCGGGTTCCCATTGCTTCTTGGAAACTTGTCCAGAAACGGGAAGTGAAACGACTATCTCTATCTGATACAATGGAGAGTGGGACTCCATGTAAGGATACTATTTCATCCACATACAACTTGGCTAACCTTTCCATGCTAAAGGTTTCCTTTATTGGTAGAAAATGAGCAGATTTGGTTAATCGGTCCACAATTACCCAAATCGCATCATTACCTTTTCTGGTTTTGGGTAACTTAGTAACAAAGTCCATTGTTATGAGTTCCCATTTCCATACAGGCATTTCTAACTGTTGTAGTAGACCTGAAGGTTTCTGATGTTCGGCTTTAACTTGTGAACAGGTTAGACACTTAGATACATATTCGGCTATTTCCTTTTTCATTCCTATCCACCAGAAATTCTTTCTTAAATCTTGGTACATCTTATTGTTTCCTGGGTGAATAGTATACCTAGATTTATGAGCTTCCTCTAAAATCTTATTTCTTAATTCTCCCTGTTTAGGTACCCAAATTCTGCTTTTGTGGAATTTCCAAATTCCATCATTTCCTTGTTCCAATTCTTTTAGGTAACCTTTCATTCCTTCGGCATCGTCCTTGATTGCCGTTTCCTGAATTTCCTTCAATTGTTCCATTAAATCTACTTGTAGATTTATTCTAAGAGCACGGACTCGCCTTTGCTTCTCGTGATACTTACGACTTAAAGCATCTACGACTACGTTTACCTTTCCTTCGTGATATTGAATATCACAGTCGTAATCACTTAGGATTTCCATCCATCTCCTTTGCCTCATATTTAACTCTTTTTGCCCAAATATATACCTTAAACTTTTATGATCTGTATAAACAGTAAACTTACTTCCATACAGATAATGTCTCCATATCTTAAGGGCAAAAACTACGGCTCCTAATTCTAAATCATGAGTCGTATAGTTTTCCTCGTGCTTTTTCAATTGTCTGGAAGCATACGCAATTACCTTCTTGCGTTGCATCAACACACATCCGAATCCTAATTTTGAAGCATCACAATATACTTCAAAATCTTCTGTTCCTTCTGGTAAGGCTAAGATTGGTGCATTGGTTAATTTCTGCTTTAAAATTCTGAAGGCTTCTTCTTATTTAGGTCCCCATTCAAACTTAGTGGCTTTACAGGTTAGCTTAGTTAATGGTATGGCTATCTTGGAAAAATCCTTAATAAACCGTCTATAATATCCGGCTAAACCTATAAAACTTCTAATTTCCATTGCGGTTTGCGGAACCTTCCAATTGGTATCTATCTTAATAGGATCAACGTGAATACCTTCATGATTCACCATGTGTCCTAAGAATTGCACTTCTTGTAGCCAAAATTCACACTTCGAAAATTTGGCGTACAACTTTTCTTTTCTTAACAAAGTTAAGAGTGCATGCAAATGCTGACAATGTTCGTCCTGACTTTTTGAATAAATAAGTATATCGTCTATGAAAACAATTACAAATTTATCCAAATATGGTTTACAGATCCTGTTCATCATGTCCATAAATGCTGCAGGTGCATTAGTTAACCCAAAGGGCATGACTGTAAACTCATAGTGTCCATACCTAGTTCTAAAAGGAGTTTTAGGTATGTCTTTTTCTTGAACCTTTAATTGATGATATCCGGAGCGCAAGTCTATCTTAGAAAAGTATTTAGCGCCTTGCAATTGATCAAAAAGATCATCAATCCTAGGTAATGGGTATCGATTCTTAATTGTAATCTTATTTAACTCTCTATAATCGATACACATTCTTATCGATCCATCTTTCTTTTTCACAAACAACACTGGTGCACCCCAAGGGGATGAACTAGGTTGTATAAATCCTTTGCTTAGTAATTCATCTAATTGCTTCTTCAATTCTAGCATTTCGGTAGGAGCTAATCGATAAGGTGCCTTGGCTATCGGTGTAGTTCCTGGAATTAGATGAATTCTAAATTCTACCTCCCTATCTGGTGGTAACCCAGGTAAATCTTCTAGAAATATATCTGGGTATTCTGAGACTACTGGAATTTCCTTAAGTTCTTTACCTTTAGTAGTAATGATTATTGAAATCATATATACTATTCCTTGTTTTCGTTCATAATTAGCAACTTTCATTACTGATATGAACTTCAGTGGCTTTCGAGGTTTATCTCCTGTAATCATGATTACTTTTCCAGTAGGTGCTTGAATTTCTATAGAGTTTTTATCACAAATGATTTGTGCATGGTTGGCTATTAACCAATCCATTCCTAACACAACATCAAATTCAGCCAATTTCATAGGTAATAGGTTTGCAGTAAATTTATGACCTGAAAGTTCTACTCCTACTTTTTGCAAAACCTGATTGATTTTTACTGAATTCCCATCTGCGGTTTCGACTGTAAAAATCTGCCTAATGGTAGTTAAGGGTAACTTAAGAGCTTAGCAGAATGAAGTATTTATAAAACTTTGGTTTGCACCAGAGTCAAACAATACTTTTGCATAAACGTCGTGAACTAAAAACGTACCGGCTATCACATCCGGGATGAGCTCTGCTTCTTGAGTGGTTAGCTGGAATGCTCTGGCATTCTTCTTAGTAGTTCCTTCGGTCGCCTTGGGTTTGTTGTCTACTGGTTTGGCTAACTTAGGACATTCTGTTTTGAAATGTCCGGCTTCTCCACAATTGTATCAAATTATGGATTTCTTTCTGCAGTTTTCTTCATGATGTCCTATCATTTTGCAAAAATTGCAAAGTTTGTTACATTTTCCAAAATGTTTCTTTTTGCAAATTTTGCAGAATGGCTGAGTTGAAGATTGCCCTGCTCCTCTTTTCTTGAAACTACTATTATTACTCACCCTAAATCCTTGGGTAATTTTCTGAGCTAGTTCCTTTTTCCTGTCTTCATCTCTTGTGCGTATCAATTTCTCAGTTAGGGTGTTAGCTAATTCTACTGCATCATCAATAGTGCGAGGTCTCGCAGCCTTAACGATATTTCGAATTTCGCTAATTAATCCCCAAATATAGCGAGAAATGAGTACCGGTTCTGGCGAGGCCAGTGTTGGTACCACTCTAGCATATTCAAAGAATGTCGAAGTATAACCACGACAATCCACACCTAACATCCGATGAGTTAGCAACTTATTTGCCATATGTTCCTTTTCATACTCAGGACAGAATTTTCTTTCTACGAGATTCTTAAATTCTTCCCAAGTCATAGCATAAGCCCTATTTCTTCCTTTAGCTTGTAACACAGTGTTCCACCATTCGAGTGCTCCTTCTTTAAATAGATTTGATGCGTACATGACCTGATCATCTTTGGCACACTTACTTATTGCAATTACTGCTTCGGTTTTCTCTAACCAACGCAGTGATGCAGTTGCCCCTTCATTGCCTGCAAATTCAGTGGGTTTACAAGCAAGGAATTCTTTGAAAGTGCAACCAGGTGTTGCGGCTTTCAGTTTCTTAGGGAGCGGCGTGTGCTGGGATTCATTATCATGATTAACATGATTATTGCCCCCGTTTATACTATTACTGAAGTTATCTTCAGAAGTACGTTTACTAGGAACGATATGTTGCGGTTCGATTGGACTTTTTACAGCAGCAACAAATGCTGGAATAGCATTGACTATCCCTTGAGCAACAATATTTTCAATATCTTGTCTAGTCATATATTGATCCCCTGGATGTTGCTCCGACTGATTAACCTCATTTACTGGTTCATTACCAATATTTGCCATCTGATAATATATATAATTTTATTAGTATCTGATAAATAGCAATTATACACAAACAATCACACAATTTACAATACACGTATAGTCAAAACTATCGATTTCTCGATTTCATTTTATATTGGTTATAGTATGCATTAATACACACCAATATCTTACAAAGTTTTATTCGGAGTTTATGTTACAGACTGATTTCACTATTTACTTTTACTATTACACAACTATAGTTTTACCATCCTCCTATCTCTCGTCACTTGTCGTCCTAAAAACGAAGTTCCCTTTCATCATACTTCCAGGCAATTTGTCCCCCTATCTCCCTGATTCTATTTCCTGCATCCATCAATTCTTCACCGTAATGGCGAAGTTCAGCCATATTCTCGTTACTCATTGGTGGATTAGGTAGGGGTTCTGGATCGAATTGTGGAAAAAAGGAATAAGGGTCGTTGACAATATTTTGAAATTTCCAATCATTCGTCCACCATTCGTCCATTTCTACAGGTTGATAGTGAACTATTGGTTCTGGGATTGCTGGTTCAAGATTCATAGGGAGTGGATTTTCAGCAGGATAGGTAAACATATTAGTATTGACAGGTTGAATAGTCTCACAACTTTCCAATAGAAAATCTATTTCATCTTGAAAAGTTGTTCCCTGGTTTCGGTTGGAACTCTCTCCGATCTCTACCTGAGTTGGTCTAGAACCTTGTCCTACTTCCATTTCTATTTCCTTAGAGTATTCCTCAAACTGTATTTCCATTTGCCTAGAATCTTTCCTAACTTCAGTTTCCATCTCTTGCTGTTTAGAACTCTCCTTGATTACAATTTCTTTTCCTTTTTCTAAAGGGTTGTTTATTTTAGGAAGTTTCGGAACTGGCTTTTTCCTACGGGTACGACTTCCCCAGACATAATTCTTACTTTTCTTTCGTTTTGGCTTTGTCAAAGGTGGAGCATTGAATTCTACAGGTTGTTCCACATCAGCAAAGTATCCAGTAAAATCTTGGGAAACTTCTATATTCACCGGGTACAGATTGAGGTTCTGAAAAGCTTCAGATATCTCACTCATGTTGTGTAGCATATATGCAAAATGCACAAAATACTAAGTTAAAACTTTGGAACAAAGTTTAACAATAAACATTGAAGTTTTATTGCACACTATTTGTACAAATAACAGGAAAGAACACACTCGGATTTATATATTTATTTACTGGGAAGTGTTGTTACTAGACTTAGGGTATTTATAGATTTGCATGTTCTGCTACAGTGGCTAGCATATATAAATTTGCCCATTTCTCATCTAGCTTGTCTTCCCAAGGTGATTTATTGATTAATTCCTGGGTTTCCTTTTTAATCCTCTTTTCTCGGATTTGCTCTTTACTTTTCTTAATAATCATACTCCTTTTTCTAGGAGAAAGCGGATTCTCATATTGTGCTTTTCGCACAAATATTCCTTCTTCAGGAATTGTAGGGAGTTTTGAAGATGAACTTCCCTCTTCATAGACTGACCTATCTAATTTAAGATAGATATCTTGCAGCTTTTGCTTACCCATACTGTAACTAACAAATAATCAGTCTAATAAAACACATAATCACATAATAGTAATCAGGAAAAATTAAGTATCTCTAAATACTTAATTAGCTTAACTCAGTGGCTCTGATACCACCTCATTTCTGTCACGGCCCCCGACCCGGTTTGACCCGTTTCAGGAGCCGCGGGACAGAAATCCCGTGATATTTAATTATGTGATTTTAGCAGCGGAATTTTATCGTCAGGATCGTTTTAAAGCTAAAAAAAAACTTTTCCCGATTTATTATATTTCACAACTCGGGATAAAACCCCGGTAATTTACAATAACATGGTTTCTCTGAGAAATCCTTATTTTTACAAAACATATTTCTTTATTTTATAATGAGCCACTATTTTTAAGCCTGCACTGCTTTCCCAACACTTTTCCTGAATTACAATAGATCACCTGAAACATGTTTGAAAAAGATTTTGTCAGCGGGGAAATACTGAGTGAATCATTCAGTTTACTAAAACGACACATTTGTTATAATTTACAGTATTAAGAGTTTTTACATATGTTTCAGATATCAACCAACTACCCACAGTATTTGTCACTCGACCGGATCTGTGACTGTGGTCATATCACCATTGGCTGCCCCAATGAATGACGTATATCACTTAATTTTAGGTTCGCCCACCTAATGTGATTAAAACAGTAGTAATGTGCACAATACCCCACATACCGGCTGTAATTTGGTGATTACATAAACTTAATCACTGTAATTATAATTCTGAAAATAATTTGGAGTATTGTAAAACAGTTTGATAAAAAGAGAATGACTCACATTGCAGATTTAACACGGACAGAATATGGATTAGACTTGTTAACCTAATTTAAATAATAATGCACACAAAACCGGGTTAGTGATCAATACAACAGTTACGATAACTCACGAGATCAAATTCTCACAACAAACGACAAAGTGCGATACTTAAACATCCATCGATTTAACGACGAACGACAAAGTATCACCCTAATGTGGGCGGCACTTAAACATCCATTGGATATATTGATCACTCGGAAAATGAATCGTAATAGCGATCGAGTGATTACCCTGTTTTGCGGCAGCACTTCGTGATCAGTGTGTGTTTATTTGTATTGTATTTGTAATAATTCGACGTACACAGAACTTATGAGCGTCGTTTCAACTTCTGTAAGCTAGTGCCAATGTCTGCTATTTATAGTGATTTTCGAGACATGCTTACGGACCGTATGGCATTTCCCTTACGGTCCGTAAGGGGTGCCATCTAATTATATAGGCTAGCTGGGTTCGGGACTAGCTTGCATGACTCACTCAAAAAATCGAATTTCAATCTGTACAACACATTTTGAAGATAATTATCAATAGGGTTTAACCCCCCCTGAGTTTTAGGGGCCCTGATCCTGATTCCGATTATTCTGGAAATTTTAGGGTTAATGCAGAATTACTTGGGTGTCTCAATTAGGGTTTCCTTATTATCTAATTATCATTTTAATTATGGATTTTAATGAGAATTGTTACACAACCCCACCCCGTACCTGGGAGGACGGGTGTTGAACTAATGACCTAGTCATGACCAATGCTTTGATAGGAGCATTGGGGTTAAGGACAAAATAAATCAGAAGTCGTCTTGTATTCGGGGTATTATCAACATTACTTTCGGAATTCAATTCAATGGATTAACTAAACACTTGGTAATTGTCACACCCCGACCACGTAGAACATACAAACCGTGGCGGAAACGTCGGGGAGTGTTGTAACAGAATCAATTGTTTCAAATCCATGGCAAATGAAGTTTCGTTTTATAAATCAAACATGAAAGTTTACATTGTCTAAACAAGAATCAAAGTGTACATAACATAAATTAACTAGTTCTTGTCTCGTTTTATGTCACTAAGGCACAGGTCCGCCTAAGTATGTCTTGATAAGTCCTATGCATCATCTCCTGAAAACACATGTGAAAGTAGGTACGTCAGCATAAAAATGCCTGTGAGATACATTGGTTTTGTGAAAACGGGATTCATGACTTATGTTTGAGAAAATGTTTAGTCATGAACCTCGTATTTTGCTTTGTCTTGTAAATCATTTGAAAAACGGTAAGATCAAATGATATGTATAAATAAGAGAACAATGCATGGTTAACTGAATAACCATGTAAAAAGAGTTTGTATAAGATTTGTTGTTTGTAAATCAATGTCTTGTGAAAAGCGTGTTATTTGTATAAAATGTTCTATGTCTCAAATTGAAATGATTCAAATAACGCTACGATATGTAATACCATACAAACACTTATATATAGGAAGTACCAGCGGCGTATCCACCATGCTTGTATCATATTACACATGCCTCGTTACTTAAGTCACTTACTCAAACCAAACCATCAAGATGAAATGTTTAACAACGGTAGAAATGTTTATGTATAGTCAAATGGTTACAACGGTTCAAAATGTAGTATAATGTGTTCATATGCTGGATGAGCATATGCAACAGAAATGCAATGTGAAACAATGTACTACGTATGCACACAATGGGCGTACGTAGCATGAAATGTATTGTAGAGTACAACGGTTCAAAATGTAGTGTAATGTGTTCATATGCTGGATGAGCATATGCAACAGTAATGCAATGTGAAACAATGTACTACGTATGCACACAATGGGCGTACGTAGCATGAAATGTATTGTAGAGTACAACGGTTCAAAATGTAGTGTAATGTGTTCATATGCTGGATGAGCATATGCAACAGTAATGCAATGTGAAACAATGTACTACGTATGCACACAATGGGCGTACGTAGCATGAAATGTATTGTAGAGTACAACGGTTCAAAATGTAGTGTAATGTGTTCATATGCTGGATGAGCATATGCAACAGTAATGCAATGTGAAGCAATGTACTACGTATGCACACAATGGGCGTACGTAGCATGAAATGTAAAGCAATGTACTAAGTACGCACACAATAGGCATACATAGCATAAACACAATGAAATCATGTACTATATATGTACTATCGAACATAGTAGTATATGATGTGAAAACCGGAAAGCATAAAAGTAGCAAGTAGGCACATGTGTTTCACCCCAAAACAGTTTGGAAAACAGTAAAAGAGGGGTTCAATGTACTCGCATTGACTCCTCGAAAACACGTAAAAGATGGGGTTCAATGTACTCACCTGAGATTGCTTTGGAGTTCTTGTATAATAACCAGATAATGCTAAAGATCACGGGATATCAAACGGCACCTAATAGGTAGCTATGTTAATATACCGGACCAAATCGGAAGGATCGGATAGTACGCGGGTTCGTAAACCAAACGAGTATGGAGACTCGTGTAATATGGTTTATCAAAGCCTACATACTAAAATGAAACTTAACCTAAGTGCTTACGGTCCATCACGACCCGTTTAGGTAGCTTATGCTACCTTACGCGTCGTTCGCGTAGAACGTGTTCGGAACGCCTAACAGCGCGACCACAAGGTATAACCTCGGAAGGTTATAGCTATGGTCACCTGATGTGTTTGGTCGGATCCTAATGATCGACCAAATGGGTCGGGTTCGAAAGTATAAGCGATTGTTTAGATCGCTTACCTTACGACCCTATATAAGTACTAAACTAAAAGTGACGAGCTAAGCATGTTAGAACATGCTTAACTAAGTTTAGAAAACAGGTTTGGCATCAAAACAAACGGCTTTGATGCTCACGAGTAGTTTGGTTACAAAATACGCAAGAATGCGCATTTTGGCCAAAACTACGACTCGTCACTGAGCCTAGATAACGTGGTAATCAGTAGGTATGGTCACTACGGACCATAACCATCGTGATCACGCTCACGTTATGAAGTTCCATGAAGTTCGCATCGACCATAAGCTGGTCAATGCAGAAAGTCAACAAAACGTTGATATTCGGACTCGAAAAGCGAATAAAAGAGCGAAAGAAGACTTACGGAGGGTCCCCGAGTGCTAATCTAGATCAAATAGCTCAGGTATGAAACAATGGTTCCAACTTAGAGCCTTAAGATCAGATTGTGTGGGTTTTTGGAACAAAGGGGGGGGGGTATTTATAGGAAAAGTGGAACCGTTAGGATCGTTTATCGAATATCGTGCCGCGATCTCGAGCGTACACTTGTCAAAATATTGTGGTAAGTCAGAACTTGGCCCTTGGCTCCTGATTGGGTGAAAGGGCATTGCCCCTTGATCGAACGAAAGGCCAAACTGCATTAAATGCAAAGATTTTTCTGTCTGACAGTCTCACGCGCCCCGCGTAAGGATTTGGTAAATCCTTACGCGCCCCGCCTAAGGTTCCCAGATCAGAATTTACAATTTTGGTCCCTGCACTTCAGAAACACGTATTTTGGCCCATTTTTGGCACGTTTAAGCCCCGTTAACCTCATTTCAAGGCTCTAAGATGAAGTTAAAGTGTAGGGGACATGAAATATGCTCAAAAATATTCCGGATGTCGGTTCGTTTGGCCGTACGATTGCGATGTTCGCTTAATTACGACGGAATGCGCATAAGCGCGAAAGATGATCCAAATGACGCGACGAATGGATTTTTCTCATGCCCAACACTAAGGCATAATATAAGGATGCTTACATAAATTTTTGGATGTCCGGATGTATTCAGAACGTAAGTTATGCGCGAAAGTGCAAACTTGTGCACTTTTTGACACTTTTAGTCCCTGAATGATCCAAAAGTTTGTTTTAGCATACCAAACACCTCAAAGCCTATTTCTAAGCTATGTAGAGGATATTTAGGGTATGTTTAACTTATGAACATGTTCCGGAATGTTCGTTACAGTTCAAATTGGCATACTTTCGCAGTTTGTCAAGTTTAGTCCCTGTAAGCGAATTAACTTGTTTTTGCTATACCCAAGCCTTCAAAACTTATTTCTAAGTTATGTAAAGGTTATTTAAGGTATGCTGAGTATATGTTGATGTTCCGGAGTATTTGTCGCATTAAACTGAGTACGTTTACGCACCAGTTTGCGTATAATGCTCTAGAAAGCAATGTAGAATTTGAAATTGAACAATAATTGATATGTGCAAAACATACACATATTTATACAAGATCCCAAGTATGAAATACAATATTTCATCGGCTTGGTATTTGTTTGATGGTCGCGGTGACATAGGTGTCACAGTCTCCCCTACTTTAGGAAATTTCGTCCCGAAATTTATTCGTAGGAGTCTAATTGTGAATTTGCCAAATAACCACCAATGATATGTAAGGCAATATCTTGTCATTTCCTTAACGGTCATTCTTCCGAAACGAAAATGAACAGACGGGTCATTTTCAATGGTTGCTTCATCAGAATTGGAAATGAAGGATTACACAACGGATATTCATTTCCTCAACGGATAATCTTCAGAAACGAAAATGAACTAACGGAGTCATTTTCAACGGTTGCTTCATCAGAGTTGGAAATGAAGGATTATACAACGGATATTCATTTCCCCAACGGATAAATCTTTAGAAACGAAAATGAACTAACGGAGTCATTTTCAACGGTTGCTTCATCAGAGTTGGAAATGAAGGTTTACACAACGGATATTCATTTCCTCAACGGGTAAATCTTCAGAAACAAAAATGAACTAACGGAGTCATTTTCAACGGTTGCTTCATCAGAGTTGGAAATGAAGGTTTACACAACGGATATTCATTCCCTCAACGGATAAATCTTCAGAAACGAAAATGAACTAAACGGAATCATTTTCAACGGTTGCTTCCTCAGAGTTGGAAATGAAGGATTTCACAACGGATATTCATTTCCTCAACGGATAAATCTTCAGAAACGAAAATGAACAGATGGAGTCATTTTCAACGGTTGCTTCCTCAGAGTTGGAAATGAAGGATTTCACAACGGATATTCATTTCCTCAACGGATAAATCTTCAGAAACGAAAATGAACAGACGGAGTCATTTTCAACGGTTGCTTCCTCAGAGTTGGAAATGAAGGATTACACAACGGATGTTCATTTCCTCAACGGATAAATCTTCAGAAACGAAAATGAACTAACAGAGTCATCTTCAACGGTTGCTTCCTCAGAGTTGGAAATGAATAGGGTTAACTCTAGACACATGACAGAACTTGCTGTGATTTCTGTGCACTAAATTCCATAATTATGTATGCATCCATAATTACGTAATCCCTTGCACAGTCCGCACAGTTTGTTTTGTAATGTTTTGGGGAAGGATATCAAACTTGTGATGAGGGTGACTAGACTTCCATCGGTTCCTTTTAATTAGATCGACAGGGGATCTTCTTAGTTAGGCCACCAAAGAGTCCTTTCAGCTATATCATCACATGATATCCTTATCCAGATTTTTGGATGGATCTGTTTAACTAGACCACTCAAGGGTCTAATTATGAAGTAGTACTTTATAATCCGAGGGACTTAACTATAACATAGAAGTCCATTGAGGATTTTAAGTAATACCCCTGGGTATCCTACGATGAATCTCTTGTATAAGGATATGTAAGATTCTACGAGGATTTGGATAGCATAATTTGGATCACACAACAACACATAAGGGAACACATAAGCACAAAGTCACATACTTGTTTAACTTGATCATAATTTGTTTTTAACTTGTTATTGATTGAATACGGATATGGAAACCAATCGACGGGTCTCAATGTTCACTGGGATCTATCTGAGAAGATAGAAAGATCTCCCAAAATTCGATTCTTGATTACAAGGAATCACCACATTCGAATTAAAGTATACAACAATTAAAGACTTACGGGAAGTCCTTAGGTACCCTATTAAGGTTTTATAGTGGTACTTTGGGTATTCGTCTTGTGTTGTAACCTGCGCTTTGTACTTCGTTTCCTTAGAATAAACGGGTACTTAGGAATTTTGTAGAAGACGCAAGCGATTATAGAATGGGAGAATTTTGGGGGTAGTTTGTTCTTTAAGGAATACGGTCCCTTGATTGTCGGTATTGTAAGGGATATGTCGTTTATACATGCAACCACAGAAATACATTGCAATGTAAATAAAAGATTTATATATAAACAACGATAACAACGGTTTCTTGGACCTTGACAACAAAAGAAAATAATACATAAGACGTGATTATTTCCAAACGATGTTGTCTTCTAGTCAGTCGGATGTTCATCCCTGAGCTGGATTTGCATTAGCAAGCTTTGGGCAATTTCTTCGGAAATGACCCATCCCGCCACAGTTGAAACAAGAGCCTGGTAGAGAACGACCTTGAGCAGGATTGTTGCCAGCTTGGTTTGGCGCAGCTGCAGCTGGGCAGACTCTTGCTGTGTGGCCTATAAGTCCACAAGTTTGGCATTTGCGGCATTGTACATTGGCGTGATGATGGAGGCCACATTGGTTGCACAAAGGTGCAGTTCCATTGTATGGTTTTCTAGCAGGGGGTTGAGCTGGTTGGTTGGGGACGGCTTGACTATTGTGAGCGACCACGGCGAAGTTCTGAGAAGCCTTTCGCTTCTTTGACTTCTTAGGAGATTCAGTCGGTTCATCCATGGTCTTTGATTCCTCGATTGGCTTCTTGTCACCCTTTCGAAAAAGTTTATGCTTTCTGATCTGCGATTCAGTCAAGGTTGCAGATAGCTCAATGGCCTGACGGAGTGTGGTAGGGTTGCTACCAGTGACAATGTCTTGTACCGAGTCAGGCAGGCCGTCGATGTACCTTTCGATAGCCTTGTCGAGTGGGGCGACCATAGTCGGGCAAAGTAGACTCAACTCCTCAAACCTATCAGTATATGCCCTGTGTTCGCCACTATCTTGTTTCAAATCATCAAACTCCTTCTCCAACGCTCATTGTTCATGACGAGGACAAAACTCTCTCATCATAAGAGCTCTCAGTTCAGCCCATGTCTGTGCTAGAGCAACATCTGCACCACGGTCTCTCATTACCCCGTTCCACCATGTAAGAGCCCTCTTCTGAAGCACACTCGAAGAAAACTCGACCTTGCGATTATCCGGACAATGCACGTGGCGAAAAGTATTCTCGATGCTCTCGAACCATTGAAGAAGCCCAGTTGCTCCCTCAGAACCACTAAACTTGAGTGGTTTAGCCGAGTTAAAGTTCTTGAAATTGCATGTACCATTGTTGTTGTTGGCTTGGTTCCATTGAGCAAAGAGATTTGGGAATTGAGCAGCCATCTGCTGCGCAATAATTTCTGCCAGCTCGGCAGTTGCTATCTGGTGTTCGCGTCGAGGAGGCATTCTTAAAGAGGAAAACATGAAAGGAAACAAATAAAATGGTATTGGGTAAGAATAGGATGTTACAATCACTGACCATAATCACGGTTGATGGTCGTTTGTTTGAATCATGAAGCAAACAAACAACACCAAGGCTGAATCAAAGCAAATAGATCCTCATAGTGTATCGCGAAGACATGCTCGCCTATAAGTGGACACTCACCCCAAGAGTTCCCAGGTAAGAGTGACTGGTCCGATTATGTGGATTTGTACGAACACTCTAATCTTAGACAGAAAACCCAGGGTACAGGCATTCACTCTTCCAGTTTGCACGTGTTCACACTATTTAGGACCCAAAACTTTGACGGGAGTTTTGAAAATTCAAAGGGGTTCAAAACCTTATAACAGAGGGTTCAAAACCTAGTAATCAATCATCCTAGAACAGATGATTAGTTTTCAAGGCGGTTTTGAAATTTATGTTCTTGTTGTGGTCGTCGCCTAAGGATAGGTGACGGTATTGTTTTATGACTAAACGCAAGTAAACTCGCGTTAGGGTCCTAGGAAGGTTATAGACTAGGTCAAAGCATTACTAATAACCTAATTCCCTATAACCATTGGCTCTGATACCATCTTTTCTGTCACACCCCGACCACGTAGAACATACAAACCGTGGCGGAAACGTCGGGGAGTGTTGTAACAGAATCAATTGTTTCAAATCCATGGCAAATGAAGTTTCGTTTTATAAATCAAACATGAAAGTTTACATTGTCTAAACAAGAATCAAAGTGTACATAACATAAATTAACTAGTTCTTGTCTCGTTTTATGTCACTAAGGCACAGGTCCGCCTAAGTATGTCTTGATAAGTCCTATGCATCATCTCCTGAAAACACATGTGAAAGTAGGTACGTCAGCATAAAAATGCCTGTGAGATACATTGGTTTTGTGAAAACGGGATTCATGACTTATGTTTGAGAAAATGTTTAGTCATGAACCTCGTATTTTGCTTTGTCTTGTAAATCATTTGAAAAACGGTAAGATCAAATGATATGTATAAATAAGAGAACAATGCATGGTTAACTGAATAACCATGTAAAAAGAGTTTGTATAAGATTTGTTGTTTGTAAATCAATGTCTTGTGAAAAGCGTGTTATTTGTATAAAATGTTCTATGTCTCAAATTGAAATGATTCAAATAACGCTACGATATGTAATACCATACAAACACTTATATATAGGAAGTACCAGCGGCGTATCCACCATGCTTGTATCATATTACACATGCCTCGTTACTTAAGTCACTTACTCAAACCAAACCATCAAGATGAAATGTTTAACAACGGTAGAAATGTTTATGTATAGTCAAATGGTTACAACGGTTCAAAATGTAGTATAATGTGTTCATATGCTGGATGAGCATATGCAACAGAAATGCAATGTGAAACAATGTACTACGTATGCACACAATGGGCGTACGTAGCATGAAATGTATTGTAGAGTACAACGGTTCAAAATGTAGTGTAATGTGTTCATATGCTGGATGAGCATATGCAACAGTAATGCAATGTGAAACAATGTACTACGTATGCACACAATGGGCGTACGTAGCATGAAATGTATTGTAGAGTACAACGGTTCAAAATGTAGTGTAATGTGTTCATATGCTGGATGAGCATATGCAACAGTAATGCAATGTGAAACAATGTACTACGTATGCACACAATGGGCGTACGTAGCATGAAATGTATTGTAGAGTACAACGGTTCAAAATGTAGTGTAATGTGTTCATATGCTGGATGAGCATATGCAACAGTAATGCAATGTGAAGCAATGTACTACGTATGCACACAATGGGCGTACGTAGCATGAAATGTAAAGCAATGTACTAAGTACGCACACAATAGGCATACATAGCATAAACACAATGAAATCATGTACTATATATGTACTATCGAACATAGTAGTATATGATGTGAAAACCGGAAAGCATAAAAGTAGCAAGTAGGCACATGTGTTTCACCCCAAAACAGTTTGGAAAACAGTAAAAGAGGGGTTCAATGTACTCGCATTGACTCCTCGAAAACATGTAAAAGATGGGGTTCAATGTACTCACCTGAGATTGCTTTGGAGTTCTTGTATAATAACCAGATAATGCTAAAGATCACGGGATATCAAACGGCACCTAATAGGTAGCTATGTTAATATACCGGACCAAATCGGAAGGATCGGATAGTACGCGGGTTCGTAAACCAAACGAGTATGGAGACTCGTGTAATATGGTTTATCAAAGCCTACATACTAAAATGAAACTTAACCTAAGTGCTTACGGTCCATCACGACCCGTTTAGGTAGCTTATGCTACCTTACGCGTCGTTCGCGTAGAACGTGTTCGGAACGCCTAACAGCGCGACCACAAGGTATAACCTCGGAAGGTTATAGCTATGGTCACCTGATGTGTTTGGTCGGATCCTAATGATCGACCAAATGGGTCGGGTTCGAAAGTATAAGCGATTGTTTAGATCGCTTACCTTACGACCCTATATAAGTACTAAACTAAAAGTGACGAGCTAAGCATGTTAGAACATGCTTAACTAAGTTTAGAAAACAGGTTTGGCATCAAAACAAACGGCTTTGATGCTCACGAGTAGTTTGGTTACAAAATACGCAAGAATGCGCATTTTGGCCAAAACTACGACTCGTCACTGAGCCTAGATAACGTGGTAATCAGTAGGTATGGTCACTACGGACCATAACCATCGTGATCACGCTCACGTTATGAAGTTCCATGAAGTTCGCATCGACCATAAGCTGGTCAATGCAGAAAGTCAACAAAACGTTGATATTCGGACTCGAAAAGCGAATAAAAGAGCGAAAGAAGACTTACGGAGGGTCCCCGAGTGCTAATCTAGATCAAATAGCTCAGGTATGAAACAATGGTTCCAACTTAGAGCCTTAAGATCAGATTGTGTGGGTTTTTGGAACAAAGGGGGGGGGGTATTTATAGGAAAAGTGGAACCGTTAGGATCGTTTATCGAATATCGTGCCGCGATCTCGAGCGTACACTTGTCAAAATATTGTGGTAAGTCAGAACTTGGCCCTTGGCTCCTGATTGGGTGAAAGGGCATTGCCCCTTGATCGAACGAAAGGCCAAACTGCATTAAATGCAAAGATTTTTCTGTCTGACAGTCTCACGCGCCCCGCGTAAGGATTTGGTAAATCCTTACGCGCCCCGCCTAAGGTTCCCAGATCAGAATTTACAATTTTGGTCCCTGCACTTCAGAAACACGTATTTTGGCCCATTTTTGGCACGTTTAAGCCCCGTTAACCTCATTTCAAGGCTCTAAGATGAAGTTAAAGTGTAGGGGACATGAAATATGCTCAAAAATATTCCGGATGTCGGTTCGTTTGGCCGTACGATTGCGATGTTCGCTTAATTACGACGGAATGCGCATAAGCGCGAAAGATGATCCAAATGACGCGACGAATGGATTTTTCTCATGCCCAACACTAAGGCATAATATAAGGATGCTTACATAAATTTTTGGATGTCCGGATGTATTCAGAACGTAAGTTATGCGCGAAAGTGCAAACTTGTGCACTTTTTGACACTTTTAGTCCCTGAATGATCCAAAAGTTTGTTTTAGCATACCAAACACCTCAAAGCCTATTTCTAAGCTATGTAGAGGATATTTAGGGTATGTTTAACTTATGAACATGTTCCGGAATGTTCGTTACAGTTCAAATTGGCATACTTTCGCAGTTTGTCAAGTTTAGTCCCTGTAAGCGAATTAACTTGTTTTTGCTATACCCAAGCCTTCAAAACTTATTTCTAAGTTATGTAAAGGTTATTTAAGGTATGCTGAGTATATGTTGATGTTCCGGAGTATTTGTCGCATTAACTGAGTACGTTTACGCACCAGTTTGCGTATAATGCTCTAGAAAGCAATGTAGAATTTGAAATTGAACAATAATTGATATGTGCAAAACATACACATATTTATACAAGATCCCAAGTATGAAATACAATATTTCATCGGCTTGGTATTTGTTTGATGGTCGCGGTGACATAGGTGTCACAGTAATCAACGTTTTCGTAAAACTATGAACTCAACAGCTTTGTCTGATACACTTGTTGTGTAACAACTCTCATTAAAATTAATAATTAGAATGGTAATTAGCTATTAAGAAAACCCTAATTGAGACACCCAAGTAATTCTGCACTAACCCTAAAATTTTCATAACAATCGGAATCAGGATCAGGGCCCCTAAAACTCAGGGGGGGTTAAACCCTAGTAACGTTTATCCTCTAACTTGCTGGAGAAGTAAAATTTCGTTGATTAAACAACTCATCCAAGCTACTGGGACACGAACCTACCCTACCCTAAATTGTTACCCGTCGCGACACGCGACAGGACCAGGTCTCCCTGTCGCGACACGCGGGGGAGTCCAATTTTCAGTATAAATAGAAGGGGTTGGGACTTGAATTCAGATGTTCATTCGACGGAAAAACTCATAATATACGTTGAGTTATGCTTAAATTACTACCAAACACACACTAATATCGAATTGCTGCCGCGGAACAGGGTAATTACTCGATCGCTATTACGATTCAGTTTCCGGGATCAATATACCCAAAGCATGTCTAAGTGCCGCCCACATTGGGCTATGCTTTGTCGTTTGTCGGTAATCCGATAAATGAGTTGAAGCATTGTACTTTGTCGTTGTCGATAATTCGATAATGAGTTGAAGTACTATACTTTGTCGTTTGTCATTTTGATAAATGAGTTGAAGTATTGCACTTGGTCATTCATTGCGAGTATTTGATCTCGGGAAATTATCGTAACTGCTGTATTGATCACTAACTCTGTTTTGTGTGCATTATTGTGAAATTAGGTTAACAGGGATAAAATCATATTCTGTCAGTACTAAATCTGCAATGTGAGTCATTCTCTTTTTATCAATTGTTTTACAATACTCCAAACCAATTTTTCAAAGTTATAATTACAGTGATTAAGTTTATGTAATCACCAAATTACAGCCGGTATGTGGGGTATTGTGCACAGTATTATTATTGTTTTAATCACATTAGGTGGACGAGCCTAAAAGAAAGTGATATACGTCACTCATTGGGCCAGCCAATGGTGATATGACCACAGTCACAGAGCTGGTCTATGACAAATACCTATTCTTGAAATGTTGGTTGATAATAAACATATGTAAAAACTCTTAATACTGTGAATTATAACAAATGTGTCATTTTCAGTAAAATGAATGATTCACTCAGTATTTCCCCGCTGACAAAATCTTTTTCAAACATGTTTCAGGTGACCTGCTGTAAATCAGGAAAAGTGCTGAGGAGCATTTCAAGCTTAAAATAGTGGCTCAATATAAAATGAATAAAGATGTTTTAAAATAAGAATTTATCACTAAACTTATGTATTGTAAATTATCGGGGTTTTATCCCGAATTGTGAAATAAAAATAATCGGGAAAAAAATTAGCTTTACAACGATCCTGATGTTCAAAATTTTCCGCTGCGAAACTCAATTAAACAAATATCACGGGGTTTCTGTACCGCGGCTTCGGAAACAGGTCAAACCGGGTCGGGGGCCGTGACAGAAACAAGGTGGTATCAGAGCCACTGAGTTAAGCTAATTAAGTATTTAACCGATACTTAATTTTTCCTGATTACTATTATGTGATTATGTGATTATGTGCTTTTAACTGATTATTTGTTAGTTACAGTATGGGTAAACAAAAGTTGCAAAATATCTATCTTAAATTAGATAAATCAATTTACGAAGAAGGAAGTTCGTCTAAAACTAAAATTTCAAAGCTCCCTACGATTCCTGAGGAAGGAATATTTGTGCAAAAAGCAAATTATGAAAATCCGCTTTCTCCTAGAAAAAGGAGTATGATTATTAAGAAAAGTAAGGAGCAAATCATAGAAAGGAAAATTAAAAAGGAAACCCAGGATTTAATCGATAAATCCCCTTGGGAAGATAAACTCGATGAAAAATGGGCAAATTTATATATGCTAGCCACTGTGGCAGAACATGCAAATCTTTAAAGATGCCCTAAAATTTGCAAGCAGTACTTCCCAATAAGTAAATAAATAAAAGTGAAATAAATTTGAGTGTGTTTTCCTGTATTTTGTACAAATAGTGTGCAATAAAACTTCCATGTTATTTGTTAAACTTTGTTCCAAAGTTTTAACTTGATATTTTATGCATTTTGCATATATGCTACACAGCATGAACGAGATATCTGAAGCTTTTCAGAACCTCAATCTGTACCCAGTGAACATAGAAGTTTCTCATGAATTCACGGGATATCTTGCTGATGTAGACCAACCTGTAAAACTCCCTACTCCACCAGTGACCAAACCAAAAAGGAGGCCAAAGAAAAATTATGTATGGGGAAGCCGTATACGTAAGAAAAAGTCAGTTACAAAAACCCCTAAAACTAGTAAACCTTTAGACAAAGGAAAAGCGATTGTAATCCAGGAAAACCCTAATCCACAAGAACAAGAAACTGAAGCTAATAATGAGGTTAGGCAAATGGAGGAGCAGTTCGATCAGTATTCTCAGGAAATAGAAATAGAAATAGGGCAAGGTTCTAACCCAACCCAGGTAGAAGTTGGAGAAAGTTCTAATCAAACCAAAAGAGTTACTTTTCAGGATCAGATAGATATTTTACTAGAAAAATGTGAGACTATGCAACCTGCCAGTCCGGGTATTTTTACTTATCCTATCGAAAACCCAATTCCTATGAATTTTGCACCAACTATCACTGAACCAATAGTCCATAACCAACCTGTAGAAATGGAAGAATGGTGGACCAACGATTGGTAATTTCAAAATATTGTCAATAACGCTTACTCATTTCTTCCACAGTTCGACCCAGAACCCCTACCCAATCCACCAATGAGCAATGAGAATTTGGCTGAACTTCGCCATTTCGGTGAAGAGTTGATGGATGCAGGGAATAGAATTAGGGAAATAGGGGGACAGATTGCCTGGAAATATGACGAGAGGGAATTACGTTTCTAGAATAACAACTAGGAGGATGGGAAAGTTATCTTTGTATAATAGTAAAAGTAAATAGTGAAACCAGTTGTAACATAACGAATAAAACGTTGTAAAATATCGGTGTGTATTGATGCATACTATACTAATATGAAATGCAATCGAGAAATCGATAATTTTGGATTTATGTGTTATAACTTGTTTAATGATTTGTATAAATTGTTAATTGCTAATTATTCATAATAACTTATCATCAGATGGCAAATAACGATAACGAACCAGTAAATGAAGTTAATCAATCGGAGCAACACCCAGAAGATCAATATATGACCAAACAAGATATTAAAAATATGGTTGCCCAAGGAATAGCCAACACAATTCCAATGTTCGTTGCTGCTATGAAAAATCCAAACGATCCGCAACATATCATACCTAGCAAACATACTATCGAAGATAATTTCAGTAATAGTATAAACGGGGGCAATGATCATATAAATCATGACAATGAATCTCAGCACACGCAGCGCCCTAAGAAACGAAAGGCTGCAACACCTGGTTGCACTTTCAAAGAATTTCTTGCTTGTAAACCCGCTGAATTTGCAGGAAACGAAGGAGCAACTGCAACACTGCGATGGTTAGAGAAAACCGAAGCAGTAATTGCAATAAGTAAATGTGCTGACGAAGATCAAGTCATGTATGCCTCAAATCTGTTTAAGGAAGGAGCACTAGAATGGTGGAACACAGTGCTACAAGCAAAAGGAAGACGAGAGGCTTATGCTATGACTTGGGAAGAATTTAAGAATCTTGTCGAAAGAAAATTCTGTCCTGAGTATGAAAAGGAACAAATGGCAAATAAATTCCTAAATCATCGAATGACCGGAGTAGATTGTCGGGGTTATACTTCGATATTCTTCGAATATGAGAGAGTGGTACCTAACCTGGCTTCGCCAGAACCAGTACTCATTTCTCGATATATTTGGGGATTAATTAGTGAAATTCGCAATATCGTTAAAGCTGCGAGACCTCGCACTCTTGACGATGCAGTGGAATTAGCTAATACCTTAACCGATGAACTAATCCGTACAAGAGATGAAGATAGGAAGAAAGAATTGGCTCAGAAAATTACCCAAGGATTTAGGGTAGGTAATAATAGTAATTTCAAGAAAAGAGGAACAGGGCAATCTTCAAATGTGCCATTATGCAAATTTTGCAAAAAGAGACATTTTGGAAAATGTAATAGAATTTGCAATTTTTGCAAAACAACCGGACATCGGGAAGAAAACTGCAGAAAGAAAACCATAATTTGTTATAATTGTGGAGAAGCTGGACATATCAAACCAGAGTGTCCTAAGTTAATCAACCCAGCAGACAACAAACCCAAGGCAGCTGAAGGAACTACTAAGAAGAATGTTAGAGCATTTCAGCTGACTACTCAAGAAGCAGAACTCATTCCGGATGTGATCGCCGGTACGTTTTTAGTCCACAACGTCTATGCAAAAGTATTATTTGACTCTGGTGTGAACCAAAGTTTTATAAATACTTCATTTTGTCAAGCTCTTAAGTTACCATTAACTACAGTTAGGCAGATCTTTACAGTCGAAACTGCAGATGGGAATTCCATAGAAATTAATCAGGTTTTGCAAAAAGTAGAAATAGAACTTTCAGGTCATAAGTTTGTTGCAAACCTATTGCCTATGAAATTAGCTGAGTTTGATGTTGTGTTAGGAATGGATTGGTTAATAGCCAACCATGCTCAAATCATATGTGATAGAAATTCTATAGAAATTCAAGCACCTACTGGAGAGGTAATTAAGATTTCAGGAGATAAACCTCGGAAACCATTGAAGTTCATATCAGTAATGAAAATTGCTAATTATGAACGGAACCAAGGAATAGTATATATGATTTCAGTAATCATTTGTACTAAAGGCAAAGAACTCAAGGAAATTCCTGTAGTCTTAGAGTACCCAGATGTATTTCCGGAAGATTTACCTGGGTTACCACCAGACAGAGAAGTAGAATTTAGGATTCATCTAATCCCAGGAACTACACCGATAGCCAAGGCGCCATATCGATTAGCTCCTACCGAAATGCTAGAATTGAAAAAGCAATTAGATGAATTACTAAGCAAAGGATTTATACAACCTAGTTCATCCCCTTGGGGTGCACCAGTGTTGTTTGTGAAAAAGAAAGATGGATCAATGAGAATGTGTATTGATTATAGAGAATTAAATAAAGTTACAATTAAGAATCGATACCCATTACCTAGGATTGATGATCTTTTCGATCAATTACAAGGAGCTAGGTATTTCTCTAAGATAGATTTAAGATCCGGATATCATCAGTTGAAAGTTCAAGAAGAAGACATACCTAAAACTGCTTTCAGAACTAGGTATGGTCATTATGAGTTTACAGTCATGCCCTTCGGATTAACCAATGCCCCAGCTGCATTCATGGACATGATGAACAGAATCTGTAATCCATATTTGGATAAATTTGTGATCGTGTTTATTGACGATATACTTATTTATTCCAAAAGTCAAGCCGAGCATTGTCAGCATTTACATGCACTCTTAACTTTGTTAAGAAAAGAAAAGCTGTATGCTAAATTCTCAAAGTGTGAATTTTGGTTACAAGAAGTACAATTCTTAGGCCACATGGTGAATCACGAAGGTATTCACGTAGATCCTGCTAAGATCGAAGCCATTACTAACTGGAAGATTCCACAAACTGCAATGGAAATTAGAAGTTTTATAGGTTTAGCCGGTTATTATAGACGGTTTATTAAGGATTTCTCCAAGATAGCTGTACCATTAACTAAGCTAACCTGTAAAGCCACTAAGTTTGAATGGGGGCCAAAGCAAGAAGAAGCCTTTAGAATCTTAAAGCAGAAATTAACCAATGCGCCAATCTTAGCCTTACTAGAAGGAACGGAAGATTTTGAAGTATACTGTGATGCTTCAAAATTAGGATACGGATGTGTGTTGATGCAACGCAAGAAGGTAATTGCGTATGCCTCTAGACAATTGAAAAAGCACGAAGAAAACTATACGACTCATGATTTAGAACTAGGAGCCATAGTTTTTGCCCTTAAGATTTGGAGACATTATCTGTATGGAAGTAAGTTTACTGTTTATACAGACCACAAGAGTTTAAGGTATATATTCGGACAAAAAGAATTAAACATGAGGCAAAGAAGATGGATGGAAGTCTTGAGTGATTACGACTGTGATATTCAATATCACGAAGGAAAAGCCAACGTAGTAGCAGATGCCTTAAGTCGTAAGTATTATGAAAAACAAAGGCGAGTTCGTGCTCTTAGAATAAATCTACAAGTAGATTTACGGGAACAAGTGAAAGAAATCCAGAAAACGGCAATCAAGGACGATGCCGAAGGAATGAAAGGTTACCTAAAAGAATTAGAACAAGGAAATGATGGAATTTGGAAATTTCACCAAAGCAGAATTTGGGTACCTAAACAAGGAAATTTAAGATCGAAAATCTTAGAAGAAGCTCATAAATCTAGGTATACTGTACACCTAGGAAACAATAAGATGTACCAAGATTTAAGGAAAAATTTCTGGTGGATAGGAATGAAAAAGGACATAGCTGAATATGTATCTAAGTGTTTAACTTGTTCACAAGTTAAAGCAGAACACCAGAAACCCTCAGGCTTACTGCAACAATTAGAAATGCCGGTATGGAAATGGGAACTCATAACAATGGACTTTGTTACTAAGTTGCCCAAAACCAGAAAAGGTAATGATGCTATTTGGGTAATCATGGACCGATTAACCAAATCCGCTCATTTTCTACCAATAAAAGAAACCTTTAGCATGGAAAGATTAGCCAAGCTTTATGTGGATGAGATAGTATCCTTACATGGAGTCCCGCTCTCCATTGTATCGGATAGAGATAGTCGTTTTACCTCCCGATTTTGGACAAGTTTCCAAGAATCAATGGGAACCCAACTTAATCTAAGTACCGCATATCATCCACAGACAGACGGACAAAGTGAAAGGACAATCCAAACTCTGGAAGACATGCTTCGAGCATGTGTAATTGACTTTGGAGGTAATTGGGATAACCATTTACCATTAATTGAATTCTCCTATAACAATAGTTATCATTCAAGTATTGAAGCCGCTCCATTCGAGGCACTGTATGGACGCAAGTGCAGAACACCCGTATGTTGGGCGGAAATAGAAGAAAGTCAATTATCAGGTCCAGAAATTGTACAAGAAACTACAGATAAGATAACTCAAATCAAGGAAAGATTGAAAACAGCCAGAGATCGCCAGAAGAGCTATGCAGACAATCGTCGCAAACCGCTCGAATTCCAAATAGGAGACAAAGTACTTTTAAAAGTATCTCCTTGGAAAGGAGTGGTAAGATTCGGTAAGAAAGGAAAACTGAGTCCCCGATATGTTGGACCATTTCCAGTAATTCAACGAATTGGACCAGTTGCTTATCGCTTACAACTACCAGAAGAACTAGCTGGAATACATGATGTATTTCATGTATCCAACCTTAAGAAATGTTTATCAGATGAATCTCTGGTAGTACCTCTTCAAGACATAGAGGTGAATGAAAAACTGAAATTCATAGAAAAACCTTTACAAATAGAAGACCGGAAAGTCAAATTCCTCAAACACAAGCGACTTGTGTTGGTAAAAGTCAAATGGAATTCCAAGAGAGGACCGGAATACACTTGGGAATTAGAGTCAGAAATGAAGCGCAAGTATCCTCATCTATTCCAGTGAATCTCGAGGACGAGATTTTTCCTAAGGTGGGGAGTATGTAACAACTCTCATTAAAATTAATAATTAGAATGGTAATTAGCTATTAAGAAAACCCTAATTGAGACACCCAAGTAATTCTGCACTAACCCTAAAATTTTCATAACAATCGGAATCAGGATCAGGGCCCCTAAAACTCAGGGGGGGTTAAACCCTAGTAACGTTTATCCTCTAACTTGCTGGAGAAGTAAAATTTCGTTGATTAAACAACTCATCCAAGCTACTGGGACACGAACCTACCCTACCCTAAATTGTTACCCGTCGCGACACGCGACAGGACCAGGTCTCCCTGTCGCGACACGCGGGGGAGTCCAATTTTCAGTATAAATAGAAGGGGTTGGGACTTGAATTCAGATGTTCATTCGACGGAAAAACTCATAATATACGTTGAGTTATACTTAAATTACTACCAAACACACACTAATATCGAATTGCTGCCGCGGAACAGGGTAATTACTCGATCGCTATTACGATTCAGTTTCCGGGATCAATATACCCAAAGAATGTCTAAGTGCCGCCCACATTGGGCTATGCTTTGTCGTTTGTCGGTAATCCGATAAATGAGTTGAAGCATTGTACTTTGTCGTTGTCGATAATTCGATAATGAGTTGAAGTACTATACTTTGTCGTTTGTCATTTTGATAAATGAGTTGGAGTATTGCACTTGGTCATTCATTGCGAGTATTTTGATCTCGGGAAATTATCGTAACTGCTGTATTGATCACTAACTCTGTTTTGTGTGCATTATTGTGAAATTAGGTTATGTCAGTACTAAATCTGCAATGTGAGTCATTCTTTACAATACTCCAAACCAATTTTTCAAAGTTATAATTACAGTGATTAAGTTTATGTAATCACCAAATTACAGCCGGTATGTGGGGTATTGTGCACAGTATTATTATTGTTTTAATCACATTAGGTGGGCGAGCCTAAAAGAAAGTGATATACGTCACTCATTGGGCCAGCCAATGGTGATATGACCACAGTCACAGAGCTGGTCTGTGACAAATACCTATTCTTGAAATGTTGGTTGATAATAAACATATGTAAAAACTCTTAATACTGTGAATTATAACAAATGTGTCATTTTCAGTAAAATGAATGATTCACTCAGTATTTCCCCGCTGACAAAATCTTTTTCAAACATGTTTCAGGTGACCTGCTGTAAATCAGGAAAAGTGCTGAGGAGCATTTCAAGCTTAAAATAGTGGCTCAATATAAAATGAATAAAGATGTTTTAAAATAAGAATTTATCACTAAACTTATGTATTGTAAATTATCGGGGTTTTATCCCGAATTGTGAAATAAAAATAATCGGGAAAAAATTTAGCTTTACAACGATCCTGATGTTCAAAATTTTCCGCTGCGAAACTCAATTAAACAAATATCACGGGGTTTCTGTCCCGCGGCTCCGGAAACAGGTCAAACCGTGTCGGGGGCCGTGACATGTTGCATGCTCGCAGATCGTTAGATATCTTGGATTTGGGAACTTGCTGTCTGGAGTAGCTGGAGTGTTCATGGGCCGACTGGAAGGATTTATGTGATTGATTTCTTGATACTATACTTTGGTTTTGAAACAGTTTAACTTGTTTTAATATTTGCTTCCGTTGAACATATTGGTTTTCATTTAAACTTGTTAATGATTGAGAACGTTATTTTAAAACTTGTATGGGTTCAATGTGATTAGTGGCTCATTGTTGGTACGTCACACGCCTAACAGGGACACTCCCTAGGTGGTATTTTGGGGGTGTGACATCTGGTAATTCATCAGTGGTTTCAGACTTTAACTTTATATTGACTGCCTTTTTTAATTGTTCCTCGTTTGGTTTTCTGGGAGAATAACTTTCCAAGATCGGAGGTGGACACTTGTTATACTTGACACCTTGTTTCTTACCAGTATCCGTAACTTCTAGCTTTTTATCTTGAAAAGCTTCAAGACCTAAAACAGTAGGATAAACTCTGTCAATCAAATAATCACAGGTTGTATAACTCAGCAGCAATCGTTTGATTTTCTCATTTTCAATCTTTTCGGTCTCTAAATCCTGCTTCAGCTTTGCACACACATCAATATAGCTATTGATGACCTTCTGCTTAGTCATTAATCTTGAACTCATCATCGTTGAAGCAGCTCCCATTTCTAAGTTTGTCTTGTTCAAACTATCAACCGTTCTGTTCAGCACATCAAACGATTCTTGTACATATTTAACATCAAACAACAATTTTTCTTTTAACGCGTCTAGTTCACTATACTTCTTGTCTTTTTCTTCACAATGTTTGCATGGTTCCAAACATTTTAGACAAGGTTTTATGACCTCAACAGTCTTTTCAACTTCGACAATCTTATCAACTTCGATTATTTTTTCAACTTCAACGATTTTTCAACTATTCTCCACTTCAACAATTTTCTCCACCACCTTCTCAATCACATTTGGTTCTGTCTCAACTTTCATCATAGCTTCACTTTCACCAATCTCGACCTTCTGTGTCGGTTTTTCTTCAGCTTTTGCCTTTTCAGCTTCCATTTTTGCCTTTTCATCAGCAATCCTTCTTGCTTCCAATTCTTCCAATTCTCTCTTTAGTCGAGCAGCCCTTTTCTCTTTCAACATCTCGATTTTATCTGCAAAAAACAAACTAAAACTAAATGAGTCCAAATTTTATCTAGTTGTACTAATATACTCTTCCTCATCATCTGTGTCTTCATCACTTTCTGATGATCTGAATATCTTCGTTCTTTTTGGCTTAGATTTGACTGATTCTTCTTCCAAGATTCGAGCAACAAGGGCTGATTTTTCTGAATTAGCCGGAATGTATTTGTCCCACCTAAAACCCTCTGGCAATCTTTCATCATCTTGATTGACTAGATAAGCTTTCTTCTTTCCATCTTTAATAAGACGGGATGATGATGGCTGTTGAGCAATCTGATGATAAATTGCTTTTCGATGATGATCATTGTTTCCAAACGGATCTTGTCTTCCGGTTGCTTCTCTGTTTGTACACTCTCGTTTAAAATGTCTTTTTTCTCTGCAATGAAAACAAGTAACCTTTGATTTGTCAAACCCTAACTGAGATGTGGCAACATCACGAAGATCATCTTTACCTGTGATTTGTTTGAATTTTTCTGCTCTTCTCCAAACACTTGCTAAACACCACTTGATGTCCATCAACTCAAGTTCTTCAGAATCAATCTAATCATAATCCTCTTTGGTGAGCATCGGGTTTCCGATTCTTCCAGCAACTAAACTTTTATAAGACTCTAACATAGTAACAAGTGATGCCATGTGTTGCTTAGCTATATCTGGAGAGAGATTTTGACCATTTTGAATATTTAATGTAACATTGCATTGTAGATTTGTTGAACTCTGTCGTTGAGAACTTGGTGTTGAAAAATTTGGATCAAAACTTGAATAAGATAAAGAATATCCACCACTCTGAGTTGTAGTGCTAACATTTGTTCCGGAAGTACCATCAGCACTGAAAGCAGTCTTAATCTTCGGACTCGGAGTAGTGTCAAATTTGCTTCCTCTATAGTATAGACTAACATTTGTTGAGCACTTGGATTATTCATGATAGCAGTTTTCTGAACATCCAATTCATGTTCTTCAAGCTTCTGAATGAACTTACTCAAATTCATACTTTCCGATTTTCTCATATGTTTTAAAATCAACAAATATGTTCACCATTTATTCTGTGATAGTGCATCAGCTAGCTTATCAATCCATTCATCGTCTTCTTTCTTGATCTCCAATCTTCTCATTTCCTGAACAAGATGGCAATATCTATCGATAGTCTTCTTAGTCGTCTCATCTTCAAAAGCTGTAAACATATCAAATGATTTCTTTAGTAATGCACGTTTATTTTTTTATCATATCAGCACTTCCCTTAAACTTGTTAGTCAATGCTAACCAAATTGATCTAGCAGTGTTCTCATGTTGAAGTAAAACAAAGATATCTTCTTTTACCGCTTGTTGGAGAATGATAATCATCATTTTCTCACTGGTGTATTTTAATTTCTCATCCGCTGAATAATCACTTAAAGATTTTTCATTTCCACGTTCATCTTTCGGTTTAACAAAATCTTTGTCTAACGAAACCCATGCATCAAACTTATAAGCTTGCACCCAAGTTTCAAAACGATTTTGCCATCCTTTAAAATCCTCGATGTACATAAGCTTTGGAGGCTTTTGAGACGTTCCAGTTTCATTTTCGATTTCAATAGTTTCGGCAACTGTAATTGGAGCAACTGGAGTAGTAGCAAACGCGTTGTAAAAATCTTCTTCCATGTTTCGGTAAAAAATTCACAAATATCTCAAAGTTCAAGCGAAGTAGAGATTCAAACGAATTGGACTACTTTGATGCGAGCTGACTTTGGTACAAAATGGATTTTGGTGCGAAATGACCTTGATGCGACCTGAATGCAATTCGTATGAAATGAGATCTACAATGTCCAATCCGTGCGAAATGAGATTTACTTCAAGCGAAATGGTTCTCTAAATGACCATTTCGTGCGAAATGTGGTTCCTTTCAAGCGAATTGGCACAATTCAAGCGAAGTGGACACTTTGGTGCGACCAGGAAGTCCAATTCGTGCGAAATGGAGGTCTGATTCACACGAATTGGGCCATTTCATACGAAATGATGCTGATGTCACACGATCGGGCAGTTTTTGACAAAATTGATCAGGTTTTAGGTCGATTTTAGGTCTAATTCTTTCAAGGATTGATTAAAACTATGTTTCGCATGTTATCTCTAAAATTAAGTCCATTTTAACCGTGAAAACTCCGTTAAATTTGAAAAATGTGAAGAAGAATGAGTAGAAGTCAAAAATTTTGATGAAAACAAGCTGAATCGGTATGAACTCTTCCTTCTGAGCTCTGATACCACTTGTAGGATCGAGATTCAATCAAAACGAGTCTATCAGAAGAGTTCTAATCCAAATCAAAGGCGGAATTCAGTGATTCGGACTTGATTACAGCTTAATTCACACACAGATTCACTTTAACTATCTTGATTATTGATTTGACACGATTATAGATCAAACGACACTTCAGCATTACTTTGGCTCTGGAATCAACAACTGTTACAAACGAAATGACAGCTCAGGTATTTTTAGGAATGGCCATTTCGCATGGAATGGGTATTATCCATTTCGTGCGAAATGGACAATGTCCATTTCGTATAAATTGGCCTATGCCATTTCGTGCGAAATGTTCCAACACCTCTAAAACCCTATTTTCTATGCTATCGAGCTTCATTCCATCCTATCTAGAAACAAGACTCGATACAAGACAAAGTCGACAGACATATGCACCAACATATATAAGTGTAGTCCATACGTCCATGTTCGGTTTGTCCAATATTCGGGTATAAATTATATATTTGTTTTCTTGGAATCTTTGGTAACATTTTGTATTATAATTCTTGGTATTTTTGTAAGTTATATTATTTCAAGTCCTAAAACAATATAACTAATACACATAGTATACAAGTAATCACACAAATTGTGACATCTAAATATATATTTTCCTAAATATATACTTAGTCACTTTTATTTATCAAAAACCAACCTCCAATATTTGTAATTTTTGTAACAAAAATTCTGGCAAATTTTATATGAAAAACCATGATTGAAATATACTTGTAAACACTTGTTTAAAAAATATTTTTCTAAGTGTTTAAAGTCTAGAAAAATTTTGCCATAGTTTCCCCTTAAAATGGAGGTTTCCATGCTTTTAAAGCATATCAACAAGAAATTATTCAACACTTACCATGAGCCAAAAATTGTGAAATTACACTACATCATGAACTTGAAATTTTTGTAAAAACTTGTAGTAACTTACCATGTTAATTAGTAGACTTAGTTACCCTTAAAAGTGTGGTCATTTGTTCATAAACATCATTCTTGAGAAATTTAGTCTTTCACAACTTATAACATGATTTTTCAGAAACATTTCTTCTTGAATTTTTCTTGTTAACAATGTGTTTCTAGGTTTGATTATCACTAAAAATATGATTAGTTTCTCTAAAAATCATGTGTATGTAAAACTTGTAAATAAATTTGCTTTCTTGAGAAAACTATCTTTGAAATCATCCATTTATAAGTCTTGTATCATTTATCCATCATCATCTTACATAAAAACAATTTCATCTTTCATGTTCATGTTTACATAAAGGATGATCACTTTGATTTTTCACAAGATCATCCTCTCACTTGCTAGATCATGTGTTTAATCACAATCTAGCAAGTCTCCTTATGATGATTAACATCATACTCACAAGAAATCACAATCAAGATTCACACATACACTAAAACAACAATGATTCTTATCTTAGTGAGCTTTATGTTAAAGTTCATCTTCTTGTTTCTTCATGATCTTTGTATTTAACAACTTACATATTCTTTTAACCATCATTATAAGAAGTAAAAACAAGTTACAAGAGTCTTACTACTAGCACAAGGCTAGGGAACAACAAGTTGGGAAGATGATGAAGAAATGTGGTGGTTAATAGCACTTCAAGAAGGTCCTTCAAGTTCCCTTGCTTCCAACCTCCTTAGTTATGCTTCTTACACCCTTAAATCACCTTAGAATGCTTGAGATTGAATTGAAAAGGGAGTTGTGTGTGTGTGTAGGTTGAGCCGAAAGTTGGGGGAGTAAGAAGGAGGAGATGGTGTGTTGTAAATGGTAAAATGAACAAGAATGAAGAACTTGGTGGTTTATAAGAAAATCTTTCCAACACTTGATTATCTAGTGGTTACAATGTTCCAAATTCTTCATGCATATCAAATAAAATATTAGAAATAAATCACAAGTGGGTCCACTTGTGAACCGTCCACATTATGGGGGGGGGGGTGTTTAGATTGTTTTCAATGCTAGTTACTTGATCTAGTTACATGCTTAACTGTTATGGTTAGTGTTTTATGTGTTATGGTGTTCTAGTGTGAATTTTGATGTTCGGTGTCCATAACTAGCTTCATAACGCTAAAACAATGCCGCTAGTGAAAATTTGGTGTTTTGGGCTAGTGTCCGGTTGTTCGGTTGGTCACCGGTTCGTTAAGGTGCTAAATTGCGCAGTTTAGTGTGCTTTATGTTACCTTTTATGAGAGTTTTGATTCCCGACACTTAGGAAAGTATTATGGGCCATTAAACCACATTTCTACATTATATTTAGTTGTTAAAATGCTGAAAAATTGCTGAATTTGTTTATTTTCTGCAGAATTCTGCAGTTTTAGTGTGTTTCTAGCACTTTCCGGCACCTAAGTTATCACTAGGAAGGCAGTTTTGTAATCCTACTTCCTACACACTATTCTAGTGTAACACTTGGTTCCGGGGCTCATTTTGTGTCTTAACATCATGTCTGACTGAGTACTGAACTCCCGTCAGTACTTCTAGTTTTTCTGATAATTGTGCTAACTTTGTTTTGTGCATTAATAGAACCATATAGTGTTGCATGCAATAATGATGAACAATCTTGCAACACGAAATGCCTTTGTATGTATATGACAGTGATCAGAAATTCATTCGTCTAGTTAATTAAATGATGCACAGTCATTAAAGCACAGATTACTATTTATTATTGTACGGAATACATGGAAAAGTGCCAGTTGTCACAAAATGTTAGAGGAAAGGGCAGAGAAGAGAAGGCAGAAAGCGAAGGCTAGCAGGCGCAGAAAGAAGACACGTTGAAGACTATACAGGAAGGAAGACTGCAGCTACATCCAAGGGGGAGTCTGTAGGTGCAATATGTTTGTAGCTTCCGTCTATATCGAGTCTATATTTTGTCCTGTATGTGTCTATGTATAGTTTTGTGTGTTTGTTTTATTATATCTGGGAGAAACGAGTCGGAAACATATATTGTAAAGCTCATCCGGTTGGATGGCATAGGGTCATCCGGATGGATGACCCTTCGACCGGATGGCATTAGCTCTCCCAGATCAGCTTCGCCTATAAATAGAGACCTAGGTGTTACTTTGTTAGAACTTTTGGCAGTTTGTCTCTCTGGCGAAGATCTGTCCAGATCTCACCGGAAACTTGTATTTTCAGAATATTTGAATGAGAATGGATGCGTTAATTGTTGATTTCGTTGTTGATTCATCTTTGACATTGCATAGGGATTCCGCACCTATGTAGTGATCGACCCGACCTGCGTTCTTCAGTCGAGAACCGATCCTCTCACAATCTTTGGGCTTTTCTTCTGCTTTGTAGGATCGTTGTAACGACTAAACGAGTCGTTCAAAAGAGTTTTTGATCAAACGAGAGGCGGAAACAGACGTTTTGATGTTGAATCAGCTTGATTTGCACAAAGAAGTAGTTTAAATGTCTTCTGTATTGATTTGACAATGATTTACAACCTGGAGACACTTCGGCAGAACTTCGCTATCGGAATCCAAAAGTCACAAATGAAATGGTCAAGTCCTCTATATATAGGCATTCCATTCCGCGCGAAATGGTACAAGTCCATTTCGCGCGAAATGGTACAAGTCCATTTCGCACGAAATGGTCCATTTCGTGTGAACATGCCATTTCGTGTGAAATGACTGTTTCATGCCTTTTTCCTATTTTCCTCGTACAACGCGTCTAGACCTATCATTTGTATTACAAGACTCGATACAAGACGAAGTCGACAAACATATGCACCAACAGACTCCCCCTTGGATGTTGACGAAGTCTTAAGTGTCGAGTCTTCGGTATGTCACATCTTCAGTCTTGATCAGTCTTCTCGCTTTCTCCAAAGTGTCTGACATTGTAAGCATCCTCAATATTCTCTCTTCTCTTTATTAGCATCAACAGCAACATCAGCTTCTGTCTTGATCGCAGTTCCATAATCAGAAACTGTCTCTACTGTCTTCAGACTCCCCTTTGCTAGTAGACTCCCCCTTAAATTGTTCCGGGATCGCAATCTTACATAGCACTTTCACAGGTTCAATAATAATTCCTGGCTCTCCGTAGCAACAGGATCAAACACAGGGATCTGCACAAATCTCTACCCAACACATAAGTTTTTACAATTATTAAAAGTTTAACAATTTTAATCTCTACTAACCACTTGTAATTGAAACATACAAATTTGGTATTTCATTAAAATCATTTAACATTTCAAACACACTCTCCCAAACTAGTTTTCGTCATGTTTAGCACTCGGAATTTCGAAAAACAGCTTCTCAACATCAGTTGTCGAAAATAAGATGAAATAAAATCTTTTTTGATTTTTCAAAATTTTATGCTAAAACACACTTTTTTTGGATTTTTGATTTTTTATAAAGAAAAAACAGCAAAGAAATATTTACATACAATATTTTTGTGAGTTTGTGTAAGAGGATCATATCAATTTATGAGACAAATCACTAACACCGTTAAGCTTTAAACATTTTAAGTTCTAAACGATTCACTTAGATTGTCAGTATACTGATCCGCTTAAATTTTCACACAAAGTTCAACTGCTCCGAGATACGAGATTAGCGTTTTAAGCACTTAAACTTATTCACGTGTACCACCTCAGAATATACTCCTGTATCCAGACTTCTATATTCAGTCTTACAGGTGAATGTACACTAATGATATCTGTAAACAGGTAATGCGAGACCATGAGAGCTCAGGTTAGAACTTCCGTTCAGACAAAGAGATGATGGCTCGTTTTTCGGTGTGTCCCGTTTGGGGATGTTTTCTTCAACAACACATTATTAGCATTTTTCAATGTTTCATCATTTTTTATGCTGAGGGTGGGCTTTACGATTAAAGCAGTGCAGAGCATTATACGAGGACTAGGCTATTGCTTCCGCAAAATCAGAAGTCCAGGTATAATACCCTAGATATCATCACACACAAAGACCTAGTATGTCAGAAATAGAAAGTCTTTCAAACAAGATTTCAGGGGTTACCCATATATCCGAGAGATGTTCCCCACGAGATAAGTAAGTATTTTGATTTTAGGTTTATATCTCGAAAACAATCTACTAAATGAGTAAAAACCTACTGGCATATCATCCGTGAGACCGTTTATCACTTTTGACTTTTCAAATCTTTAGCGTGCTGTGATAATCCACTGATGTACTATCATTTCCTCTTTTTCACAACAAAACTCATTTTTCATTTTTCGATGTTTTTGGATTTTTTTCAAATTTTCTAATGTTTTTGGATTTTCTGAAATTTCTTACTTCCCCTAAAATTCAAAACCATGTAAAAAAAAATTTGACAAACCGATGTGAAATGCTTCAATTCTCTATCCACTTGGCATAAACAATCAGAACTCCCCCCTGACAACAACTATTTTCCCATTATGATTTCAAAACACTTAAGTTTATTTTAATCAAAATGGTTTTTCCGGAAAATTAGTTTTGTTGATTTTACACAAACCACTTTTAGATTAGGGGTTTCATCACATTGTTCTTTCAACCACTTATATGAGAGTTACATCAAGTTCAACTTAATGACCTTGATTAACCACTTGAAGGATCACTTGCAGGAACTTATCAACATTACCACTTGTAAAACAAAATATGACAATTTTTTTAGTTTTGAGAAAGATGCCGATTCCTGCTCCACGATTACCCACTTGGGAGCTCCGGCAAGTCAGGATTTTACATAGGGAATACAGACACCCAAGCCTGACCAGCTTTGGGTGTGACCTTTTCAGTTTCACTTGGGGTTTGAACATTTCTTTTTGAATCATAGAAGTCTTTTACCCCTTTGGCCTTACCCTCGACCATTTTCCCAAAAATATTTTTCACTTGTCCATTAAAAGCTTTTTCGACATCAAATTCTTTCTTTTCAAAATAGAATTGATTCGAAATTTCCACTTTACCAACCTTTGATTTTAAATTTTTAGCCCACAATGGTGGAAAGTTAACATCATCCAATTGCGGTACTGAATTTTTACTCTTAACCTCAACTTGTTGCTCCTCTGACTTTGACGAGTCAGATTCATCGCCAGATTTCACATCTGATTTCTTAACAACCCATGTTTGGTTGTTAAGATTCACCCTTCTTCTGTAAAATCTTTTTGAACTCTCACCAACTTCAAATGTAGAATTTTTAAACACTTTGAATTTTTTAGTTGGTGGTTCAGTTTTTTCAACACCTTTTTCTTTGATTTAGAAGACACTTCCTGTTTTGTGTTGGTTGCCTTTGGACAGTTCCAGGCGATGTGACCAACTTCTTGACATCGATAACAAGTTCTTGTCTCCCTTTTCTGATTAGCTCCAACCACAGTCTTCTTAAACTTTTGTTTTTCTGCAAAGAACTCTTTGTTTGATTATTTCCAGAATGAGCTCGTTTCTTCTTCTTCAGAACTTGACCCTGAAACAAATATTTTTTTTTTTAGAAATTTTCTCATTTTTATGATTTTCGGGTGGAATAAAGCCTAAACCTTTCTTTTTGAAATTACTATTATGGTTTGGTTTCTTTTGAAAACCAGAACCAGAATTGTAACCTTTTTTCTTGTTCAAACTTTGTTGAATTCTTGAAGTGTATTTTTTAGGTTTTTCAGTAAGATTTACATCTTTTATTTCAGAAATATTAATTTCTGTTAATTTGAAAACCTTTTTGATCATTTCAGTTTTAACACCTCTTATTGGAAATTCCTCATCAGAAAATAATTTGTCTGAATCATTCAAAGTATATGCTACTTTGAACGGTTCGTCATTCAAATTAGATTTTGATAACAAGAATTCTTTATTGTAAACCCTTTTGACCGACGATTTTGGACTGTCAACTGATGAACTCGAACTCTCGAATTTGGACTTTGACTCTGACTCCTCATCTTTATCCAACACCTGATCGACCACCTTTTTTATTAACTCAGACTCATGATCAGTGTCAGACGATGTGAACGTGACGTCAATGTTTTCTGGTAGCTCATCAGTTGTTTCAGACTTCAATTTTATATTGACTGCCTTTTTGACTTGCTCCTCATTTGGTTTTTTGGGAGAATAACCTTCCCAGATTGGAGGCGGACAATTGTTATCACTGACACTTTGTTTCTTACCAGTATCCTTCTCTCTAGTCTTCTTATCTTGAAAAACTTCAAAACTTGCAACAGTTGGATAAATTCTATCAATCAAATAATCAGAACTTGAATAACTTTGCACCAATCTTCTGATTCTTTCATTTTCTATCTTTTTAGTCTCCAACTCCTGCTTCAACTTTGCACATTCTTCAATATAGTGATTGATAGCCTTCTGCTTAGGCATCATCACTGCATTCATCATGGTTAAAGCATCTTCTCTTTCAGAATTTGTCTTTTGCAGACTATTCACCGTTCTGTTCAACACATCATACGATTCTTTCACATACTTAACATCGAACAATAATTTTTCTTTCATCTTGTCAAGCTCACTATACTTCTCAGCTTTTACTTCACAATGTTTTCACGGTTCCAAACATTTTAGACACGGTTTTGTAATCTCAACAATTTTTTCAACTTCGATAATGTTTTCAACTTCGACTATCTTTTTAACTTCAACCACCTTCTCAGCAACTTTAACTTCTTCACTCTATTCATTCTTCACCTTCTGATCAACATTCTCACATTTTGCCTCTTTCTTTTCTTTTGCAGCTCTTTTCTCCTTTAGCTTCTCCAATTTATCTGCAAAATAAAATTTGAAACTTTCAGTAGATAAATGAGTTTTTCCAATGTTTATTTGATTAATTTCTTCATCATCATCACTGCTATCAGTTGATGATTGATCAAACACTTGATCTTTTCTGAACTATCATCTGAAGAAACAGACTCTTCATCTTGGCTTTTCTCATCATCTGCAAACACATCCATCCACTCTTTCATCAACTCTGGTTCTTGAACTATTTGTGCAATAAATGCTCCAAGCTTTGAATCAGCCATTATCTATTTGTCCCAACTAAAACCTTCTGCCACTTTTTCATATTCTTGATTAACAAGATAAGCTTTCTTCTTTCCATCTTCAATCTGATTAGCATTAGATGATGATGGTTGTTGTTGATGCGGCTGTTGAGCAACTTGTTGATATATAGCTTTCCGATAATAATCATTATTGCCGAACGGATTCTGAGCTCCTCCTGCTTCTCGGTTGGTACATTCCCTTTTGAAATGTCCTTTTTCCCTGCATCGAAAACAAGTAACTTTAGATTTATCAAAACCCAAAGTAGAAAAGTTAGCACACGAAAGTCATCTCTTCCTGTAATCAGCTTAAACTTCTCAGCTCTCCTCAACACACTCGCTAAACACCACTTAATATCCATAAGCTCCATTGCCTCTGCATCAATCTGATCGTAATCCTCTTTTGTCAACATAGGATTTCCGATCCTTCCTGCAACCAAACCCTCATATGATTCTAACACTATAGCTAGTAATGCCATATGACCTTTAGCGACTTCTTCAAAGAAATTTTGACCGTTCTGAAGATGCAACGCGATGTTGCATTGTAACACATGACCATTACTGTTGTTTGAGCTTTGGAACTGATGATTTCAAGTTGAAACATTCGGATTAACACTTGGATATGAAGACAATCCACTGTTGTTGTTTGAGCTTTGATTGAGTGATCCAGATGAGTTCTCTGCGCTGAAAGCGGTTTGTATCTTCGGACTAGCTTCAACATTTTGAACATTACCTTTGTAATACAACTTGAAGTCTTGTTGACCACTTGAATTGTTCATACTAGCAATCTTCTGTTGTTCAAGATCTTGTCCCTCAAGTTTCTCAATGAATTGTGCAATCGACAATCTACTATACTCTCCGGAATTCTTCAAAATCATGAGGTATGTACCCCATTCTTTTTGAGGTAACGCATCTGCTAATTTCTCAACCCATTCCTCTGGAGTTTTAGTAATTTCCAATCGAGACATTGAGCGCACTAGATGACAATATCTCTCAATGAGAGTCTTTGTAGTTTCACCTGGCACACTTGTAAACAATTCAAATTCTTTCTTCAGTAATGATTTTTTACTCTTGATCATCTCTGCACTTCCCTCGAATTTTTTCTTAAGTGCATCCCAAATCGAATAAGCACTATTATCATGTTGAAGTAATATGAAAATATCTTCTTTCACAGCTTGCTGAAGTAAACTGACCATCATTTTTTCTGCTTTGTAACTATCTCTCTCTTTATCTGAAAATTCTGAGATAATCTTTGCAACTCCCAAATTAGACAGTGGTCTAGCATACTTAGTTTCAATACTTCCCAAGACCTAAGATGATTAGCTTGAACCCAATTCTCGAAACGTTCTTTCCGACTATGATACTCTTCAATACCCATCAACTTTGGAGGTTTCTGTAACGTTCCGGTTTCATTTTCCATTGTCACACTCTGAGCAATGGTAACAGGAGTACTCGGGGCGGTAGCAAACGCATTGTAAAATTCAGAATCCATGCTTCAGTCACATGAGTCTTGATATCAACAAATGTATTCGGCCGATTGACTTTGATCCATGTGAATTGGTGATTGGACCAATAAAACATCAAATTATGCAAACCTTGGGTTGAGATAATCACATGACAACACTTCTTAAAGATTGGGTCGATGATATGGATCTGACAATTCAAATAAAGTGTTCACGTGATTTGCAATGTATAAAAGATTTTTGACCTCTTGACTTTCAGGATGATATCACATGCAATCTGACTTTTAAATTGGCCGACAAGTTAAAATCTCAAAACACTTTGATGGGGCCGCAACTATGGACTCACCTGATGTAAAAAATTGGATTCAATTGTGATTGGACCGTAGGAATTAGTGGGCTGACAATAATCACTTTCAACTTTTGAAAATAGCCGACATCATTTAATACCTATTGCTTTAATTGGACCGTTGAAGTATCTTGGACTTCAACAACACATGCATACTTAATATATCTAGATTGTTGCTCCAAGAATCTAGTAATCACATGATATATTAAATGGGTCTGACACAACCAGATGAATTCACGATTATGTTGACTGACACTTTCAAACGAAATAGCAATTTCACGCGAAATAGAGATTATAACCAATTCGTGCGAGATGGTATTGTGACACCTCGGATCTTTCCGGATAACCTTTCGATGTAACAAACGTGTACGTTATCGACTAACAGTAATTATGTGTTATTATGAAAAACTATTTGTTATTATGTGTTATGTGCCGATTTACTTATGAGTATGTATATATATATATATGTGTTATATATATGTGAACCAAACCCGAGACCCGACTCGAGACCACGGTCTCGAGTGAACAGTGAAGCACTTGGGCCGTTTGGACCTTGTAACCGAGAACCCAACCCGGAAACCCTAAGCCCATTCGGAACATTATATAAACCCAACCCCACCTCCCTTAACCATTTTACACACTCTCTTCTCACACTCTCATACTCTCCCCTCATCTCCTCTCACTAAACCCTAGCAAATCAAGACCAAGGTCACCTCCTCTCCTCTTCTCCTTCTCGGAACCAAATCGGAGACATCAAGCTCTCGGATCAACTCAACATCGCACTAGGAAGACCACCTTCACACCTTTCATCAAACCGGTTAGTTTGTGGCTTTGTTGATTTTGAATAACTCTTGAATGTTGGTAGTGATTGTTTATGTTTGATACTATGTAATGCTTGTTTGATGATCTAAGAGATTGCTTGAAGGTGATTTTGTGTCTTAATGGAAAATTATCCGGTTTTGTGTTTAATGGTTTTTGTTATTCGGATAATGCTAGGTGCTTGTTAGAGTGATTTTGACCTAATGGTATGCATGATTGCTTGATCTCATGAGTTTTGATTTACGATGAATCATGCTAGATAGGAACCGAGAATATAATGCCGATTGTGTCAAAACTGTTTGTGTTAAGAATGTGTTCTTTGATCTCAAAGTTTTGTGCTTAAATGATGAATATGGTTGAATGTTGTTTGATTATGGTATGAACTTCATGAAGGAAGGTTTGAATGTGTTAAATATTTTGAAAATGCTGATTTTGATCCAAATTTGTGCACAAATCGACCAACAAACATGTTTTAGTGGGAATAGTACAACATTTACATGAAAATGCAATTTCATTGGTTAGTACAAGTCTGCAGGTTCTAGAAGGGATTGCCATGCACGTTATCACGGTTGCGAGTCGCAACCTTTGGTTGCTACTCGAAACCACGCATGACCAGTCGAAACCTCCCAGTCGCGAGTCGCAATCAGCACGCATCGAACCTGGTTGCGAGTCGCAACCACACCTGCTAAGTCGCAATCTCCGGTTACGAGTCGTAACCAAAGCGTGACGGACCGAGACCGCAGTTGCGAGTCGCAACCTCGGTTGCGAGTCGCAACCACCTTAGTTTCGACTGGGCCGTTTTATGTTATTGGGCCTTAACTGTTGGGCCTCCTGTTGACTGGGCTTCATTTTGATCTGCTACTGTATGTATACATGTCACTGTTGTATTTCTGCCTGTTAACTGCTTGTATACGTGTATGCTAGACGTGTTTACTTGTACCCGACTTGACCCATACTTGGTAACCATGCTAGGACGTGGTAACCAACGAGCTTAACCAAGTAACGTATCTTACCGAGCAACCCAAGGTGAGTTCACAACTTAAAAGCATGCGTCCCGGTGGTTTGGGACACGAGACTAAAACAACCCTATCCCCTTGTAAAGGGGATACCGTCTACATTTCCTTCCCTAGTTATTGGGAACAAACTTACTTTATCTTCCCTTGTATTGGGAAACCTTTTTAGTTAATTACTGTTTATACGGAAATGCAATCAACGGCACTAAACACAACTCTATCACTCAAGTCCCTACTACATAATACCGATTAGTCGCCGGTGCCAGGCGAACGGGTTATTAGTTGATAGCGCTATTTAGGTCTTACCAGCCTCACACCGTGCCATGGTATGGGATCGGTCGTGAACTAATGTACTCAGGCATCCGTCAATGCTGATAGAACATTGACATCGGGGCATCCTGCGGAAACGCAAACGGTTACCTAGTATTCGGTATTGGAAAAACAGTTTAGTCGCTAACTTTTGGGGTAGCTCCCCATGGCATGTATAAACGGATAAATTAACTGGTGAAACAAGTTTTTGGTAATTAAAACTGGACAACTAGTGAACTCACTCAGCATTATTGTTGACCCCTTACTGCATGCTTTGCAGGTGGCCAGTGACTGGAGCAGCTGCTTGGGAAGTGTAGTGGTCGTCTGCCCGTGTGTTGGGCATTTATCCTGTTTACCTTATGGACAATGTTTAAAACTGTTAATTATGCTTCCGCTACATTTTACTCTGAACTTAAGACTTTGGACTTTAAACTTAATACTTGTTAATCGTATGATTAGTAAGTATTGCTTTTGTTATCAATTTAATTATTCGGTATAATTGGTGGCTGGATCCTGGTCAGTCACGCCCTCAAAGCGGGTGTCATCCGCGGGTGGATTTTGGGGGTGTGACAGATTGGTATCAGAGCCATTGGTTATAGTGAACTTGGTTTTAAAAAGGGGAAAAATCTTTTTGAGAAAAAAACCAGACTATAACCCGTGACTCGTGACGACACTGCACTCCAAGTACAAGGCTCGACTTATCTGACCTCATAGCTCGGACCCATAGTTACTTGCTTACTTGTCTTATGCTTTCTGCTTTACTATACGTACTAGTTGCCTGATTAGATAGATACATCTTCTCTCTTCTATCTTATTCTCGCTATGTTACGACACCACACTCATGCTATGTTTTCTGGTTATGAAGACAATGAGTGGACGCGGACGAGGAAACGTCAACATGACCCCGGCTCAGTTCACTAGCCTGCTCAACACTGTGGCTGCAGCTTTCGCAGCTCACCCTATAGGTAAACTCGATGTTTTAGGATGTTTAGATCCTACCGCCACATCGTCTTTTCGCCTCTAAACCTATTTCGCTTCACTCCTCACGACAGGTCAGCCTGCACCTGTGCAACCACGTGTTTGTACCTTCAAGACCTTCATGGATTGCAAGCCTCTTCCGTTCAGTGGCACTGAGGGTGCCATAGGTCTTCTACACTGGATCGAGAAGGTCGAAGCTGTCTTCGCTGTTTGCGAGTGTCCCCCTGCTAATTGGGTGAAGTTTGCTACTGGTACTCTAGAAGGAAGCGCACTTTCATGGTGGAAGGCGCAAATTCAAATGCTTGGTTTGGAGACTGCTAACGCTACTGCGTGGGAAGATTTCAAGGATATGATCAAGGAAGAGTACTGTCACAGGGATGACATCCACAAGCTGGAAAATGAGTACTATGAACTCAAGATGGTTGGGTCGGAGATTGAGACCTACACCAAGCTGTCCAACGACTATGCTGCTCTTTGTCCAAACATGTCTCGACCCATGTACCGAAGGATCGAACTGTACATCAAGGGTCTAGCTCCAGAAATCCGAAGCCATGTAACTTCAGCCAACCACACTACCATTCAGCCAATCGTCCGGCTTGCTCACAAACTCACTGACCAGGCTGTGGAAGAGGGCAGGTTGCCCAAAAGGATCAGTGCTGCGGAAGGAAGTTCTAGTGATGGCAAACGAAAGTGGGATGGAAATCAGAGTAAGGATGCTAACCCTACACAAGCCCCAGCTCAGCAAAGGAAAACTGACAACAACAAGGGCAATCAGCAACAGGGTGGCTACCGGGGAAACTACCCTAAGTGCAGCAAGTGTAACAGGCACCACAATGGGGCATGTAACAAGGGTCAGTGTCAGCGATGCCACAAGATGGGGCACGAAGCAAAGGATTGTAGAAGTCAGTTCCCAACAAGGCAGAATCAGCAACAACCCCAACAGCAGCAGCAGCAGGGAAACAACAGGACATGTTTTAAATGTGGGGCAACAGGTCACATGCGAAAGGATTGCCCTGAGCTGAATCAGAATCGCAACAACAATCAGGGGGCTGGGAACAATGAGCAAAACAACAATGCTGGAAATGCAAGGGGCAGAGCTTTCGTGATTGGAGCTGGCGAAGCAAGGAACGATCCCAACGTCGTGGCGGGTAAGTTCCTACTTGATGATCGTTATGTTTCTGTGTTATTTGATTCCGGTGCCGATGCCAGTTATGTATCCCTTCGCATTAGTAAGAAACTTAAGCACTCGCCTGCACTATTAAGTTCTAAGCATACCGTCGAGATAGCTAATGGTAAGAACATCGAGGCCACGCACATGATCCACGACTGCACCCTAGAATTGTCTGGCCACACGTTTAGTATCGATCTTTTCCCTGTCAAACTTGGAAGCTTCGACGTCGTCATTGGTATGGATTGGTTATCCAAACATCGCGCTGAGATCCTCTGTCAAGAGAAAGCAGTTCGTATACCTCGCCGTTCTGGTCAACCCCTCATCGTTAAAGGCAACAAAGGTGGAGAAGTCACAGGCATTATCTCGCTTTTAAAAGCTCAGAAGTGTTTGCAGAAAGGGCACACCGCTATCTTAGCACTTGTCACCAACACCCACGAAAAGGAAAAGAGGATTGAAGATTTTCCTGTAGTACGCGATTATCCCGAGGTATTTCCTGAGGAACTACCTGGACTCCCTCCTCACCGTCAGGTCAAATTTCAGATCGAGCTAGCTTCCGGAGCAGCACCCATAGCTCGTGCACCGTACCGTTTAGCCCCTGCAGAACTGAAGGAACTCTCTACGCAATTACAGGAACTATTGGATAAAGGATTTATCCGTCCTAGTTCATCACCCTGGGGAGCCCCAGTACTTTTTGTCAAGAAGAAGGACGGCACATTCCGAATGTGCATCGACTATCGCGAGTTGAACAAGGTTACCATCAAGAATCGTTACCCTCTCCCGCGTATCGACGACCTATTCGATCAGTTGCAAGGATCGAGCTACTATTCAAAGATTGACCTACGATCAGGCTATCATCAACTGAGAGTTCGTAATGAAGATATTCCCAAGACTGCATTCAGGACTCGTTATGGTCATTACGAGTTCCTCGTCATGCCTTTTGGAATGACCAACGCGCCTGCAGTGTTCATGGATCTTATGAACCGCGTATGTAAGCCTTACCTCGACAAATTCGTGATTGTGTTTATCGACGACATTCTGATTTATTCGAAAAGTCAAGAAGAGCATGAACAGCACCTACGCCTTATCCTCGAACTCCTTCGCAACGAGCAACTGTACGCCAAATTCTCTAAATGTGACTTCTGGCTTCGAGAAGTCCATTTCCTCGGCCATGTAGTTAATAAGAACGGAATTCATGTCGACCCAGCTAAGATTGAATCGATAAAGAACTGGCCTACGCCTAAGACCCCCACTGAAGTTCGCCAATTCTTGGGCTTAGCAGGCTACTACCGCAGATTCATTCAGGGATTCTCAAAGATTGCACAACCCCTCACGACCCTCACTCAGAAAGGCGTAGCCTACAAGTGGAATGCAGCACAGGAATCTGCTTTTCAGAGACTTAAGGATAACCTCTGTAGCGCTCCTATTCTCTCGTTGCCTGACGGCACTGACGACTTTGTGGTGTACTGCGATGCGTCTATTCATGGACTCGGTTGCGTGTTAATGCAACGCGAGAAAGTTATTGCCTACGCCTCTCGACAACTCAAGACGCATGAAAAGAACTACACGACGCATGACTTGGAACTAGGAGCAGTGGTTTTTGCTATTAAGATATGGAGACATTACCTGTACGGTACCAAGTGTACTATTTACACCGATCACAGGAGTCTCGAGCATATCTTTAGACAAAAGGAATTGAACATGCGACAGCGTCGATGGGTCGAACTCTTGAATGACTACGAATGCGCCATCAAATACCATCCGGGCAAAGCCAATGTCGTGGCAGACGCCCTCAGCCGAAAGGACACCGTACCAAAGCGCGTGCGAGCACTACAACTCACCATCCAGTCTAACCTCCCTACCCAGATTCGAAGTGCTCAAGTTGAAGCATTGAAGCCAGAAAACATCAGGGCTGAGTCTCTGCGAGGGTCGAGACAGCAACTAGAACAGAAAGAAGATGGTGCTTACTATGTAACAGGACGCATTTGGGTTCCTCTCTTTGGAGGCTTACGTGAACTCGTGATGGACGAAGCTCACAAGTCCCGCTACTCAGTACATCCTGGTTCGGACAAGATGTACCATGATTTGAAGACTACGTATTGGTGGCCTGGTATGAAGGCCCACATAGCAACATACGTCAGCAAATGCTTGACTTGCGCGAGAGTCAAGACAGAATACCAGAAGCCAGCAGGTCTACTCCAACAACCAGAAATCCCGAAATGGAAATGGGAGCAAATTTCCATGGATTTTGTTACAGGGCTACCTAGATCTCAACGCGGAAATGATGCTATTTGGGTAATAGTAGATCGATTGACCAAGTCCGCACACTTTCTGGCTATTAAGGAAACAGACAAGTTTTCTACCCTGGCGGAGATTTACTTAAAGGAAGTAGTTTCGAGGCACGGAGTGCCAACCTCGATTATTTCAGACCGAGACGCTCGATTTACTTCGGAACTGTGGCAAGCTATGCACAAATGCTTTGGCTCACGTTTGGATATGAGCACTGCTTATCACCCGCAAACGGATGGACAGTCCGAACGTACCATCCAGACTTTAGAAGACATGCTTAGAGCGTGTGTGATCGATTTTGGCAAGAACTGGGAGAAGCATCTACCGCTAGTAGAGTTCTCATACAACAACAGCTACCACACTAGTATTCAGGCAGCACCTTTTGAGGCATTGTACGGTCGTAAATGCCGGTCACCTCTCTGCTGGGCAGAAATCGGTGATAGTCAAATCACGGGCCCAGAGATGGTGGTGGACACAACGGAAAAGATTGCCCAGATCAGACAACGCATGGCGGCAGCTCGTGACCGTCAGAAGAGCTACGCTGATAAGCGTAGGAAACCATTGGAATTCCAGGTCGGTGACCGGGTTCTACTTAAAGTCTCACCCTGGAAGGGTGTGGTTCGCTTTGGTAAACGGGGCAAGCTTAATCCACGATATATCGGACCATTCAAAATTTCCGAAAAGATCGGTAAGGTTGCTTATAGATTGAATCTGCCTGAAGAACTGAGTGCGGTACACAACGTTTTCCACGTATCTAACCTGAAGAAGTGTTTGTCGGATGAAACACTTGTGATTCCTTTTAAGGAACTAACGATTGACGAACAGCTACACTTTACTGAGGAACCGATTGAGATCACTGATCGGGAGATCAAAATCCTCAAACGTAGCCAGATACCTCTTGTACGAGTCCGTTGGAACTCGCGACGTGGCCCAGAGTATACCTGGGAGCGGGAAGACCAAATGAAGCACAAATATCCCCAGCTGTTCCCTAACGAAAAACCCAGCACTGAAGCTACGAACGAATTTCGGGACGAAATTCCAAACTAACGGGGGGATGATGTGACACCCCGTTGAAACGCTTTCACTTACACTAGCTTGACAGTGGCTGCCTTAACTTTCGGGACGAAAGTTCCTAAAACTTGGGGATAATGTGACACCTCGGATCTTTCCGGATAACCTTTCGATGTAACAAACGTGTACGTTATCGACTAACAGTAATTATGTGTTATTATGAAAAACTATTTGTTATTATGTGTTATGTGCCGATTTACTTATGAGTATGTATATATATATATGTGTTATATATATGTGAACCAAACCCGAGACCCGACTCGAGACCACGGTCTCGAGTGAACAGTGAAGCACTTGGGCCGTTTGGACCTTGTAACCGAGAACCCAACCCGGAAACCCTAAGCCCATTCGGAACATTATATAAACCCAACCCCACCTCCCTTAACCATTTTACACACTCTCTTCTCACACTCTCATACTCTCCCCTCATCTCCTCTCACTAAACCCTAGCAAATCAAGACCAAGGTCACCTCCTCTCCTCTTCTCCTTCTCGGAACCAAATCGGAGACATCAAGCTCTCGGATCAACTCAACATCGCACTAGGAAGACCACCTTCACACCTTTCATCAAACCGGTTAGTTTGTGGCTTTGTTGATTTTGAATAACTCTTGAATGTTGGTAGTGATTGTTTATGTTTGATACTATGTAATGCTTGTTTGATGATCTAAGAGATTGCTTGAAGGTGATTTTGTGTCTTAATGGAAAATTATCCGGTTTTGTGTTTAATGGTTTTTGTTATTCGGATAATGCTAGGTGCTTGTTAGAGTGATTTTGACCTAATGGTATGCATGATTGCTTGATCTCATGAGTTTTGATTTACGATGAATCATGCTAGATAGGAACCGAGAATATAATGCCGATTGTGTCAAAACTGTTTGTGTTAAGAATGTGTTCTTTGATCTCAAAGTTTTGTGCTTAAATGATGAATATGGTTGAATGTTGTTTGATTATGGTATGAACTTCATGAAGGAAGGTTTGAATGTGTTAAATATTTTGAAAATGCTGATTTTGATCCAAATTTGTGCACAAATCGACCAACAAACATGTTTTAGTGGGAATAGTACAACATTTACATGAAAATGCAATTTCATTGGTTAGTACAAGTCTGCAGGTTCTAGAAGGGATTGCCATGCACGTTATCACGGTTGCGAGTCGCAACCTTTGGTTGCTACTCGAAACCACGCATGACCAGTCGAAACCTCCCAGTCGCGAGTCGCAATCAGCACGCATCGAACCTGGTTGCGAGTCGCAACCACACCTGCTAAGTCGCAATCTCCGGTTACGAGTCGTAACCAAAGCGTGACGGACCGAGACCGCAGTTGCGAGTCGCAACCTCGGTTGCGAGTCGCAACCACCTTAGTTTCGACTGGGCCGTTTTATGTTATTGGGCCTTAACTGTTGGGCCTCCTGTTGACTGGGCTTCATTTTGATCTGCTACTGTATGTATACATGTCACTGTTGTATTTCTGCCTGTTAACTGCTTGTATACGTGTATGCTAGACGTGTTTACTTGTACCCGACTTGACCCATACTTGGTAACCATGCTAGGACGTGGTAACCAACGAGCTTAACCAAGTAACGTATCTTACCGAGCAACCCAAGGTGAGTTCACAACTTAAAAGCATGCGTCCCGGTGGTTTGGGACACGAGACTAAAACAACCCTATCCCCTTGTAAAGGGGATACCGTCTACATTTCCTTCCCTAGTTATTGGGAACAAACTTACTTTATCTTCCCTTGTATTGGGAAACCTTTTTAGTTAATTACTGTTTATACGGAAATGCAATCAACGGCACTAAACACAACTCTATCACTCAAGTCCCTACTACATAATACCGATTAGTCGCCGGTGCCAGGCGAACGGGTTATTAGTTGATAGCGCTATTTAGGTCTTACCAGCCTCACACCGTGCCATGGTATGGGATCGGTCGTGAACTAATGTACTCAGGCATCCGTCAATGCTGATAGAACATTGACATCGGGGCATCCTGCGGAAACGCAAACGGTTACCTAGTATTCGGTATTGGAAAAACAGTTTAGTCGCTAACTTTTGGGGTAGCTCCCCATGGCATGTATAAACGGATAAATTAACTGGTGAAACAAGTTTTTGGTAATTAAAACTGGACAACTAGTGAACTCACTCAGCATTATTGTTGACCCCTTACTGCATGCTTTGCAGGTGGCCAGTGACTGGAGCAGCTGCTTGGGAAGTGTAGTGGTCGTCTGCCCGTGTGTTGGGCATTTATCCTGTTTACCTTATGGACAATGTTTAAAACTGTTAATTATGCTTCCGCTACATTTTACTCTGAACTTAAGACTTTGGACTTTAAACTTAATACTTGTTAATCGTATGATTAGTAAGTATTGCTTTTGTTATCAATTTAATTATTCGGTATAATTGGTGGCTGGATCCTGGTCAGTCACGCCCTCAAAGCGGGTGTCATCCGCGGGTGGATTTTGGGGGTGTGACAGGTATGACAGTTTCAAACGAAATGATACACAAGCTGACCAATCCGCACGAAATGGACTCTAATTTCACAAGAAATGGACGTATTGGTACGAAATAAATTCAATTCGTACGAAATGGAGTCAAATCATTCCAATCCGTGCGAAATGGATAATATTTTCACACGAAATGACAACATTCAAACGAAATGGAGTTCTGTCTCGTGCGAAATGGTGACATGTTCGAACAATCGGATAGTATTTTGACAAATTGACCAACTTTTAAGATGAATTAGGGTCTGACATGTTCAAGGATTGATTAAAACTATATTTCGCATGTAATATATGAAAATCAGTTCATTTTAACCATAAAATTTGAAAAATGTGAAGAAAGTGACTAGAAGTGAGATTTTCAGATGAAATCAAGCTGAATCGGTAAGAACTCTTCCTCCTGAGCTCTGATACCACTTGTAGGATCGTTGTAACGACCAAACGAGTCGTTCAGAAGAGTTTTTGATCAAAACGAGAGGCGAAAACAGACGTTTTGATGTTGAATCAGCTTGATTTGCACAAAGAAGTAGTTTAAATGTCTTCTGTATTGATTTGTCAACGATTTACAACCTGGAGACACTTCGGTAGAACTTCGCTACCGGAATCCAAAAGTCACAAATGAAATGGTCAAGTCCTCTATATATTGGCATTCCATTCCGCACAAAATGGTACAAGTCCATTTCGCACGAAATGGTCCATTTCGTGTGAAAATGTCGTTTCGTGTGAAAATGCCATTTCGTGTGAACATGCCTATTCTTTCGAACTACATGACTTGATCTATTCAATCTATTACAAGACTCGATACAAGACGAAGTCGACAGACATATGCACCAACATGCTTTCTCAGTTTTCTTTTCTTCGTCCTTCATCTTTGTTAGTGCACTACATCTGTTGATTTCGTCTTAGATCGAGTCTTTCATTGTAATGTATAGATTAGGGCGTGTTTTATGAGAAAACTAGAGAGAATATGTGTTGTAGAGAGGAGGTCCGCTTATACGGACATAGGAGATCCTCTTTTGTGTCAGGTCCGCTTATACGGACATAGGAGATCTTCTTTTGTGTCAGGTCCGCTTATACAGACATGGGAGGTCCGCTTATTTGTCAGGTCCGCTTATACGAACATGTCCGTATGAGAGGACCTACTTGCCTATAAATACCACAAAAGAGGACCTCATTTGTAACTTGATGATTTCCATACCGAAGTGCTGCCGGTGTGAGAATTGAATGTAAAAGCTGTCAAATTAATCAGAAAAGTGAATTAAGAAGATATCTAGCTGTTTCTACGTCGGGTACTTGTTTTCCGCACCTGTATCTGATCAAACTCCTCTGATTGACTCGTTCGGGTCAGAATCCGATCCTACAAGTGGTATCAGAGCTTCAGGAGGAGGAGTTCTACATAGATTTGCTGGATTTCATCATATATTCTTACTTCTACACCTTCTTTCTTCTCAGCACGAGATTTTATGGTTGGAATTCGCTCAAAATTTCACAGATTGTGCGTAACAGTATATTGTCAAATCCTTGAAAGTTTGAGACTGAAATTCACAATAAAAACGGGTCAAAACATGTTCCGAATTAGGTCCGCTTTTACGGTATCACATAGATTCGCTCCAAATTTCAGTTTTGGTTCGCTTTTAGGACACTTTTCTGGTAGATCCGCTCCAAATTACGATCAGGTCTGCTCCAATTGTTTGTAGGTTCGCTCCAAGTGACATTTTCTGATAGGTTCGCTCCAAACATTACTCTAGGTTCGCTCATAAAATTCTGGTCCGCTCAATATAAAAGTAAGATCCGCTTATTAGTCAATATTGAGGTCCGCTCATAAAAACAATCGTAGTTTGCTTTTGTGTCAAATTCAACATCAAGGTCCGCTCATAAGACAACTGTTAGGTTCGCTTTTAAGACTTCATAGATTCGCTTTTACGACACTTGGTTTCGCTTTTAAGGACAAATCAGTAATTGAACTATCATAACAACTTGTCGGCCATTTTAGTCAATAAATGTGATTGTCATCAAGTATTAAAAAGGTCCAATGAGCACGTAAAGACTTAAAGTTGTCGGCCACAGAATTTAAATAAGTGTGCATGTGATGATTTGTTAAAGTGGGTTTTAATATTGTTAGTCATTTGTTAATTGACCCAAGGTATTTGTTGGTTCATTGAAAGATCCATGTGCATTTGATTTAAAAATTAGTGCATTGTGTCTTGTGTCTATATTCACGAGATGATCAGTGTTCAAGAGTTGACAGTTTATAAGTTTGTTTGTGTATTGCTTTACATCAAGACAATAAACATTGTTGGCCCAATCCTAGTTGTTTGAAAAAGGTTGCATGTGCCGCCATTTTTAAAGATTGGCTCAATAAGTGTCATCGGTTATAATTGAGGTCCAATCACCTTTGTGAAGTTCACGGCCCTATCATCTTAGTTGTAGGATAGAATTGATCCGGCCCATGTGTCTACATATGTGATTGCGGCCCAATCAAAATTTTTTAAAGGATTTAAGAATTGTTGTTGGCAACTTGATTGGTAAAATAGTTGCATGTGATTATTGTGACAACTCGAACTTTAGACCTACTTTGTGTAACGCTACGTGCTTATGTGATGCTTCGATTTAATGAATGCTATATTATTATGTGTTTACATGTATGTATGTATGAATATATAAACAAACCAAATTGCACAACACACACAACAATCGCACAAGCCCAAGTTGGGCCACATTGCTCGCACACGGTTCAAGGGCAGCCCAAGCAAGGGCCGGCCCATTCCTCTTATGCGTACAAACACCCAAATGGTGGGGTTTGTTTTCTCACAACTAGCAAACACAAGAAAACACACAAAACCCTAGCTCTCTTTTCTCTCACTCGAAGCCGACGGCACCAAGGTTCACTGTTTGGATCGTCTCACATTACCTCTCAACCGGTTAGTGTTTATAGTTATCGATTGTGTGTTGATTGATGCTTTGATCTATTTGTATTACGCGGTGATCTAGGGATGATATATGCTTAATTGTAATGTAAATTGATGATATATAGTGTTCTTGATAATCGGCTTACATGCATACCTGATGATGTTCATACGATTTGAACTACATGAGTTAGAATTAGAACCGAACATCATATTAATCGGCTGTAACGAGTTCTTGTACGAATGATTTGTGAAATTGTTATGGTAGTAGATTCATGCTAGTAATCAAGATTATGAACCGTGATAATATGTTTAAGTGTTATGAGGATCGTTCATGATTTGGTTATGATTAGGGTTCGTATGAATCGGATGATGATTTGCTTTGTTTGATCGATGGTAGGCTAATCGGATGGTTGGAAATTTGTTAGTTGATAAAAATAGATAAGGAAACTATTAATTGATTGTAACCGATGGCATGATATCTGGAAGTTTGTTACGGATCGCACAAGACCAGAATCGCACAAGATCAGATCATGCAAGATCTGATCCGAACGCACAAGCTGGTCCGGTCGCACAATATGGTTGCAATCACACAAGTGGCCCAGTCGCACAAGATCCCTTGGATCGCACAAGTTGTTGGGCCACACACACACCCACATGTTAAATGTCGTTAATATGTTGGGCCGAACAAGCCCAAACCGCCAGATCACACAAGATACATGAACCGCACAAGATGGTAATCTGTTTTAATGGTTGGGCCGTAGACATGGGCTGGGTAATAGAGCTGTTCACTCGCACAAGGTTACTGGACCGCACCGATTGTTGTTAAGTAGTTGGGCCGCTCAGCCCAAATTAAACCGCACAAGTTCAAATCCAGTCGCACAACCCAAGCAGATCGCACAAGTCTGCTTGGATCGCACAATGTCACTTATATGTTATTATTTGGGCCGCATATGTTGTTGGATCACTTACACTATTTGGGCCGGTACATGTTGGAACGCACAACATGTTGTGGATCGCACAACATGTTGGGCCGAGTACCTTGGGCTTATATCCTAAAACGCACAAGAATGATTATGATATGCTTTTGACTGTTAAACGTGCTATACGTGTTTGCTATGAATCATACCTGACTTGTGTGGTAACCCTGCTAGGACGTGGTTGACCACTGTTAGTTCAAGAACCCTCTTTTGTGTATCTGCCGAGCAACCCAAGGTGAGTTCACACAGCCAAGGCATGGGGTTCCCAGGGTGGGAATGGGATTGGATGATTATTTCGTGCGTACATAGTTAATGGAACCTAATGATATGGTCCTCAGGGTGAGGATGGTAAATGATAAGATACAGCTAGACTAGTATACCTACTTGAACTGATCTTCGCACACACGCCAAGGGTTGGCTGTGATATTATGACTGATCTTCGCACACATGCCTTAGGGAGGCTGCGAACTATACATACTAAACTTCGCACACATGCCAAGGTGGCCAGCGATACAAATATACATAGTCTAGAATACTTGAGAACTTTCCTTAATCTTCGCATACATGCCGAAAGGGCCCGCGATGGAAACCAATACTATACATGAACAATGAACGAACATAATACGACACATACAATTACTATTACTGAACTTACTTTCTGTGAACTCGCTCAACTAGTTGTTGACTCTCTGCTGCATGCCTTGCAGGACCTTAGGTACATTATGGAGCTTGCACAAGGAGGAGCAGGTCGTTGTGGGCAACGGATTGATAAACACTTAATACGTTACAAACATTATTACTTATGATTGGGTTTTTACTTTAATGCTTCCGCTACACTTATTCACATTGGTTTTGATGAACACCTTTCGTATTGATGGATTTTATTATTACTTAAATTATATGTTCAATATGATTGGTGGCTTGATCCTGGTCGGTCACGCTCCCAAGCGGTAGTACTCCGCGTGTGGGATTTTGGGGGTGTGACAGATTGGTATCAGAGCCATTGGTTATAGAGAACTCGGTTTTAATATGGGGAAAACGTTTTTATTAAAACCAGACTATAACCAGAAAAGTGCTCTCAACGATCCACAACGACGCTTCGCTCCACGTGCAAGACTCGACATCTTAGGTAATAAGGTTTATGTTTATTACCTGCATGCTAGAACTATATAGAACTTTGCTCGCATTACGTTTAGATACACATGATACTATTACATGAGAATACCTACGTGCTTACGCTTTTCTGTCATCGCCCTACTCGCGAACCATTCTCACTTACGCTACTTTTATAATGAAGATCATGTCTGGACGAATTAACATGACTCAAGCCTAGCTAGAGGCTCTCGTTCAAGCTCAAGTTGCTGCGGCACTTGCAGCTGCTCAAGCAGGTAGTATATCCTGTAGTCATAACACACACTAGGATCTTTAGATCCTACATTCCTAAACTAGCCCTTGTATTTAAACTTTGCCCTATTCATACACAATAGGTCAACACGCGCAACAACCTGTCTGCACTTTCAAGAACTTCATGGACTGTCGTCCAAGTACTTTCAGCGGCACAGAGGGGGCAGTGGGACTCTTCCACTGGTTTGAGAAGCTAGAGTCAGTTTTCGAGATGTGTGAATACCCTGAGGCTCGCAGGGTGAAATACGCCACTGGCACGCTAGAAGGAATAGCACTAACTTGGTGGAACGCCCAAGTTCAGATCTTAGGGTTGGCAGCTGCTAACGCCACACCCTGGAACGATTTCAAGGAACTCATTAAGAGGGAATATTGCACGCGTGATGACATCCACAAGTTGGAGAACGAGCTCTATCACTTGAAAATGACGGGGTCAGAGATTGAAGCCTATACAAAGCGGTCAAACGAACTGGCCATTCTGTGTCCAACTATGGTGGACCCTCCAGTGAAGCGCATTGAGTTGTACCTCAAGGGACTTGCACCAGAGATCCAGAGCCATGTTACATCGGCAAACCTCGACAACATCCAAGACATCCAGCGTCTTGCTCATCGACTCACAGATCAGGCAGTAGAACAGAACAAGCTGCCCAAACGCGTCAGTGCAACTACTACTCCAGCTGCTACTTCTGCTACACCCAACGACAACAAACGGAAATGGGATGGGGATTCCAGCAGGGGATCAGTTTCCGTTCAGTCTCAAGCACAGCAGCGCAGGATGAATGACTACCAGAATTCGAGTTAGCAATCATCTGGCAGTCAGGGGCAGGGTGGATACCGGGGAGTTCACCCACTATGTAACAAGTGTAACAGACACCACAGTGGAAGGTGTCGTAAAGAACGTTGTCAGAGATGTCTCAAGCTAGGGCACGAAGCCAAAGATTGTAGGAGCTCACGACCTGCAAGCCAGAATCAGCAACTTCCGCCACCAGTTCCTCAGAACCCACAGCCGCAGCAGCCACAGCGTGGAAACCGGGGATGTTTCCAGTGTGGAGCAGAAGGTCATTACAAACGCGATTGTCCTCAGTTGAACCAGAACCAAAACCGCAACAACAACAATCAGGGCAATGGGAACAACAACAACGGGGGAAACAACAACAACGGCAACGAGGCAAGGGGTCGAGCTTTCGTGTTAGGACGAGGAGATGCAGTGAACGATCCCAACGTAGTTATGGGTAAGTTTCTCCTCGACGATATTTATGTTACTGTTTTATTTGATTCGGGTGCGGATACAAGTTATATTTCTGTGAAAGCTAGTAAATTGTTAAAACGTACATCAACACCCCTAAACACCAAACACGTCGTAGAACTAGCTAATGGTAAGAGTTTAGAAGCCACACAGATAGTCAAGGGTTGTAATATTGTTTTAGCCAGTCAAGTTTTCTCCATCGACCTTATTCCCATAGTCTTGGGAAGTTTTGATATCGTTATTGGGATGGATTGGTTATCCCAGCATCAGGCAGAGATCTTATGCAGTGAAAAGATTATTCGTATTCCTCGTTCTGGTCAAGAACCTCTCGAAGTTCAAGGTGACAAGAGTGGTGCAGTGGTCGGCATCATCTCTTTCTTGAAGGCTCAGAAGTGTCTGCGGAAGGGACACACCGCAATCTTGGCACTCGTTTCAGATGCATCAGCGAAGGAAAAGAAATTGGAAGACATTCCAGTTGTACGCGACTACCCTCAGGTGTTTCCTGAAGACTTACCTGGCTTACCGCCTCATCGTCAGGTCGAATTTCAGATCGAGCTAGCTCCAGGAGCAGCACCCATAGCTCGCGCACCATATCGTTTAGCCCCATCAGAATTGGAAGAACTGTCAAAGCAGCTGCAAGAGCTCTTGGAAAAGGGCTTTATACGTCCAAGCTCTTCGCCATGGGGAGCTCCAGTACTATTTGTGAAAAAGAAAGACGGTACGTTCAGAATGTGCATCGACTACCGTGAACTCAACAAGGTGACGGTGAAGAACCGTTATCCTCTTCCACGCATAGACGACTTATTCGACCAGTTGCAAGGGTCGTGCTACTATTCGAAGATAGACCTGAGGTCAGGTTATCATCAGCTGAGAGTCCGAGAGGAGGACGTCTCCAAAACCGCATTCAGAACTCGCTACGGTCACTACGAGTTTCTTGTCATGCCGTTCGGGCTAACGAACGCGCCTGCCGTATTTATGGACCTTATGAACAGGGTGTGCAAACCCTATCTTGACAAGTTTGTAATTCTTTTCATCGACGACATTCTGATTTACTCCAAGAGTCAGGAGGAACACGAGCAGCACCTACGCCTTATTTTGGAACTCCTACGGAAGGAACAGCTGTACGCTAAGTTCTCGAAATGCGACTTCTGGCTTCGTGAAGTCCACTTTCTAGGCCACGTAGTGAACAAGGATGGGATCCATGTTGATCCATCCAAGGTAGACTCAATCAGAAACTGGCCTGCACCACGTACACCAACGGAAATACGCCAATTTTTGGGTTTGGCGGGGTACTATAGACGGTTTATCAAGGATTTCTCGAAGATTGCTCAGCCGCTTACACTACTGACACAGAAAGGTGTCACCTACCGTTGGGGCAACACTCAGGAAACTGCTTTTCCGCACTTAAAGGATAGACTTTGCAGTGCACCTATCCTCTCATTGCCAGAGGGCACGGACGATTTTGTAGTATATTGTGATGCATCCATCCAAGGTCTTGGATGTGTGTTAATGCAGCGCGACAAGGTTATTGCTTACGCTTCACGCCAACTTAAGATTCACGAACGAAACTACACGACGCACGACTTAGAGCTGGGAGCTGTTGTGTTCGCGCTTAAGATATGGCGACACTACCTGTACGGTACCAGGTGCACGATTTACACCGATCACAGGAGTCTCGAGCATATCCTTAAGCAGAAGGATTTGAACATGCGTCAACGACGATGGGTTGAACTACTGAACGATTATGAATGCGCCATCAAGTATCATCCAGGCAAAGCCAATGTTGTGGCTGATGCCCTCAGTCGGAAAGACACTTTACCTCGGCGCGTGCGAGCGCTACAGCTTACGATTCAGTCTAGCCTTCCTGCATAAATACGAGATGCTCAGGTAGAAGCATTGAAACCAGAAAACGTCAGGGCTGAAGCCCTACGCGGCTCAAGGCAACAACTAGAACAGAAGGCAGACGGCGCCTACTATGTAACGGGGCGTATTTGGGTCCCACTTTATGGCGGTCTACGCGAACTTGTGATGGACGAAGCACACAAGTCACGCTACTTGGTACACCCAGGGTCGGATAAGATGTACCACGACATCAGAACTACTTATTGGTGGCCTAGCATGAAGGCCCACATCGCTACCTATGTCAGCAAGTGCTTGACCTGTGCGAGAGTCAAGGTGGAATACCAGAAACCAGCGGGTCTACTTCAGCAACCCAAGATACCGCAATGGAAATGGGAAGAAATTTCCATGGATTTTGTTACAGGCTTACCCAGATCCCAGCGTGGGAATGATACCATATGGGTGATCGTGGATCGACTCACCAAGTCTGCACACTTTCTGGCTATAAAGGAAACGGATAAGTTCTCCACTCTCGCAGACATTTACCTTAAAGAAGTTGTTTCGAGGCACGGGGTGCCCACTTCCATTATTTCGGATCGGGATGCACGATTCACGTCAGAGCTATGGCAAGCGATGCACAAATCTTTCGGCTCACGGTTAGACATGAGCACATCATATCATCCTCAGACGGATGGGCAGTCTGAGCGAACGATTCAAACTTTTGAAGACATGCTTCGGGCATGCGTTATTGATTTCGGCAACGGCTGGGAAAAGCACCTCCCTTTGGTGGAGTTCTCATACAATAACAGTTATCACACCAGCATACAAGCCGCTCCATTCGAGGCATTGTACGGGCGTAAATGCCAGTCACCTCTCTGTTGGGCAGAGGTGGGGGATAGTTAGATTACGGGTCCAGAGATTGTAGTGGACGCCACAGAAAAGATAGCACAGATACGACAACGCATGGCGGCAGCACGCGACCGTCAGAAAGCCTACGCGGATAAGCGTAGAAAGCCATTGGAATTTCAGGTCGGGGACCGGGTTTTACTTAAAGTTTCACCCTGGAAGGGTGTGGTTCGTTTTGGCAAACGGGGCAAACTCAATCCGCGGTATGTCGGACCGTTCGAGATCATTGAGAAAATCGGCAAGGTGGCCTACAAGCTAAACCTACCAGCTGAACTCGGGGCAGTTCACAATGTCTTTCACGTGTCGAATCTGAAGAAGTGCCTATCAGATGAGACCCTTATCATTCCTTTCAAAGAACTCACTATCGACGAGCGGTTGCAGTTCGTCGAGGAACCAGTTGAAATCACGGACCGGGATGTGAAGGTCCTCAAAAACAAGAGAATCCCTCTTGTTCGAGTACGTTGGAACTCCAAACGTGGTCCAGAGTACACCTGGGAACGCGAAGACAGGATGACAGAAAAGTACCCCCAGTTATTCGGAACCAATGCAACCACTACTGAGGCTGAAGCTACTACTTCGGAATTTCGGGACGAAATTCCAGATCAACGGGGGGAGGATGTGACACCCCAGGAAAACCAGTGAACGATACAACCTACCTAGCTTCCTCAGTGAGTGCGTACCAAATTTCGGGACGAAATTTCTTTTTTGTTGGGGATAATGTGACAACTCGAACTTTAGACCTACTTTGTGTAACGCTACGTGCTTATGTGATGCTTCGATTTAATGAATGCTATGTTATTATGTGTTTACATGTATGTATGTATGTATGAATATATAAACAAACCAAATTGCACAACACACACAACAATCGCACAAGCCCAAGTTGGGCCACATTGCTCGCACACGGTTCAAGGGCAGCCCAAGCAAGGGCCGGCCCATTCCTCTTATGCGTACAAACACCCAAATGGTGGGGTTTGTTTTCTCACAACTAGCAAACACAAGAAAACACACAAAACCCTAGCTCTCTTTTCTCTCACTCGAAGCCGACGGCACCAAGGTTCACTGTTTGAATCGTCTCACATTACCTCTCAACCGGTTAGTGTTTATAGTTATCGATTGTGTGTTGATTGATGCTTTGATCTATTTGTATTACACGGTGATCTAAGGATGATATATGCTTAATTGTAATGTAAATTGATGATATATAGTGTTCTTGATAATCGGCTTACATGCATACCTGATGATGTTCATACGATTTGAACTACATGAGTTAGAATTAGAACCGAACATCATATTAATCGGCTGTAACGAGTTCTTGTACGAATGATTTGTGAAATTGTTATGGTAGTAGATTCATGCTAGTAATCAAGATTATGAACCGTGATAATATGTTTAAGTGTTATGAGGATCGTTCATGATTTGGTTATGATTAGGGTTCGTATGAATCGGATGATGATTTGCTTTGTTTGATCGATGGTAGGCTAATCGGATAGTTGGAAATTTGTTAGTTGATAAAAATAGATAAGGAAACTATTAATTGATTGTAACCGATGGCATGATATCTGGAAGTTTGTTACGGATCGCACAAGACCAGAATCGCACAAGATCAGATCATGCAAGATCTGATCCGAACGCACAAGCTGGTCCGGTCGCACAATATGGTTGCAATCACACAAGTGGCCCAGTCGCACAAGATCCCTTGGATCGCACAAGTTGTTGGGCCACACACACACCCACATGTTAAATGTCGTTAATATGTTGGGCCGAACAAGCCCATACCGCCAGATCACACAAGACACATGAACCGCACAAGATGGTAATCTGTTTTAATGGTTGGGCCGTAGACATGGGCTGGGTAATAGAGCTGTTCACTCGCACAAGGTTACTGGACCGCACCGATTGTTGTTAAGTAGTTGGGCCGCTCAGCCCAAATTAAACCACACAAGTTCAAATCCAGTCGCACAACCAAAGCAGACCGCACAAGTCTGCTTGGATCGCACAATGTCACTTATATGTTATTATTTGGGCCGCATATGTTGTTGGATCACTTACACTATTTGGGCCGGTACATGTTGGAACGCACAACATGTTGTGGATCGCACAACATGTTGGGCCGAGTACCTTGGGCTTATATCCTAAAACGCACAAGAATGATTATGATATGCTTTTGACTGTTAAACGTGCTATACGTGTTTGCTATGAATCATACCTGACTTGTGTGGTAACCCTGCTTGGACGTGGTTGACCACTGTTAGTTCAAGAACCCTCTTTTGTGTATCTGCCGAGCAACCCAAGGTGAGTTCACACAGCCAAGGCATGGGGTTCCAAGGGTGGGAATGGGATTGGATGATTATTTCGTGCGTACATAGTTTATGGAACCTAATGATATGGTCCTCAGGGTGAGGATGGTAAATGATAAGATACAGCTAGACTAGTATACCTACTTGAACTGATCTTCGCACACACGCCAAGGGTTGGCTGCGATATTATGACTGATCTTCGCACACATGCCTTAGGGAGGCTGCAAACTATACATACTAAACTTCGCACACATGCCAGGGTGGCCAGCGATACAAATATACATAGTCTAGAATACTTGAGAACTTTCCTTAATCTTCGCATACATGCCGAAAGGGCCCGCGATGGAAACCAATACTATACATGAACAATGAACGAACATAATACGACACATACAATTACTATTACTGAACTTACTTTCTGTGAACTCGCTCAACTAGTTGTTGACTCTCTGCTGCATGCCTTGCAGGACCTTAGGTACATTATGGAGCTTGCACAAGGAGGAGCAGGTCGTTGTGGGCAACGGATTCATAAACACTTAATACGTTACAAATATTATTACTTATGATTGGGTTTTTACTTTAATGCTTCCGCTACACTTATTCACATTGCTTTTGATGAACACCTTTCGTATTGATGGATTTTATTATTACTTAAATTATATGTTCAATATGATTAGTGGCTTGATCCTGGTCGGTCACGCTCCCAAGCGGTAGTACTCCGCGTGTGGGATTTTGGGGGTGTGACAATTATTGTTGTTGTGCCGCCAATTTTAGATTTGGTCCAATGATAGTGATTTGATGCAATAGAATATTATATATCATGACCAGATTGCATAAGGGTTTGAATGAATTTGTTTTGAACTATTGTATATCAAAGGGCAAATAGAATATTGTCAAAGTCATCGGCGGCCCAATCAGTTGAATAGTCTCAGCCCAGTTGCATCAGTTGATTTTTCGGGCCATTCAAATCAAATCACATGGTTTGATTTCTGTTTGCAAGGTCATTTGAAAGGGTCAAAAGTAATTTGAAAGTGAATTTTGTTTCACACAGTTGTATTTGATCCGAAGTCACAAGAGGTGGTTCAGTTCATCTGATTTCAAACTCGGTCAAGGTAGTTTAGTGTGGTCAAGTCGCGCGAAAAGGTCTAATTCAATTGAAAGTCTGTATCAAGTTGTACGGTTTGGAGTTCACAATTGTCAAAAGTCCATCAGGTCGATTATTCATCAAGTTGTTCAGAAAGTCCATCAGATCGCACGTACTGAGTCAAATTGTTTGAAACTGATCCGAGTCATAGCAGTTCTTACAGTTTGCCAATTTCAAACTTCGATCCACACAGAATATTTACTGGTTCGAGTATCATTTTGTTTCTGTTAGTTGATAAGTTTTTAAACTGATCATTTTGTTTGTTTTTGTTTACGTCAGGTAATTCGAAATCGTCAGGTAATTCGAGATCGTCAGGTGATACAAGTTTGAAGCATGGATTCTGAGTTTTACAATGCGTTTGCAACAACCCCTGCTAGTCCGTCTGACATTACAAAGACCATGACAATGGAGAATGAAACCGGAACGATGCAAAAACCCCCGAAACTGATGGGAATTGAAGATTATCACGGATGGAAGAAACATTTCGAGAATTGGGTGCAGGCGAATCATCTAAAAGCTTGGGAGAGTATCGAAACTGAATATGTTAGACCACAAAGCGATATGAATGTCGATAAAATCATTTCTGAATTCACTGATCAAGAGAGGGAAAGTTATAAAGATGAGAAAATGATGATCAATCTGTTACAGTAAGTAGTAAAGGAGGATATATTTGTGTTGCTTCAACATGATGACAATGCGTACTCTATCTGGGAAGCTCTTAAGAAGAAGTTTGAGGGAAGTACGGAGATGCTACAGAGTAAAGCAACTTTACTAAAGAAAGAGTTTGAATTGTTTACTTGCATGCCTGGTGAAACAACGAAGACTCTTATTGAAAGATACTGTCATTTGGTTCGCACTATGTCACAGTTGAAAATTACAAAGACTCCAGCTGAATGGGTTGAAAAGCTTGCTGATGCGTTACCGCAAAAGGAATGGGGCACATATCTGATGATATTGAAGAATTCCGGACAGTTTAGCAGGCTATCTATTGCACAAAAACTGGAGGCACAGGATCTAGAGCAGCAGAAAATTGCCAGAATGAACAGTTCTACTCATCAGCAAGATATCAAACTATATTATAAAGGAAATGTTCAAACTGCTGATGCCAGTCCAAAGATACAAACTGCATTTAGTGCTGGAAATCAATCTGAACCAAGCAGTCAAGGATCTGTCAACACTAGTGGGTTCTCAACGGTGAATCTTCCAAGTGTTCAAAGTGCATCTGCTGGAAATGGACATTCGATTCAGTGCAATGTGGCTCTACATCTTCAAAACGGACAGAATTATACTGAAGAAATTGTAAAGAGTCATATGGGATTACTGGTCACTGCATTGGAAGCTTATGAAGGGTTGATTGCAGGAAGAATTGGCAATCCAATGCTGACAAAAGAAGATTATGACCAGATCGATGCAGAGGAGCTAGAATTGATGGACATCAAGTGGGCATTGGCGAGTGTTTTGAGGAGAGCTGAAAAGTTTAGATTGGTTACAGGGAGAACTGATTTCTTGGATGCAAACCTTTCTAACTTAGGATTTGATAAATCTAAAGTTGTTTGTTTTCATTGCAGGGAGAAAGGTCACTTTAAAAGAGAATGCAAGAATCAGCAGCCAAGAGGAGAAAAGGAATCGTCTGGGAAAGATGATTATTATAGGAAGACCATTTATCAGCAAATCACTCATCAACCGCATCAACAAAAAGAACCTCAAACGGCACATGGAAGAATGATCGAGGATGCAAACCGGAAAGCTTATTATGGCATCATTGATCAAGACGATGTGAAAATGGCTGAAGGTTTTAGCTGGAACAAGTTTATTCCAGCTGATTCAAATGTTAAAGCGTTCATTGCACATATTATTCGAAAGCCAGAAATGCTGAAGGAATGGATGGAAGTGTTATCTGATGAAGAGAAGAGTGAAGATGAAGGATCTGTTTCTTCTGAAAACAGTTCATCAGAAACAAGTGATAGTGATGAAGAAATTGAACAAATTAATATTGGAAAAACTCACTTATCTTCTGATAGCTTTGAATTTTATTTTGCAGAAAAACTGAAGAAACTGAAAGAGAAGAAAGCTGCAAAGGAGATGAAAGAAGTCAAAGTGATTGAGAAGATTGTGGAAGTTGAAAAGAGAGTTGAAGTCGAGAAGATCGTTGAAGTCACAAAACCTTGTCTTACATGTTTAGAGTCTTGTAAACAATGTATAGAGAAAGACGAAAGGTTTAGTGAGTTAGAAAAGTTGAAAGAACTGTTGTTATTTGATGTAAAAAACTTGAAAAAGTCGTATGATGTATTGAATAGGCATGTGAATAGTCTGGAGAAGACTAACTCTGAACGAGAGAAAGCTTTGAAGATGTTGAATGCTACCATGATGACAAAGCAGAAAGAGATCAACATGTACATAGAAGAATGTGCAAAGTTGAAGAAAGAGTTGGATAGTGAAGCAGCTGAGAATGAAAGAATCAGAAGATTGCTGCAAAGTTACAAAGGTTGTGACTACGTAATCGACAGAATTTATCCAACAGTTGAAGGTTTTGAGGCATTTAAAGATGAACAACCAAAGAAGAGAAAGGATACTGGTAAGAAACAAGGTGTCTGTTATAATAAGTGTACGCCTCCGATTTGGGAAGGGTACTCGTCTAGAAAACCTAATGAGGAAGAACTAAAACAGGCGGTTAATATTAAGTTAGAATCCAAGATAACCGATGTTTTACCAAACAATATTGACGTCACGTTCACAGCGTCCAACACAGATCATGAGTCCGAACTGATAAAACGAGTGGTCGATCAGGTGTTGGATAAGGATGAGGAGTCAGAGTCAAAGTCTGAGTCCGAAAGTTCGTGTCAGTCAGTCAGGAGTTCGAGTTTGTCCGAAAAGAGTTCGAAATCATCGGGAAAACTGGTTTATAGTAAAGAATTTTTGCTATCAAAATCTAATTTGAATGATGAAACATTTGAAGTTGTGTATACTTTGAATGGTTCTGACAAATTATATTTTAATAAAGAGTTTCCAATAAGAGGTGTTAAACCAGAAATGATTAAAAAGGTTTTCAAACTAACAGAAATTAATATTTCTGAAATAAAAGATGAAAATCTTATTGTAAAACCTAAATTTTACACCTCAAGAGTTCAACAACGACTAAACAAGAAAAAGGGTTACAATTCTGGTTCGGGTTTTCAAAAGAAACCAAACCAAAATCGTAGCCACAAAAAGAAAGGACTTGGTTTTACTCCACAAGAAAACTATAAAAATGAAAAATTTTCTAAAACAAATACAAAATTTGTTTCAGGTACTAGCTCGGAAGAGGAAACAAAAAGCACATTCTGGAGACAAACAAACCAAGAATTTCTTGCCGAGAAGAGAAAGAATGGAGCTTACGTGAAGAGAGAAACCAGAACCTGTTTCCGATGCAATGAAGCCGGTCACATTGCATGGAACTGTCCGAAAGCGACGAACACAAAACAGGGAGTTTCTGGAAAAATGAAAGAAGTTGTTGTTGATAAAACCGAACCACCAACTGAACAATTTAAAGTTTTCAAAAATTCTATATTTGAAGTTGGTGAATGTTCGAAGAGATTTTACAAGCGACGTGTAAAACTTGACAACCAAAAATGGGTTGTTAAGAAATCTGAGGTAAAATCTGGCGATGAATCTGATTCCACAAAATCAGAGGAGCCACAGTTTGATGAGAGTGATGAAAACTCAGTTCCTTCAATGGATGACGAGAACTTTCCACCATTGAGGACTGAGAATTTTAAGAGGAAAGTTGGAAAGACTGAAATCTCAAATCAGGATTTTTCTGAAAAAGATAATTTTGATGTTGAGAAGGCTTTTAATGGGAATGTAAAGAAAATTTTTGGTAAAATGGTTGATAGGAAGGTGAAAGGGGTAAAAGACTTCTACGCTACAAAGAAAGCAACTTATACCCCAACAAAATCTGAATTGAAATCACCCAAGGCTGGTCAGGCTTGGGTGGACATTTTCTTCGTTTGAAAAACCTGACTTGCCGGAGATCCCAAGTTTGTAATCGTGGATCAAGAATCGGCATCATTCATGAATTATGAATTTGTATGAAAAATTCTTAAAATTGTTAAAACTTTACAGGTTGAATGACTACGCCGGAGCTTCCAGGTTGGTAAGTGTGAAGCAGGAATCGGCATTCTGATTGGTAAAATGGTTTGTGTAGAGGTGTCATTCCTACAAGTCGTATTGTTTGATGATTTTTACAAGTTTGTACAGGTTGCTAGATTGCAAAACGGTAAATCAGGGACATTGAGTTGTACTTGATTTACTACATTTGATAAACTGACAAGATGATGAACCATATCCCCGTACTTAACCATGTGGTAAACTTACAAGTGGTAAAAACAAACTCATTTCCGGAAAAATCATTTTGATTAAAACAAACTTAAGTGTTTTGAAATCTAAATGAGAAAATGGTTTGTGATAGGGGGAGTTCTGATTATTTATGCCTATTGAATGGCGAATTAAGGTGATTAGATATCGGTTGTCATGTTTTTGTACAGTTTGTTTTGAATTTTCTTCAAGTAGGTCTAGAGCTTAGATAGTTTTCAAATTTCTTTAATGTGTTTGCATTTTAGGGGGAGTAGATATTTCTGAAAATCCAAAAACATTAGAAAATTTGAAAAAGTCAAAAACATGATAAAATTCAAAATGAGTTTCGTTGTGAAAAGAGGAAATGATAGTACATCAGTGGATTGTCACAACATGCTAAAGAATTGGAAAAAAAATATGTGATAAACAATCTCACTACGGATATGCCAGTAGGTTTTTACACATTTAGTAGATTGTGACGAGATATAAATCTAAAAATTCAAACTTTCTTATTCTATGGGTTAACAAAACTGCTTGGATATATAGGTAACCCCTGAAATCTTGTTTGAAAGGTCCCTTATTCTGAGATACTAGGTCTTTATGCTCAGTGATATCTAGGGTATTATCCCGGGACTTCTGCTGTATGGAAGTACTGACCTAGTCCCCGGATAATGCTTTCCGCAAATGCTTGAAACATAGCATCGCCCTCAGCAAGCTGATGAAACAATAAAATTGATAGTCGCTGCTGTTGAAATCAAAAGATCCTCTAAAGGGGACACACCGAAAAGTCGAAGCCGTCATCTCTCTGCGTATACGGAAGTATCGACCTGAGCTCTCACGGCCCTCGCGTTTAACCCCTGAACAGATATCATCTGTGGTATACTCACCTGTAAGACTGAATATTGGGATCTGGATACAGGAGTATATTCAAGTAGTGGGACACACGGATAAGTTTAAGTTCTTAAAACATTAATATCGTATCTCGGATCAGTTGAACTTTGTGTGAAAATTTAAGTGGACAGACATACTGACAATCTAGGTGAATTGTTTAGAACTTAAAATGAAATGAAGCTTACGGTGTTGGTGACTTGTCTCATAAACTGATATGATCCTCTTACACGAACTCACAAAAATATTGTTTTGTAAATATTTCTTTACTGCATTACATTTTCTTTATTTCAAAATCCAAAAAGATTTTAGTGTGTTTTAGCATAAACTTTTGAAAAAGTCAAAAAGATTTTCGACAACTGATATTGGAAAGCTGATTTTCAAAATTCCGAGTGCTAAACATGATGAGCAATATTTGAGGGGGAGTGTTTGTCACTGGTAAAGTTTCAGTTTGGTTTGAGGAAGAGTTTGGTTTAGTGCATACACCTTTATTCTAAATTGTAAAACTTATGTTTTGGGTAGAGAATTTGCAGGATAAGATGAGAAGCTGTTAGATGGAAAGCCAGACAACGATCCTGAAGATGTTACTGAAGAACAAAGGAATACTAGTAAATCGAGAGGGGGAGTCTGAAGATAGAGAGAAAGAAAAGCCCAGAGACTGATCAAGACTGAAGATGTGAAGACACAGCATTGTTGTGACTTGATAGTCGACTCCATCAACATCTGAGGGGGAGTCTGTTAGTGCACTACATCTGTTGATTTCGTCTTAGATCGAGTCTTTCATTGTAATGTATAGATTAGTGCGTGTTTTACGAGAAAACTAGAGAGAATATGTGTTGTAGAGAGGAGGTCCGCTTATACGGACATAGGAGATCCTCTTTTGTGTCAGCTCCGCTTATACGGACATAGGAGATCCTCTTTTGTGTCAGGTCCGCTTATACGGACATGGGAGGTCCGCTTATTCGTCAGGTCCGCTTATACGGACATGTCCATATGAGAGGACCTACTTGCCTATAAATACCACAAAAGAGGACCTCATTTGTAACTTGATGATTTCCATACCGAAGTGCTGCCGGTGTGAGAATTGAATGTAAAAGCTGTCAAATTAATCAGAAAAGTGAACTAAGAAGATATCTAGCTGTTTCTACGTCAGGTACTTGTTTTCCGCACCTGTATCTGATCAAACTCCTCTGATTGACTCGTTCGGGTCAGAATCCGATCCTACATTCTTAGCCTTCTTGTGAGATTTATCCAACGATTTTCTCTTTGATCTCATTGGACAATCTCTGGCAACATAATCTTTGACAATCATAGCATCTTTTCGTCTCAAATTTATTATTCCGGCAGTTAACTTCAATACATCCATTTTCTCCACAGTTGTAACACATCCTGTTATCGTACCATACTTTTCTTTCAGACCAAACATTAAATCATAACACTGATTTGATTTGTAATAATCATCATTCCATCTTCTCCTTTAATCTTGATTTGTCTTTTAAGCACTGTGGTCAAACTTGCACCACTTATTACCAACTTTTTGTGAGTTTTGTTTGTCAATTTTTTGTGAATTTTTTTATAATGATTGGATGATTGAACTGATTATCTTTTATCATGATTTTGAACATTTTTAGATTTTTTTACATTTTCATTTTGTTTTTGTTCCCCATTTTGCTTTGAAGTTGAACATTCGCCTTTTTCAGCAAATGGTGGAACAGTTTCTTTAAATTTTTCTTTTGATCTTTCTCTAGCCTGCAAGAAGTCAATATGTGTTTTGACATAGATATTAGCCATACACATTTTCTTGAAGCTTCATGTAGTGCAATTACTTCAGCATGACTTGAGGATGTTGCGACAAGTGTGTGTTTCTGAGAACACCATGAAATCGCAGTTCCTTGATTCATAAATACATATCCAGTTTGAGATTTTGCTTTATGAGGATCAGATAGATAACCTGCATGTGCGTAACCAACTAACCCTTCTTTTGAATCGTTAAGATAAAACAAGCCTAAATTAACAGTACCTCGAAGATATCGAAAAATATGTTTAATCCCATTCTAGTGCCTTTTATTATGAGTTGAACTAAATCTTCCTAAGAATTTCACTGCAAAATAAATGCCAGGTCTCGTATGATTCGTAGGATACATAAGTGCACCAATTGTATTGAGGTATCGTACTTCTGGACCAAGAACTTCTTCGTTGTCCTCACAAGGACAAAATGGATCATTTTCGACAATAAGTGATCTAACGACCATTGGAGTGCTCAAAGGATCTGCCTTGTCCATATTGAAATTGTAGGATCGGTTTTGACACCGTACGATTGCGTAACGAACGTTCGACGTGCGGAATCCGTGAAGGTGCGTGACCGAACACACAAGAACGTACTAATGAAGTGATTCTATAGAATAAGATGATGTGTACAAAGCCGAGAATCACGTGAGAGAACTTTCTCTCTTTGGACTTTCTCTCTCTAAACTCTAAGCTCCTAGATCACAAATGAGCAAAAGTCTTCTAAACTATGACATAAAGCTCCTATTTATAGCCCTTGGAATTAATGAGACTTCTCATTAATTAACAAAATGCCACCTCGCTAATTCTATCTAAATGTTACAATTTAAAGCTCATTTTGAACTGTTTCTCGCTACGACTTGGATTGATGAAGGCTATAGATATTACTGCACTAACAGACTCCCCTTTGGATATTGCCGCAGTCAATCTCGTAGCTTCTTGTCTTTCTCTTTCTCGAACAGAATCCCCGTGGATCTGTCTTTGAGCTTCCGTTGCTCCCCCTCTCGGTAGTCTCTTTCTTCAGGCTCCCCCTTTCGTCAAGCTTCCGTGCTTTTGGGATCGACACCTATATTTCCGAATACAAGCTCCTCCAAAATATTTATCTGGCTCTTTGAATCCACGCTTCCTCTTGCGTTGAGCTCATCTTCAGACTCCCCCTTAGACTCAGCTGTCGGGAGCGTAGTCTGGCTTTCACCGATTCACAAATTCAGGATCAATTCCTGGCTCTATTCTGCATCTGCTCAGGATTTGAAACCTGGTTAACCTGCACATCCTCTACCTCAACATAAGTTTTGCAAATTTATAACACTTAGATTTAAGAAACTTATTGGTAGAAATCATTCATTCATCAAACTGTATAATTACATCAAGTTCAAATGAATGACCTTGATTAACTAAGCACACAATCTTACACAACATTTGTATATAATATTCAAAGTTTTCAACATATTCTCCCAACCCTGTTCATCATGTTTAGCACTCAGAATTTTGAATATCAGCTCTTCAAAATCAGATGTCGAAAATCTTTTTATATTTTCAAAATTTTATGCTAAAACACTCCGAAAATCTTTTTGGATTTTTGTTTTTGAATGAAATACAGTAAACAAATATATACAGACAATATTTTTGTGAGTTTGTGTAAGAGGATCATATCAGTTTATGAGACAAATCACTAGCACCGTTAAGCTTTAATCATTTTAAGTTCTAAACGATTCACATAGATTGACGATATAGTTGTCCTCTTAAACTCAATCTAAAAACTTTCGAAATGCTTACCGATACGTTAAGGTATATTAATTTTGCACTAAATTCTTATGGACCCCACGATCTCAGCATATCCCCTCATCATGCAATACACAGACTTAAGTAATACCTTTAAACTTTCATCAACTATGATATGTGCGAAAACAAAGCTGAATGTTTAAACATTAACAATCAGGTCGATACTTCTGTATACGCAGAGAAAGTCCAAAGTTTAAACAAAATAAGAAAATAAAAACAAGTTGAAGTTGTTTAGGCTTTAACCACCAGGTCGATACTCCCGTATACGTAGAGGTGATCAAAAGCTTAAACGAAACACCAAAGAAAATAAAGCAGAACGTTTAGGCAATAATATCTAGGTCGATACTCACGTATACGCAGAGGATGTCCAATGCTTAAATAAAATAAAGAAATAAAACAAGTTTAAATCTTTGCAAAATAAAATGCACAATCACAGCGACTTTTTCAGCAAGTTGTGAAAGTTCACAAACTGACCGGTTTTTATGCTCTTTTAGCATTCTGTGATTACTGAGTAGGTACACAATCACGAAGGACAAAACTAAGTACTATGCTTTCAACCATGTTTCCCACTAGAACTAGGCTTTTTCATTTAGTTTGTATCGTTATCGCAAATCTACTAGTCTAGCTGAGCCTATCGTCACATCATTAGTGAGATCGTTTATCACATTTGACATTTCATACCTTTAGCATGCTGTGATAGTCCACTGATTTACTATCATTTCCTCTTATTCGCAACAAAACTCATTTTTGATTTTTCGACGTTTTTGACTTTTTCAAATTTTCCAATTTTTTAAAAATTTTTCTCCCCCTAAAATCAAAATATGTTTCAATTTTGAATTTCAAGTAAAATTTGAAAACAAACTGTACAAGAAACGTGACAAACTGATATCAAATCGCTTCAATTCGCCATTCACTTTGTATCTGATGAATTCGTTTTGCTTGATTTGTCATTCTTTGGAGGGCAAAACGATTTATCAGAACTCTTATCTGATTTACTTGTTGTATCCGAGGACATAATCCTTTCTAGATACTCTCTTGCCTTCTTCCTTTTCTTCCTCAGTTTGTCTTTCTGCCCTTGTGAAAGCTTTACTTTCTGTTCGTGAACTTTAGGTTCTTGAACTTTCTGTGCTTTGGGCTTGACATTGACTGGTTTCTTTGCCATTTTCTGAGATTCATCCCTCGATCTTCCCTTAGATCTCATTGGGCAATCTCTGGCAATATGACCTTTGATTTGGCATTCAAAGCATCTTCTCGTCTCAAACCACTGACTTTGGCAATTAACAGCAATGTGTCCTTGATAGCCACAAGTGTAACACACTCTGTTATCATACCTCTTCTCACTTTCATATCGTACACCATTTTCATAGCATTGAGTTGCCTTGTGGTAATCACCATTTCTCTGTTTTCTATCATTGTAATGATTTGTCCTTGAAGAATCTTCATCCCATCTTCTCTTGTAAGCTGGATTTGGCTTTTGAGAACTGTGGTCAAACCTGCACCACTGGTTACCAACTATTTTTGAGTTTTGATTTTTAAATTTTTGTGATTTTTTATTGTGATTGGATGATTGATCTGATGAGCTTTTATTTTCTTTTTGAAAATTTTTCGATTTATTATCTTTTTGTTTCTGTTCCACATTCTTCTTTACAGGTTTTTGCGTTGAGCATTCACCTTTCTCAGTAGAATGTAAAACAGTATTTTTAAACATTTCATTTAATTTCAAATATGTTTTTCTTTTTTCTTCTTTTTCTTTTTCATCATCAGATTTGTCATCACAATCTTCAATTTTGACTTTGTCAAAATTTGTGACATTGTCACTTATTGGAACAGAATTGATTTGTTTTGGACATACAAGATTTGGTAATGATGATGAAGTCACAAAACCTTTCAATTTCTTTTCAAGTTCTTCAATTTTGTTCCTTGAATTCTCAGCTTCTTTTTCAAGCTAAGAGATTTTCTCAAGATGAGAATTGATTGCCTTTTCATTAACAATTTTGTTTTTCTCAAAAATTGATTTTTCATATTCTAAAATTTTTATTTGATTTTGAAATTATGTTTCTTTTTCTTTCAAAACTTTGTTTTCCAGCTTTATCCAAGAAACATCTTTATTTTCACTTTTAATTCTTTCAAAATCTTTGTTTTCTAATGACAAACTCTCAATATTCTTCAAAAGTTTGTCATTTTCAGATTTCAGTGTTTCACAGTTCAAGCGCAACTCCAGAATCTGTTCATCATCAGCTTTCTTCTCAATCTTCAAAGTTTTGTTTTCCAATGTCAAACTCTCCATATCTTTCAAGAGTTTAACATTGGCTGCTGCAGATTTTTCACATTTTTAGCACACTTCACATTTTGAAGTTTCATCTTTCTTGGATTCTTCAATCTTTGACGTTCCTGCAAGAAAAATTTTAACCATATCAGTAGGATTCAAATCTTCATTTAAAAAACAACCTCTCTTGTAATCATATTTCATCCTACTTCTTACATCAAGACCATTTTCAATTCTTTTGGTTATTTCAAGAATCACATTCAAACTTATATATTTTGAACTTCTTTCTAATTCCTATATCAACTCTTTCTTTTTCTCTTCATTCTCATCATTTTGTTTTTTAAGCTCTCTAATGAAATCATATGGATTAAATTTTGAGAACCTAGAATCCTTTTTCAATTTTCCTAAAAACTCATCCCATTCCAAAGGTAAGGCATCTGCAAATTTTGATATCTTTTCAGCATTTGTTATCTTAATCCCATACCATTCCAACTTATCAAGCAATTCAAAATATCTCTCTTTCAAATCATCAAACTTTTCAAATTTTTTACACAAAAAAAATTCAGATCTTTTAATCCAAGCATCCTTTTTCTAATCTTCTTTCCTGTATTGCCAATTCATATCAAACCAACTATTAATTCTTTCAAGTTTAGTGTTTTCCTGTTCGTCAAACATTTTTAACCACAAATTCTTTGTTAAACGACTTGGTTCAAAAATTGTTTTTAGCTCAAAGTCCACAAAATTTCAACTTCTTGATATTTGCGCCTTGTAAAACACCTCGAATCACCTGCAAACAAACAAACACACAATCAGTTTAAACGAACTGAATATGTGAAAATGTATGTTGATGAAATCAATCTAAGACTCGTTGTCGAAGATTCGCGGACTCGTTCAATGTATATCGGGTATAATCACTGAATGTAAGTGTACGATCTGAGATGAATTACAAACGAGCTGAATTCGAACAAACAGGATTTTTTCGAGCAATTTGATTGGGCCGATAATTGTATCACTTAACAAATTATGATTGGGCCAATAACAGTTTTCAATACACTTGTTTAGTGATTAGGCCGTTCGATATTTAGCACATGGACACCGACACTCCCATTATTTCACATGCAATTACTAATGTCCGACAATTTTAATTCTACTTAAATGTGACTGGACCGAGAATGTTACTAAACACTTCTTCACAAATAAATCTTGTTAAGTGGAATTGGGTCGTTATTTGACTAATCTGATTGGACCGAATCTTGTTCTCAAGTGAATGGATAGACAGACTTTAAACACAAACACATGGGTTGGTCGGTTGTGATGTCACATTATTCACAAATTAAATATCATTGGGCCGATATAGTGCTTTAATTGAGATAGGGCCGCTAATATGACATCAGATCACATGCACACATGACAAACACCCCTGACAATTTTGACTACATGATCAATTCGATGCACCCTGACACACTTCAATTATGATTTCACACGTCTGCTCAAGCGAAATCAATCAATAGAATACGAGCGGAATCAGGATGATAATCCCTTGGAGCGAAATCAAATGTTTGAAGCGGAATCAGACCTTAAAGTTCGAGCAAAATCAGAATTTTTCTGTTTTGGAGCGAAATCAAAAAGGATCTTTTGAGCGAAATCAGACTTTTACTTATTTCGAGCGAAATGACACGTAAAATTTCGAGCAAAATCTGATTTTTGACGCGAAATCAGACCGAAAACCTTCGATTTCTCCTAAACGGCTAGGAGTTTGAATCTGAAATTTGGTAGGGTTGTAAATCAAGTGTTTTCGCACAACATATCAAAAATTCAGCCGATTTGGACCGTAAAAACCTGTTCAATTTGACGTTTTTCAGTGAAAACTGTGATAAAAGTGAAAAAGATGAAGAAATAGATGAAATTCGGATCTGAAATCAATGAAATCTGGTACGAATCTATGTGTTTGATCAGTGCAATTGAGCTCCTACTCTGATACCACTTGTAGGATTGGTTTTGACACCGTACGATTGCGTAACGAACGTTCGACGTGCAGAATCCGTGAACGTGTGTGACCGAACACACTAGAACGTACTAATGAAGTGATTCTATAGAATAAGATGACGTGTACAAAGCCGAGAATCACGTGAGAGAACTTTCTCTTTCTAGACTTTCTCTCTCTAAACTCTAAGCTCCTAGATCACAAATGAGCAAAAGTCTTCTAAACTATGACATAAAGCTCCTATTTATAGCCCTTGGAATTAATGAGACTTCTCATTAATTACCAAAATGCCACCTTGCTAATTCTATCTAAATGTTACAATTTAAAGCTCATTTTGAACTGTTTCTCGCTACGACTTGAATTGACGAAGGCTACAGACATTACTGCACTAACAGAAATGTTCCAACAACTTTTTAGTATAGTTTGTTTGATGTACAAGTATTCCGTTACTCATATGTTCAATTTGTAAACCAAGACAATATTTGGTTTTTTCCAAGGTCTTTCATTTCAAATTCTTTCTTTAAAAGAATAATTGCTTCGTGAATTTCTTTTTGCGACCCAATTATATTTTGAACATCAACATATAAAGCTATGATCACATATCCGGACGTTGTCTTCTTAATAAAGACACATGGACAGATAAGATTATTCGTATAACCTTTACTTATCAAATACTCACTCAAACGATTGTACCATATCCTCCCAGATTTGTTTCAACCCATATAAAGATCTTTGTAATTTGATTGAATACATTTCTTTGGGTTTTGAACTTAACGCTTCAGGGAGTTTAAATCCTTCAGGAATTTTCATATACATATCACAATCAAGTGATCCATACAAGTAAGTTGTAACGACTTCCATAAGACGCATTTCTAACTTTTCAGAAACTGCTATGCTAATTAAGTATCTAAAGGTTATTGCATCCATAACAGGAGAATATGTTTCTTCACAAGCAATCTCTGGCCTTTGTAAAAAACCTTGAGCTACAAGTCTTGCTTTATATCCTGTAACCTTATTTCGTTTTCGGACATAAACCCATTTAAACCTTAAAGGCTTTACGACCTTAGGTGTAACAACAATAGATCCAAAAACCTTTCGTTTGTTAAGTGAATCTAATTAAACTTGCATAGCGCCTTTCCATTTATCCCAGTCATGTCTAATTTGACAGTCATTTACAGATTTTGGTTTAGGATCATCATCTCCACCCATGATATCACTTGCTATAGAATAAGAAAATACCTCATCAATAGTTTCCATTTCATATCGGTTCCATATGATATGTGTATGGCCATAGTTGATTGATATCTCTTTATTAATATCATCTACATCTTCCTCAAGAGAGGTTTTGGTATTCACTATTTTATCAAGATCGTTCTCTTTATGGTCAATTTCCTTTACAAGTGCTTTTCATTTCAAGGATTCTTATTCTTCGAACCGATTGGCCTTCCACGTTTCAAACGTTTATGAGATTCATGAGTTATCTTATTATTTATTTCCTTACTTGGGATCTCAACTCAAGCTGGAGCATTAGCAGCTGGTATATGAGATTTAGTAACTCAGTTTGTATCAGTAACAGCATCAGGCAATTGATTTGCAATTTCTTGCAAGTGTATTACCTTTTGAACCTCTGTCTCACATTGTTTTATTCTTGGATCAAGATAGGACAATGAAGGCACACACCATGAGACATCATTTTCTTGTTTTTTTTATTTTCTCCACCATAATGCTGGGAGCATTGCCTTGTAAAAACGACAGTCATCAAACGTGCTTTAAATACATCACCTGTCAAAGGTTCAAGATATCGTATGATGGAGGCTATTTCATATCCAACATATATTCTCAACCATCTTTGAGATCCCATATTGTGCGTTGTGGTGGTCCATTTCGTACCAAAGTCAGCTCGCATCAAAGTGCTCTGGCATGTAAAATTGCATGACCCCAAAGAAAAATAGGAAGTTTTGTTCTCATTATTAATGGTCTAGCTATTAGCTATAAACGTTTGATCAATGATTCAGCTAAGGTGTCTGTGTACATGGGCAATTGGGTGTTCGACAACAATTCCCACTTACATGCAATAATCATTAAAAGCATGTGATGTAAATTCACCAGCATTATCAAGTCTCACCCTTTTAATGGTATAATCAGGGAAATGTGCTCGTAATTTGATAATTTGAGCAAGAAATTTTGCTAAGGCAACATTACGAATTGATAATAAAAAGACATGAGACCATCTCCTGGATGCGTCTATCAACACCATGAAATATCTAAACGGTCCACATGGTGGATGAATTGGTATATATATATATATATATATATATATATATATATATATATATATATATATATATATATATATATATATATATATATATATCACCCTGAATTCTTTTAAGAAACATTGGTGATTCCTTTTCAATTTTTAAGGACGAAGGCCTTGTAATCAGTTTTCCAAGCGAACAAGAGGTACATAGAGGCATTTTATCTAATTGCGGGATCTTTTGATATTATAATGGATGCCCATGTGTTTTTTTGATAATTATTTTCATCATTATAGATCCTGGATGGCCTAATCTGTCATGCCATAAGTTAAATATCTCAGGATCACAAAAACTTTCTTTTACTGCCATATGTGCTTGAGGCACATTAATATGTGTATAATGCAAACTAGAGTGGAGTATTGGCACTTTATCCGATATATGATCTTTGTTCATGATATGCAAATATTTTTTATTATCAATAGTTCTGGACTGAGTATCATGTCCATTATGATATATGTTTTTGAAACTGAACAAGTTTCTCGTTGATTTGGGGAAAATAAAGTATTCTCTGTTAAAAGCTATGTACCATTTGGTAATATTAAATTAGTCTTTCCCACTCCTTCTATCAACTTTGTAGGACCCGATATTGTATCAATGGCTCCTTTTGTTGATTTCAACTCATAAAAATATTTCTTAGATTTAAGTATAGTGTGTGGCCCCACTATCCGCTATACATATATATACATCATTCGTTTGCTCTTGTGCTCCAATGGTATTCGTTTTAACATTGCTTATGATGGATGTCTTTGTGCTTAAAGCCTTTCTTGATTAGTATATAAGCAACTCGTGTTGATAACGTGTTTTAATATAACAAGAATTAACCCAGGCTTAGTGCTAAAACTTTAAGAACTTTAGACATGTTATAAGAGTAAGAAGTAGAGAATTGTATAACTTATGAAAGTGTATACATGAGGTGCATTTTCTATTCTACCTTGACATAGTATTTATACTACAAAAACATTAACTATTTGGTATACAAATTTAACTATTTTATCTATGAGTTTGACAAAGGGTTTATCCACTTGCTTGGTAGATCTAGAGGTAAATGTTGATCTTCATGGTAAATGTGATATAATATCTATCACATATAATATTCATAACACTTACAAATTAATAATTATAGTATTTTTAATTATTCAACATAATTATAGTCAATGTGATTGGTGTAACACCCCGTGTTACGAAAGTCAAAGTCAAAGTCAAGATTTAAGTCAAAGGAAGAAAAGATTGCGAATTGTGATCTGTCACTCCTTGCTCAAACTCATGTTTTGACTTCTTTGACTTGTAGCTAATCTATTTATGTGGAGTACTTGTTAATAATCGAGGTTTAATCGATATTTATTGCATGTTTTATCGCTTAACGCTTATCGCATCGCAATCTCCTTCGCAACTCGAATTATGTGTTCTGGATATTGCTTTACGTGTGTACGCTATTTATGTATTGACTGTGCAGGTTAAAATTATGTTTATGTTTGTGGTAATTAATCGAAACGCAATCACAATGCTATCACAATCAAATCGCAAACAACGCAAGCTGTTTAAAGTGATTGTATGTTAGATATAGTAGTTAGGTTATTTGTGTAACTAATGGGTAATTCTATCGCCACGCTCACTCGAAACGCATCGCAACGCTCAACACGCAAATCGAAACTACAAAACTCAACTCCCCGGACACCAGGATCGAGTGGCCACCCGACCGAGTGGCCATCCGATCGGATTGTCACCCGATCGAGCCACCATCCGATCGGTGACCCATCTGATCCTTGTGCACTTTCCTAATTTGGAAACCCTATAAATACCTTCCTGTCACATCAATTGTGAAGTGACAGCTCTCTCACTCGCCCAGCCACAGTCAAGCACCCTTTCCCTCGATTTCTCGCGATTCTTGTAAGTTTTCAACCTGAATCTTGTACTTCTATGATCTACACGCACTTCTTTATCATTTTCACCTTTGAATCTTAACTTTTAACCGTGAAATCAGTGAATTTGAGGTGTTCTATGGTGATGTCATCATGGAGTTCTTATGAACTTCAAGTGTTGACCTCATTCCACCAAGAACAACTTAGATCTGAAGGATTTCCACAAGATTAAACAATGTTTTCGCGTAGATTTACACATATTCACGGTTAAAAGGATTGAAAGATGGTTTTCCAACTTTCTTTCAACTCTTTTACACTCAATGCACTCAAAAACAATAGAATTAGAGCTCGTTCTGACCTTCTACTCCTTCTTAGTGATGTGTCGGCTCAAGATCTGAGTTCTATCAAAGAGACTACTGATTTAGGGTTAAACATGAAAAACCGTCTCGAACAGTTGACTGATCGGGCTAGGGTGATTCCTGTTCGATCCGGTCACTTGGATCTTGATGGGGTTTCTGTTGTTTGGCACGTTATCATACCGTCTCGAAGAAAACCGCAAAACTTTCAAAAACAGTCAAGTGTCAAAGACGATCAGGCCGTTGGGACGGATTGCCGTCCAATTGGATTGTGATCCGATTGAACAGTCATCTGATCGAACGACCACCCGACCATGTGACATTTGGAACTTCAACACATAAACAGTTTTCAACATATTCAACAACCAACGGATCACCACCCGATCGGATTGCAACCCAATCGAGTGACAAACCTGCTATGAACTTGTTCTCACTAAGTGTCCTGCCAATCGGATCGTTACCCGATCGAACGATCGTTCGATTGATCGACCTGAAGGGTAGAAATACTTCTCTGTTTTCAAAATGCTACAATGAAAACTTGTGACACTTGTGCTCCGTAAACACACACGATGTAGGACACAATCTTTTATCAAAGAAACAATGTGGTTTGGTCTCAAAAATTTGGTTATTTTGGTTTTACAATTTCACATTTTGATTCTAGTTCATTTTCAAGCTTTAAAACGCTTTCTAGAAAGTTAAATGCGAACTGATGCGTAAACATAATCAGTTTAATGTGGCAAACACTCTGGAATAGTGACATAGGCCTAACATACCTTAAATAACTTTTATATAACTTAGAAATAAGTTTTGAAAGCTTTGGTGTGTCAAAAACAAGTTTATTCACACTTAGGGACTAGTTGCGTCAAACTGCGAAAGTCTGCTGATTCACATAGTATCACACATTTCGGAACTTGATCATAAGTAAACATGCCCCAAATATCCTTCACATAGCTTAGAAATAGGCTTTGAGGTGTTTGGTGCGCAAAAATAAACTTTAGTGATCAATAGGGACTAAAAGCGTCAAAAAAGGGCATAAGATTGCATTTTCGCGCATATCTTACGTTCTGAATATATCCGGACATCCAAAAATTTATGTCATCATTAAAATATTTTATTTTAGTGATTGGCATGATAAAATTCCATTCGTCGCTTAATCTGGATCGTTTTTGCGTTCGTTACGACTCTCGTCGTAATTAACTAAACAACGCAACCGTACGACCAAATGAACTGACATCCGAGATATTTTTGAGCATATTTTAAGTTCCCTATACTTTAACTTCATTATGGAGCTTAAAAATGGGTTTGTTGGGTGTTAGAAGTGCCAAAACACGACGAAACACACACTGGGACCAAAACTGTCATTTCTCAAATTTGGCTGGTCTGCAGGTCCTATACGGACCGTATGGCCTTGCTTACGTTCCGTAAGCCACCCCCAAATCAGCAGAACCCAGTTTCTTGCAATCAGCAGTTGTTCCTTTGTTTTTACCCATACGGTCCGTAAGCCACCCCCAGATCAGCAGAACCCAGTTTCTTGCAATCAGCAGATGTTCCTTTGTTTTTACCCATGGTTTCTTCAATCTATGGGCTGGTTTGTGTGCTCATCAAGCTGCCAAATCAGAGAATAACAAGTGTAGGGATTAGATCTTGCTTTGATTCCCTCAAAGACACTTGTCAATGATTAATGGCACTTGATTTTCCTATAAATAGCAAGCCATTTTCATTCCCCAACTCACACATTTGCTCTCAAAACCTGCTCTAAGTTGATGCTCTCCATTGTGAGGCTTCATACCTGAGCAATTTGAGTTCAAATGTTCAAGCTTGGACCCTTTGTAAGCATTCTTTCATTCTTTTATCGTTTTTCAAGCGTGAAAGTCAAACAGTGTTTGACTTTCTGTTTTGACCAGTCTATGGTCAACACGGAGTTCGTTTGAACTTCGCAACGTGAGCATAATCACGATGGAATAAGTGTAGTGACGAGTCATAGTTTCGGTCAAACTATTCTTGGGTATCAAAACCGTTTGTTTTGATATCCAAACCCGTTTTCTAAATTAGTTAAACATGTTCTTACATGTTTAACTCGTCACTTTTAGGATAGTGCTTGTGTAGAGTCGTAAGTCAAGCGGTCTTGACAACCGCTTAGACTTTCAAACCCGACCCATTTGGTCCGTCATTAGGATCTAACCAAACATATAATGTGACCATCGTTGTATAGGGAATAACCTTCCGAGGTTATACCTTATGGTCACTTCATTTAGTTAGTTGTATGATAGGTAGTTTATATGCCTTAGGAAAATGACCAAAATGCCCTTTTTCGCATAATTTTATTTTAAACATATGTGACACATGTTTTGACATCTAAACTGATTGTATAACATAATTAGATATTTTAAGGCATATAATACTTGTCGTAGGACTAGTTAGGCGTCTCGAACGCGCATTCGTGCGAACGACACGTTAAAGTGGCGTAAGCTACCTTAACGGGTCGTAATGGGTCGTAAGCACTTAGGATAGGTTTCTTTTTAGAATGTAGGCTTTGTTAAACCATACCACATGAGTTCCAACACTCATTTGGTTTACAAGACCTCATTCTACCCGATCTTCCGATTTAGGTGTCGATTCCCTAATATAGTATTTGTTACCCTAGGAGCTGCTTCAACACTTGAACTCTTGGTCTTTTGAGCTTTGTTATACCCTTTGAACCGGGACTATACGCACCCCAGGCGATACATAGTTCCCCTCTTTTACTGTTTTCAAATGTTTTGGGGTGATTCATATGTGTAATCGATCTGTTTTCAAAATGTATGGCATATGTGTGTTCACTAAGTGCTTTTATGTGTATTATTCCGATTATGCAAATGTAATGTTTTATCCTTAAGTGATCTACCTATCTTCATAGTTAGATTCATGTAGGATATTTGAAGTACAGTCTTATATCTTCCTATCTTCATTGTAAGGTTTTTAAGAAGTACTTTACGACTCGATGGTTGGTTTTTGTGTAGATAGTTGGTGATTTAGATAACGAAACTAGATAATACAATAAGCACATGGTGGATATGCCGCTGGTACTTCCTATATATAAGTGTGCTTATTGTATTACCTTTCATGGCGTTATCCCGAATCACCATTAGGATTTAGGATTGTTTTGATTCAATAATTCAATATGTCAGGAACCCAGGATCCCTATAGTATCTATCTATCTATCTATCTATCTATCTATCTATCTATCTATCTATCTATCTATCTATCTATCTATCTATCTATCTATCTATCTATCTATCTATCTATCTATCTATCTATCTATCTATCTATCTATCTATCTATCTATCTATCTATCTATCTATCTATCTATCTATCTATCTATCTATCTATCTATCTATCTATCTATCTATCTATCTATCTATCTATCTATCTATCTATCTATCTATCTATCTATCTATCTATCTATCTATCTATCTATCTATCTATCTATCTATCTATCTATCTATCTATCTATCTATCTATCTATCTATCTATCTATCTATCTATCTATCTATCTATCTATCTATCTATCTATCTATCTATCTATCTATCTATCTATCTATCTATCTATCTATCTATCTATCTATCTATCTATCTATCTATCTATCTATCTATCTATCTATCTATCTATCTATCTATCTATCTATCTATCTTGATAGTTAGACTTATATGGGATGTTTAGAGTACTAATATTGGAATCCAGGTTTGGATTCATTATGTACTTTAATGCATGTTAGATTAAACAATGTGATAGAACCCAAATCCTTTTAGCATCTATCTATCTTCATAGGTTGATTCTTCTAGGATGTTTAAAGTACTGATATTGGAGTCCTTGATTGGATTCACTGTGTGCTTTAATGCGTGTTTACAAGTTGGTACAAGTTAGCGACTTATGTGTTATGTGGTAGTTGTGATTTAGATAACAAAACGGGTATAATAAAATAAGAACATGATGGATACGCCGCTGGTACTTCCTATATATAAGTGTTCTTATTTTATTATTCTTGTAGCGTTATCTGGATCACTTTAGGATTTTGTGTACAATTGTTTCAATGTTGGTTATCAAAATCTTTGTAGAATCTCCCATATTTATATGTGTTAGATTCTTAGAAAGATATCTGAAGTATTATCATGACTCATTGATTTGATTTATGTAATACTTATATAAGTTTTGATTTATTTCAAAACAGTTATTATTAATCCTTGATTAGATTCCTAATAACATATTCACAAGTTTTCATAATGGTTTAATCGGGATTTCAATGTAAGACATAAGATGACTTAGTAAATATCATAATGCCATATACAAACCTATTTTTGTCACAAGTTTTCACAATTAAGATTTTAATACCAAATGTTTTTGCCATTTATTTGGCCAATAAAACCTATGTATTCGGCGACATTTTTATGCTGACTGTTTTCGCATATGTTTCAGGATTTTCGACTGTTCAAGCATGCAATGCATAGGACTGCATACGGGCCTTAGACTTCTAAAACAAAAGAACCATTACATGTATTCTTTGTTTGTAAAACGATGTTAATGATAATGAAACAATTTAGTACCAGTAGTTGTGAGCAATTTGTAACGTGACTCTCCGATATTTCCGCCACGTGTTGTTATATTAAGCGATTGGAGTGTTACAGATTGGTATCAGAGCACTGGTTATAGGGAATTAGGTTATTAGCATGCCTTGAACCTAGTCTATAACCTTCCTAGGACCCAAACACGAGTAGACTTAGGAACTCTTTCCTAATCCTCATCCTTATTCGTGCCACAACTACTCTATGATTTACGAATCATCTAACCTTAGATGATTTATCCTGAACCTTAGAGGTATTCCTCAAAATGTTTTCTCAAAACATTTTCATTGAAATATTTTTCAAAATGTTTTCTTAAATGTTTTTCTCAAAATGTTTTCATTAAAATATTTTTCAAAATGTTTTCTCAAATGTTTTTGTCCAAATATTTCACAACATGTTTTATATCAAACGATTTGTATCAAAAGATTTCTCAAATGTTTTCTTCAAACGTTTTTCATTGAAATCTTGGGTTTTGAAAATGTGAACACATGCAATCTGGAAGGGTGCATGCCTGTACCCCGAGTTTTCTGTCTAAGGCTAGAGTGTTCGTACAAATCCGCATCTTCGGACAAGTCACTCTTACCTTGGAACTCTTAGGGTGAGTCTCCACTTATAGGCTAAAGCATGTCTTCGTGAAGCATTATAAAAACCTATCCATCTTGACCCTACCGATCAATTTCTAAGCGACCTTTGTAACCCTACTCATTCATGTTACCCTCGGTAATGTGTTTGCTCTTTGTGACAACCGAAACAACTTTCCTTTCCCAATACCATTTCATCATATTACCTTCGGTGATACGTTTGATTCAATGCAGTTGAAATGAACCTCATTTCATTTCACGACTCTACGAGATCCTATTTTATTTTCAAAATACTACCTTTGTCTTTTAGAATTTCAAATTTTTACCATTTGGATGAGAACTTTCAAAATTTCAACACAAAGTTTCTTTATTATAAATTTTTAAATTAAAAACATTTTGTTTTAAAACCAATAACTTTTTAACAGGTAAAGAATTTTATAATACAAACCCTTAACCCGGTTTGTATTCTCTCACCCAAAAATATTACAAAAGTTTATTTTTAAACAATTCTTATTTCAAAACAAAATCCACAACACTGTATAATCTACATACAAAAACGAGACTTATAAACAAGATTTGACTAAATCAAAGTTAACGCTAAATTTTCTAAGTATAAGAAACAAAACGCCAAAACTACTAATGAGAACTTGAAAAGAACAAAGGCCGAATCTTCGAAAAATTCTAGGAAGCGCAGGACTTCAAAGAGTTTTGCAATTCCTGCACCTGTTCCCCTAAATTCAGTACCCTTTGAAGGAGTTTATCATGGGAAGCGACCTCGGCGCAATCTTTGCAATTATCATCATGCAACAAATTCTCCTTTTCGCCAGTGTACAATCTGTGGTTTATTTGGACATCTGGTATCCAGAATCGAGCAACCCCTACTCAGAGTTGCCCAAGAGCATGTTTCAATTGTGGTGATTTAAATCATTACAAGCGAAACTGCCCCAAGCTTGCCAATGCTAATGGACGAGCGTTCATCATTAATGAGGCTCAAGCTAATGATCAAGCCTTTATGGTCATTAGAACCTCTATATTTTCTGTTAAACAATGTAAATTTCAAGAAGTTTATCTCTATCCATTTTCCAAATTTCAAACTCTAATGTGATTACACTATGTGTGGTTTAAAATTTCATGCTGATTTTGAGGATTTCGTTCTGTAGGAACTAAATCTTATAATATTAGCATAATATAAATTGCACTCCGGTGGCTTAGTACGAACGTGGTGACGCAATCGATACGAATACTATGAATAAGTTAATACTGTTTTATGATCATAACATTACATGCATGATTTGTTTACCTAATATGTATAGTACATGATTATAAATACAATTTATTTCGTATGTTGATTTAACGTACTTAGTACCTTAATTTTCAAATGCATTTTGACTAGTGTGTTAACTTAGCATACCTAGCGCATGATTTGAAATTATTTTCCTTGATATGCTTCTATTATGATGACAATATATGATTTGTATATGTTGCATTTTACCTGTTTGGTTAAGTATGAAACATATATAAATATTTGTACTAGAATAAAATACCTACTACTAAATTTGTTATATGCAAAATAAGTAGTGTTATCATTGCTAGTATAGAATATAATTCGATTTGACAGATATTATGATGTGACGATGTTTATTTGATTTAGACGATAGTTCGACCTTATTATTTTGTTTACCCTTGCTTACCAAGAGGAGCTATGTGGACCATGTGACGAAACGAGTAATTATGGGTGCACACTTAATTATGAGTTTTGACGCATGAGAATCATAGTAAGCCTTGTTAAGTATGGTGGCATAAAATCTAGAGTGGTTAAGGTAACGGGAGGAGTATGATGCAATAAGAACACGGTGGATACACCGATGGTACTTCCTATATATAAGTGTTCTTATTGTGTTATTCTTCAGAACGTTACTGAGATCACCTAGTGATTTTATGTTATCTTGGACCTTTATGTGATTATGTGTTTTAGTTTTATTTATGTGGTTATTTCCGATAGACGATAGCGAGTACATTCATTAACTCAAATCGAGCCGATCGGGAGTATATTATGGTGTTAAAGGTGACGATCTTGATGCCATAGGTATGATGACCCGTCTCCTATGCATGAGATGCACGTGGTGCATTGGATGTACCTCGTGGGATGATAGAAACTGCGTACATGTAGGGCTTGAATGTACACCCCTTTATTTGCTAGGAATTACACTAGGAGCTTAGTATAACATAGTGTCTTACTTAAATGATTTTTGAACACTAGTCGACTATCACAAGTTTCAAAGGAGTGAATACCTTGAGATACTTTGAATACCCCAAATCACATTTTGAATTCCCTAAAAAATTTCCAAATGACGCTCCGCATCTTTGGGATCTAGCAATATGCTTATCCATCAGTTGATTCAATTCCACTCTACGGTCTCCTTCGAATAAATTTCTGGACGAAATTTCCTGAAGTAGGGGAGACTGTGACACTTGTGCTCCGTAAACACACACGATGTAGGAAACAATCTTTTATCAAAGAAACAATGTGTTTTGGTCTCAAAAATTTGGTTATTTTGGTTTTACAATTTCACATTTTGATTCTAGTTCATTTTCAAGCTTAAAATCGCTTTCTGGAAAGTTAAACGCGAACTGATGCATAAACGTAATCAGTTTAATGCGGCAAACACTCCGGAACAGTGACATAGGCTTAACATATCTTAAATAACTTTTATATAACTTAGAAATAAGTTTTGAAAGCTTTGGTGTGTAAAAAACAAGTTTATGCACACTCAGGGACTATTTACGTCAAACTGCGAAAGTCTGCTGATTCACATAGTATCGAACATTCCAGAACTTGATCATAAGTTAAACATGCCCTAAATATCCTTCACATAGCTTATAAATAGGCTTTGAGGTGTTTGGTGCGCAAAAATAAACTTTAATGATCAATAGGGACTAAAAGCGTCAAAAAGTGCATAAGATTGCATTTTCGCGCATATCTTACGTTCTAAATATATCCGGACACCCAAAAATTTATGTCATCATTAAAATATTTTATTGCAGTGATTGGCATGATAAAATTCCATTCGTCGCTTAATTTGGATCGTTTTTGCGTTCGTTACGACTCCCGTCGTAATTAACCGAACAACGCAACCGTACGACCAAACGAACCGACATCCGAGATATTTTTGAGCATATTTTAAGTTCCCTATACTTTAACTTCATTATGGAGCTTAAAAATGGGCTTGTTGGGTGTTAGAAGTGCCAAAACACGACGAAACACACACAAGGACCAAAACTGTCATTTCTCAAATTTGGCTGGTCTGCAGGTGCTATACGGACCATATGGCCTTGCTTACGGTCCGTAATCCACCACCAGGTCAGCAGAACCCAGTTTCTTGCAATCAGCAGTTGTTCCTTTGTTTTTACCCATGGTTTCTTCAATCTATGGGCTGGTTTGTGTGCTCATCAAGGTGCCAAATCAGAGAATAACAAGTGTAGGGATTAGATCTTGCTTTGATTCCCTCAAAGACACTTGGCAATGATCAATGGCACTTGATTTTCCTATAAATAGAAAGCCATTTTGATTCCCCAACTCACACATTTGCTCTCAAAACCTGCTCTAAGTTGATGCTCTCCGTTGTGAGGCTTCATACCTGAGCAATTTGAGTTCAAATGTTCAAGCTTGGACCCTTTGTAAGCATTCTTGCATTCTTTTATCGTTTTTCAAGTGTGAAAGTCAAACAATGTTTGACTTTCTGCTTTGACCAGTCTATGGTCAACACGAAGTTCGTCTGAACTTCGCAACATGAGCGTAATCACGATGGTTATAGCCCCTTGTGACTATACCTACTGATTACCACGTGGAATAGGTGTAGTTACGAGTCATAGTTTCGGTCCAAATACGCGCCTATGCGTATTTTGCAACCAAACTATTCTTGGGTATCAAAACCATTTGTTTTGATATCAAAACCCGTTTTCTAAATTAGTTAAACATGTTCTTACATGTTTAACTCGTCACTTTTAGGATAGTGCTTGTGTAGAATCGTAAATCAAGCGGTCTTGACAACCGCTTAGACGTTCGAACCCGACCCGTTTGGTCGATCATTAGGATCCGACCAAACATATAATGTGACCATAGTTGTATAGGGAATAACCTTCCGAGGTTATACCTTATGGTCACTTCGTTTATTTAGTTGTATGATAGGTAGTTTATATGCCTTAGGAAAATGACCAAAATGTCGTTTTTCGCGTAATTTCATTTTAAACATATGTAACACATGTTTTGACATCTAAACTGATTATATAACATAATTAGATATTTTAAGGCATATAATACTTGTCGTAGGACTAGTTAGGCGTCTCGAACGCGCATTCGCGCGAACGACGCGTTAAAGTGGCGTAAGCTACCTTAACGGGTCGTAATGGGTCGTAAGCACTTAGGATAGGTTTCATTTTAGAATGTAGGCTTTGTTAAACCATACCACATGATTTCCAACACTCATTTGGTTTACAAGACCTCATTCTACCCGATCTTCCGATTTAGGTGTCGATTCCCTAATATAGTATCTGTTACCCTAGGAGCTGCTTCAACACTTGAACACTTGGTCTTTTGAGCTTTGTTATACCCTTTGAACCCGGACTATACGCAACCCCAGGCGAGTACATAGTTCCCCTCTTTTACTGTTTTCAAATGTTTTGGGGTGATTCATATGTGTAATCGATCTGTTTTCAAAATGTATGGCATTTGTGTGTTCACTAAGTGCTTTTATGTGTACTATTACGATTATGCAAATGTAATGTTTTATCCTTAAGTGATCTACCTATCTTCATAGTTAGATTCATGTAGGATATTTGAAGTAGAGCCTTAGATCTTCCTATCTTCATAGTAAGGTTTTTAAGAAGTACTTTACGACTCGATGGTTTTTTTTTTTTTTTTTTTTGTAGATAGTTGGTGATATAGATAACGAAACTAGATAATACAATAAGCACATGGTGGATACGCCGCTGGTACTTCACCTGATGCGTGTCAGTGTGTATATGTTTTAGATATATATTTAAGCCCCTTTTTACACTTTTAGCCAAGTTTTAAATTTATAAAACACGATATTTACTAACACTAAACACACATATGGGCAAGTGCACCCATCGTGGACGTAGTATAGTGTTGGTAAGATACCGAGGTCGTCCAAGGACACAAGAGCTTTTAGTACCGGTTTATCCTCAACGTCTAATCAAATCAAAAAGTGAGAAAAATATTTTAAACTAAGAAAAATAAAAACTAACTAAATGCTGAAAAATAAAATAAAATAAAAACAGATAGACAAGATGAATCACTTGGATCCGACACGTGTATTAGTATAACCTTTGATTATTTTCGCACTTTTGCACTTATTTAAGAGATTATCTTAGTTATTGTAGTAGGCCCCTCTTTTGAAGGCGACGTTACCCTCAACCCAGTAGTTTGAGTCAGCAAGGATACAATCCTAAAGGGTCGGATTATTGAAAGATAATGAATTAAGTTATTAATGCAAATTGTGGTAGGCCCCGCTTTTGGCGGTGACGTTACCCTCGGCTAAGTAGTCTGAGTCAGCAGGGATACAGTCCTAAATAGCCGGGTTATAGTATTAATAGTAGTTAACTTATGAGGGGGTCAAAGAGTTTGGATCCCCGCCATCCAATACCTATGGGCATTGAAGGAGATCCTACTAAATTTGACCCAGGTCCCAAGCAGGACCTCTAAACGCTGAACAAGGGCAAGACCCTTACCAAACCGTTCCCTTAACCCCCGACCAGGTAGCCAACATACCTCCATATAGACCGTGGAGATATGAATGGTGAAAATCTTTTATTTTATATAGACAGTAAAATAACGCCAAGACACCACGGACAAACGATAAGGAAAGATCACCTTCAACATAAGTAACTAGTTATTAAAGTCATTAATACAAAACCAAATAAAAAGTGCAAAAGATTAAAAATAAAAAGTATTATACTAAACACTTGTCTTCACCAAGTGATGTAAGAGACTTAGGCAAACATGGCCTTGATTGTCAAGAACTCTTACGATCAATCTTGGATCCCGAGACGACTCACACACTCTACGATGGACAATGGATGATGGTGGTGGATGATGGTGTTATGGTGGTGGTGGGTGGTGGATGAGGTGTGAGAGAGGTGGTGTGCCAAGGGATAAGATGGAATGAAGCCAAGCACATAGGCTGAACAGAAGGCTGGGCACGGCCCCGTGTCCGCTGGACACGCCCCCGTGCCCATCTGACATTCTCTCTCTTCATTAATTGTAATTCGCAATTACAATTAATGCGCCTGCTGTACTTTCACCACGCCCCCGTGCCCGCTGGACACGGCCCCGTGGTGGGCAATGGAAGCTTCTACTGGTTTGTCTTTTCTGCTGCTTCCTGGGCACGCCCCCGTGTTCGCTGGACACGGGGCGTGTTCAGTCTCTGTTTTCTCTTCTTTGCCTTGGGAGGTGCCGTTGAGGGTCCGGGCAGTCTACTTTTGTTCCTTTTCTTGTATTTATGCTAGAATTAGTTGTCTTTTTGCTTCTTTTGTGATTTTGAGCTCATTTTATCCTGAAAATACAAAAGGAAGACAAAAACACTCTTTTTCCAACATTAGTACTTAAAAAGGGTTAGTTTTATGCCTTAATTGATGTGATTTATATGTTGCATTTTACACACATCAAATACCCCCACACTTGAACTTTTGCTTGTCCTCAAGCAAAACTCTTTAAATGTGGCTTACACTCCCAAATGGAATAGGTAGAAGAGAAAGTTTTTAGCTTTTCCTAGAGTGTCGGGAATCCAAGGTCTTTGTAAGTTGTATTTTTATTTATTTACAATCCTATTCGTTATGATTTATTTTGAACGTTTCATAAGATAAATTACTTATTTGGGCATAGCATGCCTTATTAAAATTCCATTTATATACAAGTTCACATACCTCGCGGGAGATCACTCAACACTCGGCCGAAGGTGTATACTTTAGTGAATCACTCGAGAGCGGCATGGAACTTACGCCTTCCATAGGCTTGCCAAGCAATCAATCCTCCTCCTTTTTAACTTTTTACCTTTGTAAATATCAAGAGGACTTTTGGGTGAAGGGTTAGGCTTGGGTTAAAGGTGGTTAGTAAAAGGGCGAAAATCGTAAAAAGCGTCGGTTTTCGTAAAATACCTTGTCTTTAGCGACTTTTTATTTTGAAGTATTTCTCCAAACAAGCTTTTATATAGCTTTTGTTTGTTTTTGACTTCATCATTTTTTTTTATTTTTTTTTCATCACATAAAAAGGCGAGTTTACGAAGAACCGAGGTTACTAAAATAAAGGGTGAAAAATAAAAAAATGGTTTTTGGTGGGTGAAAAGGGTTTTTGGGGTAATGAAATGAAAGGTTTAGGCTCAAAGGGGCTATCTAGGGGGATTTTGGGTAGGTGATAAAAAAATTGAAAAATAATGGTTTTGAAAGAAAAAATGGTTAGTCCTAATGCCTCCATCATTTACTTACTTGGGTTTAAGTTGGTAAGGACCGGGAATGTATCGTCGTGGCAAGTTCTAGATTTGTAAGAACCAAGCGGCTATTCACACAAGAAACGAAAAATGAGCATTTAATCTAAATATGTATATTTTTATGCTCAATAAAGGCTCAAAACTCACTTTTGTGGGAATGGGTTTTTTATGTGATCAAGTATATATAATCGAATTTTTAACTAGACTTGTTATGCCGTTTCATAATTTTCTTATGTTGGTTCTTTGTTATCACGACGCTATCGGTTGTAAACTTGTAAAAATATAACTTTTTTTTTAGAACTTGTTATTCCCAACTTAAACTAAGACAAGTAAATAAAAAAAATGAAAAATTTTTTTGAAAAAATTTGGGGTCTTTAGCGGTTCCAATAGAGTTTTGTGTAAGGCTTGTGTTTAGGATTTGCAAAATTCAAGGTTTTAGCATCCCCCCCACACTTAAATTACACATTGTCCTCAATGTGTCCAAAAATAAGGTTTTTGGTCGATTAGGATGTGTAAAAGTAAGTTAAAAAGCAAAGATTTATGTTACTGGCATCCTGGACACGGCCCCGTGGTGACCGGGCACGGCCCCGTGGTCAAGTGCCAGTAACAAAAATTAGAGAATTGAAACAGAAGCCTAGACACGGGGGCGTGTCCGCTGAACACGGCCCGTGTCCAGTTACCTGAACTGGGTGATTTTCTGCAGGGGGCTCAGCACGGGGCCGTGTTGGTTGGGCACGACCCGTGTTGAGCCTTCTGTGATGGAGATTTGTGTCGGGTTGCTCTGTTCTTTGTGCATGGTTCCATTTTTCTCGTTCCCTTTTTCATCCATTACCACCATGAGTGTGTTTTATTCTGCAAAAACTAAAAGATTAAACTAAACTAAGGATAGTTCCGCGGAATGCCTCCGTGGTGCGCCACGTTTATAAGGGTCCTTGGCTAGACCCGATTCGAGGTTATATATCTTCTGAGTGGGATGCTGATGTGCTGAAAATGGGTCAAATAAAACTAAATAAAATACCCTAATTCTAGACTCTCTAAGCTTTAAATTTATAAACTAAGACTCGACCTAAACCCTAAACACACAATCGGCAAGTGAACCGATCGAATGTAGCAAAGCTAAAGTAAGTCCGAGTATCGAACCCACGAGACTCTACTGACTACGCTACTACTCTATCTAGACTCAGACTGACACGACATACTAAATTGTTTATTAATTTGGGGGGGGGGTTTCTAAAAATCCTAAATAAAATAATAAAATACTACTAGCAAGCAAGACACGAACACAAGCAAAGGGTCTGATCAGTGAGAATGAAGACTACCTAGGCTAGACGCAGGCTAAACTCGGAATGGATTCCTAAATGATAATGATGTGGTGTGAAACCGGGATCGTGAAATTCTCACCTCTAGGAAGATCTAAGGACCCCTAATCCCTCTCAAGAGCACACTAAGATTCCCTAGAGGTTGTTAAACTACCGGTTTTCTAGATTTCTTGTCCGTCCTCTAGTTTCTTGTAAGTGCTTATGTAAGACGCTCTACTTTGCCGCGCGAACGTCTAAAGCAACTATGGGTTTAAACTTGGCTTGATAAACAATGGGCAGTTAATTCCTTTTAACTACTCCTAGACCTACCAATATCCTCGAGCCTTTCCGCGACGAGTCTAGCAGCACACTTGATTTTAATTAATTACCGAATATTGTTCCTAAGGTTACTAGTGCACTTTTCACCCTAGAGAATTAATGACCTATTATGTGATATAGACACTCACCTAAGTCAAAAACCCTAATTCAACTCTATTACGTGATAAAGACCGTCACCAAGAATTGAATGGAACAAATACACGATAAATAAGAAATCACAAGCATACAAACGCACCAAGATAAACTAACATAGTGTTTACAATGCAAGAAAAATCACAACCACATCAATAATCATATGAAAATCCAATCTTCGTTATGCCATAATCATTGCCTAGGTAGTTTATGAGTTTTAGCCGGAAAACATAATCAAAAACAAAGTCAAAACCAAAGTATCAACTGAATTCATCGTTAACAAAGTCTAAACAAACAAAGAATGCAAGAAATAGGTGTATAAAACCCGAATCTTCACTCCCGAATGCTCAAGAATGCTTTCCCGATGATTCCCAGCTTCCGGTATGCCTCCGACACGATCACAGCCCTCAATCAGCAGCCAAAACAGCCCCAAAGTTGCCCTAGTTCGTCAATAAATCGCTGTGTACGCGTATATCTTCATATATATCCACAAACCCTAACTTGCCATGCAATCTTCGTAAGTCTGCCGACATAACAACTTTAGGCGGCCCGCGTGGAATATTAACTTGATCTTATGCGGGTCGCCTAAAGTTAAAACTCCTGAATTGTTTTACACGACACTCGCGGCCCGCCTAGTCCTTCTATCCAAGTTGACGCGGGGCGCGAGATAGTATGTTTCTTCTGATTCTTTATTAAGTCAAAGCGGCCCGCCTGGGAATGCATGTTTAGTCAACGCGGGCCGCCTGGAAGCTCCAGAATTGCCAATTTTCTTCGTTTCAGCTCCCGACTTCCTCGGTTTCCGTGCCAGCCTTTCGCCATTCCAGATTCTGCTCGTTTTCACTCCTTTTGGCTGTAAAGACCTGGAAACACAACTTAGATCAATAGTATGTACATTCTAAACTAAAACGACACTAAAACTAACTAACTAACGACTAAAACCGACGCGAATACCGATGTATTTTACAATACATCAAATATCCCCACACTTATCTTTTTTTTCGTCCTCGAAAAAGAATAATGCAAACGGAATCATAGTCAAGATAGTCGATCGGGACAAAAGCTTAGATTATTTTATTAAATCGATACTCGTGTTAGCCGCGATTGCAAGTATAATGATCCTCTTAAACCCAACCCGGTTTCAAGCCCTTATCATGCAATTTAAGTTCAAGTTCGGTCGATCCACCTAGGGTCTCACGCTAGAAATTGCAAGTCCACCTACTCCCCCCTCAAGCTTATAGGACAAAAGGAACCACCACTGGGTTATTTCCTAACCGCCTTATACCAAGATCAAGAGAGTTTAAAATCAAATCTATTTTTCCATTTTTTTTTTCATTTACGAGCGTAGACGTTGCTTTCCCTAATCCTAGAGGTATTCCGGCTGTAGAGTCGCTATCCCCAACCACAGATTACATAGGCCTCGGTACTTTTTATTTATTTTGCAAGGTCGATTTCACACATTCTAGCGGTATTCCGGCTGTAGAGTCGCTATCCCCAACCACAGATTACATAGAATGGCTACTTTCATTTAGTTTCTAGCTCGCTTATTTATTTATTATTTTTATTTTTTTCAACGAGATAATGACCAAAAACTCTAACGATCTTAGCTTATAACGGCATCCCTTATACTATTATTGGCGGTTTCAATTTCCCCACTTTCCCTAGATGAGAATCCACTAGTAGACCGACAATTAGGTATAATTAATATCAAAGGAACCCGAAACCGAATCAAGCCTACCCGCGCATCCCAAACTAGACACAAGCACGAATATTTTATCTCATATTATTATTATTTGAACCCGATCAAAAACCCGACTTTTCTATCATTTTCCGTTTTTTTTATTTTGCAAACTTCTTATTTCAAAAGACATTTTTCTATTTTTTTAATAATTTTTTTTTTTTTTTTTTTTTACAAACGTTGACTCACTAACTACAAGTTCCCATCCCCACACTTGAATGTTGCATTGTCCCTAATGCAAGGATGGAAACCGGACTCCTAAAAACCTAAAACAAAAATATAATAAAATAATATACAAGTATACAAGTGGAACGACTTAGCTGAATCATATGTGAGACTGTCAATATGCCAGTCGATACCACACATGCCCTCCAATCCATAACGCGCTCAGCAAACTGTACTAACTCGGACACGCGAACGGAAGCGGCAAAACAACCTAACAATTCAAACATACCAAACCCAAAATAATATATACGATCAAAGCATCAACCAACAAGTATCGTCCAACCCAAAAACCCAACCAACCAAATATATCGTATTATACAAACCGACTATCGAGGATTAAAACAGCATAAAAATAAAACAAAAGATATAACCGCTGCTATCACTGCTGCTCATCCTCATGCATCTCCACTATCCTGCTCCTCCTCTCCACCAGCGGGACCCCCCTGCTGTGGCTGCAGTGCTGGTGGTAGCTGTAACTGAAAGTGGTCATACAGACCCTGAAAACCCAGCTGCATCTCATGTCTCACCTGCTCGACCCGATCATACAAACCCTCTAACGTAAGCGGCTCTGACCGCGGCTGCCTGAGTGGATACTCCCGAGCTGGGAGCTGATGTCGCTGAAGTGGCACCTGGTACCGCTCCGGAATCGTAGTGGTCGCTGCCTCCTCGGCAGTCGGATCCGGAGACGGTGGTGCTGGCAAAACCTCTGTCCACGCTAGCGGCTCAGTGAATGTGACAATCCCGGCTAGCTGTAGACTCCTCAACTCCACAAGAGATGGAGCGGGGCCCGCAGTCATCCTATCAGCTGGAAACCTAGCAAACACTCCTAAATTGGCGGCCAACATAGTGATATACGGCCCACCATACAACCTGGCCGTACTACCCCCCTTCTTCGGCCTCGCCAAAGACCACGCCAGAATACTAGCTAAGTTGGCTGGCCGCCTCTCAACCATGCACATCAAGCAGAACAAACTGTGCTGGTTCACCTTATCTCCCTCGTGCTTTCCTATCAGCGTAGAACATAGAATCTTATGCACGAACCTATAAACTGGATCCCTAATGTCTGACGCCACCAAATTGCTAGAAAACGGTGAAATAGCAATGGTGCACCAGAAACGTGCTAAATCCTCCTTCACAACACACGCCTCCGCTGGGTCCCTCATCACCTGCCTCAGTAAACTCCTAAACTCAGCTGACCTAACCTCCTCAGCTGAATACAACCCTGTCGCCTCTGCAAACTGAATCAGGCTCATATTGTAAACCTGTCTACCTAATGCAAACGACACTACATCTGACTGATCAAACCCCCCTGGGTGCCTATAAATAAACGTGGAGTGAAACTCCATAGTCAGCTCTAAATACTGTGGCCACTCACACTCCACTGCCCACCGAAACTTATCACCCAGCAACTCCTGAACTCTCTCAACCTGCCCTAACCTCCCAAGCAAATCCCAGTCAACCCGCTTACTTTCTAACAACCTCACATTCTTCAGCGCCTCAAATTTCATAAACTCGTACGATCCTACCTCAAACCGCAACAACGGACTCTGAACCAACCTATCACTCTGTCCATGTGGGACCCCAGCATCCCTATACCTAATCTCCCGAAGTACCGGAGTACCCGGCTGCTCCGATGCAGCCGTCTGCGAACGAGTAGTGCGCCTCTTGCGCTTTGTGCCCGAAGATGTTCCTTCACCTGACATCCTGTTCACAAAGAATCAAACAAACACGCAAAACAGGTGAACCGTTAGTAATCACAAACTATTTTTGTTCTTTTTTGATTTTTTTGATTTTTTTGATTTTTTTTTTATTTAATAAAATAATATTATAATAGTGTACAATCGGACGACGGCCGTATAGCATTTCGTTCGCGGCCGTCGTTCGATACAAGTGCATATCACACAACAACTCGAAACTAGGCCAACCTCGCTCGAATGGAGATTGAGTACGGGCGACGCGGCCTAAGATCGAACGGTGCAATAGTACGCGCACGACACGACTTAACAAAACGCGACTATGACTCGAAACAACTAAAGGACCATAAAAGACGCAAAAGTAGACGCTACGACACACTTTATGACTCAATATACAAAAATTACAACATTTACCCCCTCCCGGCACCTTGCTCGCCCCCGAGCAATCCTAAGTGCCGAGAAATAGAAACAACTCACGTGTGGAAGCAATGGAAACGAGGCGCGTGATGTTGTTGAAAAAAAAAATTGTGCATTTTATGTGAAAAGCGCGCCTACGCTTCCCCACACTTATCCTATAACGACCGTCCGCACCAAATAACATGACCACAAAATTTGCGGACAAAACCACCCCCCTTGATTACCCAAAATCACATCCCGTTCGCACGCCTCTCAAAACAAGCAATCACTACAAACAAACCAACCCTGTGCCGCCCGCGCCCTGACAAATTAGCAATACGCATAAAATACGGACTCGACACAGACTGACTTGAACATAATTGTACAAAACTGACTCACACAGAACTGGACTCCATACTTCGAACCGGAACTGACCCGACAACTAAACATGAAACTAGACACTGAGTCGACACATAATAGGAACCAACACACTGACTCGACATATAAAAATGTGCAAGGATCATACCTGGTGGCCGACGGACTCAGAACCCGATTACTGGTGATGATGGTGGCTCAGCGGTGGTTATCAGCGGTCTCAGACGGTAGTGACAGGTGGTAGCATATGGGAATCGGCTGTGGTGGATGGGGATGATAAAACTGGTGGCGGATGGTGAATGGTGGTGGACAGTGGTGGAGGTCGGTGGTTTCAGGCGGTGGTCGGTGGTTTCAGGCGGTGTAGGTGACAGGTGGTGTTTCACGGCGGTGATGAGGGTGGTGAAGAAGTTGGTTGTAACCGGTGATGAAGGTGTTTCAGCGGTGGTAGTGGGGCGGTGAAACGATGGTGAAAGGAGGTGGTTATGGTTGGTGAATCGCCGGAGAGATGGAAAGTTGGGTTAGGGTTCCAAATGACACGTTTTGGGGTTTTTGAAAGGGGCACCGACTGTGACTGGTACGCGACCCGCATGAAGTGTGAAACCAATATGAGGCGGGTCGCTTCAACTTTATTATTTTTTTAAAACCTTTTAACAACCAAGCGACCCGCGTGAAAGGTAAGAGTTAGTTTAGGCGGGCCGCGAGTGGTTGTGTAAGCTGAAAATGTTTGTAAGTCCAGGCGGGACGCGTGAAATAGGGAAGATCCCTACGCGGGCCGCTTGGACAGTGCAGAACTGCACTTTTGTTAACAGTAACAGCATGTTTCAACTACAAATCATTTTCTTTAATTCCCATTTTACCCCCTACGTTAATTTCCGAGTGTTTAGCGTTAAACGTACCTGCATCACTGTTGGTTGATCGATGTCGGCTCCGATAAAGGCGATGAATCCTGCAAAAACACTCAAAACACACACACGACGCAAAGACACACAAAACGCACAAAAACTAAACTAAAGACACGACACGGACAACGACGCAATATACAAACTCTACACTTGAGTTTTCACTCAAGAACCTACGTGGCGGTGCTAGGTGGGTCCGAAAGAGGAACGGTTTCCTCTTCGGTGGTATCGATGGGACCTCCTATGTAATGCTTCAACCTATGCCCGTTTACCTTCCACACATGCGAACTCTCCTCATCAAACAACTCAATGGTACCATACGGGAAAACCTCCTTCACGACGTACGGCCCGGACCACCTCGACTTCAACTTCCCGGCGATCAATTTCAACCTCGAGTTGAATAATAGCACCCGATCGCCCACTTTAAACTCCTTCAACTTCCGCAACTTCCTATCATGCAACGCTTTCGACTTCTCCTTGATACTCCAAGAACGATCATACGCGGCGTCACGAAGCGCCTCTAACTCATGGAGTTGGAAAAACCGTCTCCTAGCGGCCTCGGTCAAATCTAAATTCACCGTTTTGAGCGCCCAAAGAGCCCGATGCTCTAACTCGACCGGTAAGTGGCACGCTTTCCCGTAGACGACCATAAACGGTGTCGTCCCTAATGGCGTCTTGTAGGCGGTTCGGAAAGCCCACAACGCATCGTCCAACTTGTTGGACCAATCTTGCCTACTCTTCCCTACCGTCTTCTCTAAAATTCGCTTCACTCCTCGATTTGCATTCTCCACTTGACCGCTCGTTTGTGGGTGATACGCGGTAGACAAGCGGTGCGTAACCCCGTATCTCTCCAACGCCTTCTCCATAACCGCATTGCAAAAATGCGTGCCGCGATCACTAATAATGGCTCTAGGCGTACCAAATCGCGTAAACAACTTCTTCAAGAACCTCACCACCACTCGTGCGTCATTAGTGGGCGAAGCTTGAGCTTCCACCCACTTCGAAACGTAATCAATAGCAACGAGGATGTACCGATTTCCACTCGAAGATGGAAATGGTCCCATGAAATCGATGCCCCAAACGTCAAAGACTTCTAACACTTGAATGGGATTCTGGGGCATCTCATCCTTGGATGAGATGTTACCGGTTCGCTGACACCGGTCACACTTCCTCACAAACTCGGCCGCATCATCTACTATTGTCGGCCAATAAAAACCACAATCAAACACCTTTTGCGCGGTTGCATGCGCGCCATGGTGTCCGCCGGTCAATCCCTCGTGCACGTGCCTCAGGATACTCTCGCCCTCTTCTCTACTCACACATCTCCTCAAGACTCTATCACCGCCTATCCTGAAGAGATAGGGATCGTCCCAGATGTACTTCCTAGCGTCCCTTGTCAGCTTGCGCTTCTCCTGCAAGCTCCAACTCTCCATCACAAATCCGTCGGCCAAATAATTGGCGATATCGCTAAACCACGGGAGGTCTACGGCTCCTGCCGTGACAGCATCAATGGACTCGTGAGGGAATCTATCTCCTATCGCCTCCTCACGAATCTCCTCACGCTTCGGATCCTCTAAGCGGGACAAGTGGTCCGCTGCCACATTTTCTGCCCCCTTCTTATCCCTAATTTCAATGTCGAACTCGGAAAGGAGTAGAATCCATCGTATGAGACGCGGCTTCGCGTCCTTCTTCTGAAACAAATGACGCAGAGCAGAATGATCAGTGAACATGACGGTCTTTGAAAGAACGAGATATGATCGGAATTTATCGAACGCGAACACCACCGCCAACAACTCCTTCTCCGTGGTGGTGTAATTTTCCTGGGCATCATTCAACGTTTTACTCGCGTAGTAAATCGGGTGAAAATGCTTCTCCCGTCTCTGCCCTAACACCGCACCAACTGCGTAGTCACTCGCATCGCACATCAGCTCGAATGGTAAGCTCCAATCAGGCGATACGAGGATCGGTGCACTCACTAACCTCTCCTTCAGAAACTCAAACGCTCGAAGGCACTCCTCGTCAAAGACGAAAGGAACGTCCTTCTCCAACAGTCGTGTCATGGGGCGAGTGATTTTGGAAAAATCCCTAATGAAGCGCCTATAAAATCCCGCATGACCGAGAAAACTACGAACCGACTTGACACTAGTCGGCGGAGGAAGCTGGCTAATCGTATCTATCTTCGCTCTATCAACCTCAATACCTGCTCGCGAAATCTTGTGCCCTAGCACAATCCCCTCGGTCACCATGAAGTGACACTTCTCCCAGTTCAGCATCAACTTCGTCTCTACACATCTCTTCAACATCCTCTCAAGATTCACTAGACACTGATCGAAAGAATTACCGTACACTGAGAAATCATCCATAAAAACCTCCATCGAACTCTCGACCATATCCTGAAAGATCGCGATCATACAACGCTGAAATGTAGCAGGAGCGTTACATAATCCAAACGGCATGCGTCGGTACGCATAGGTGCCATATGGACATGTAAAAGTGGTTTCCTCCTGATCCTCTGGTGCAATAGGAATCTGGAAATAACCCGAAAACCCGTCGAGAAAGCAATAGAACTGCTGACCCGCGAGACGCTCAAGCATCTGATCAATGAATGGGAGCGGAAAATGATCTTTACGAGTGGCGTCATTTAACTTTCGATAGTCAATGCATACACGCCAACCCGTAACAGTGCGAGACGGAATAAGCTCATTCTTCGAATTCAGAACAACCGTCATCCCCCCTTTCTTCGGGACAACCTGCGTAGGACTCACCCAAGCTGAGTCAGAAATGGGGTAGATCAACCCAGACGCTAACAACTTCATCACCTCCTTCTTCACTACCTCCTGCATATTCGGATTCAACCGACGCTGTGGCTGTACTACAGGCTTGAAGACGTCCTCCATCAGAATGCGATGCGTGCAAAAGGTAGGGCTGATGCCCTTGATGTCGGATAGCCTCCATGCAATCGCATCACTGTGCTCTCTAAGCACCTCAATCAATCTCGACTTCTCCTCCTCTGTCAACTTCGACGAAATGATGACAGGCATATCCGGCTGCTCTCCTAAGAATGCGTACTCGAGATGGGATGGAAGAACCTTAAGTTCTAAGGGCGGTGGAATCTCTACCGGAGTACTCTCATCACTAATCGCATCTAGCCCTAATGGCTCAGCACTAACCTCATCGCTCTCATCTAAACACTCCTCCTCTACCTCGTCTACCTCATCCTTAGGATGCTCGTCAACAACTCCCTCACCTACCAGATCGGCTCCACTAATGTACTCGAAGCACGTGTCGACACAAGACATGAATGAATTAAGAAAATAGACGGAATGACACGGCCCACTAACATCATCTCCACAACTAGGATGCTGCATCGCTCTATCGATCTCAAATGTGACAACCTCGTCACCCGCACGAAGAGAAATCTTACCGTCAAAGACGTCAATGATCGCCTTTGCGGTTCGAAGGAATGGACGGCCAAGAATAATAGGAACTCTCTCATCGGCCTCCATATCAAGCACAACGAAGTCTACTGGGAACACAAACCTATCGACCTTCACCAACAAATTCTCTACTACCCCCCGAGGATACTTGACTGATCGGTCAGCCAAGGACAATGACATGCGCGTGGGGGTAAGCTCTCCTAGACCAAGACGCTCATACAACGAGAATGGCATCAGATTGATGCTGGCTCCTAAATCGGCTAAGGCGTGAGAAGGGGTAGCGGCTCCCCCGAAGAAACATGGAATCGTGAATGTGCCGGGGTCAGTCAACTTCTCTGGTAGTTTATTCAAGACTACCGCAGAACAACCCCCTGTCAGTGGAATATTCGAAAGCTCACCGATTCTCTCCTTACGCTTCAAAAGATCCTTAAGAAATTTCGCGTATTTAGGCATAGACTGAAGCGCCTCGATGAACGGAAGATTTATCTTCAACTGAGTAAACATCTCAAGGAATTTCCCGTATTCCTGAGCATATTTCTGCTGCCTGGCACGGGCGGGAAATGGAAGGCGGGAATGATCAATCACGGGTGCCGGCCGACCTCTCGTCGGCTGTCTCTCCACTCTCTGCTCTACTGGCGACTCCTCGGCGTGTGCTGTACTTGCTGGGGCTAGCCTCGTGTGCACCTTGCCTGGAGCCTCCATCTCAATCTCCTCATCAACCTCTTCCTCTACCTCTTCGACCTCTCTCTCTCTAACTACCTCTCCTACACTCCTCCCACTACGGGTCGTAATTGCCTTCGCTGACTGATTCGCTGGATTCGGGAAAGTGTTTCCCGAAAACTGACCCGGTGGGTGCTCCTGTAACTGCTGAGCAATTCCGCCTACTGTCCTCTGAAGGTCGAGGAGGGCGGCCTGCTGATTTTTGAACTGAAGGTCATTATTCTTATTGATTTGCTCCTGATTTTTCATGAATGCATCGCTACGCGTCATCATCTGAGCAAACATCTCCTCTAACCTACTCGTGCTAACCTCAGGGGCTTTCGCACCACCCTGACTCTCCTGAGGCGGTCCCCTATTCGAAAACTGACCACTAGACCCCGACCCACTAAACTGCCCTGAACTAGACTGCATGTAAATACCGGGCCCTCTACTCTGATACTGACCAGATGAAAACCCAGGAGGGTTTCCAGATGAACGATACCCACTCGAATTACCACTACCTCGCCAGTTGGAACTAGAATTATTGAACGGATTCGTGGGACCCCTAGGCTGACCAGCTATATACTCTACTTGCTCAAGAGTGAGCGTGGGGCAATCTATGGTGTCGTGACCTCCTCGACAAACTTCACACCTATCGACTTTCTTCTTTATCTCACTCAACTCCTGCCTCATCTCCTGCCTAATCTCCTCTTTCGCTCTCTCGACTGCAGCAGCTACCGATGAATCCAAGCTAACTTGGTTTACCCCTCGACCGGCCGAGGTGGTACGCACAGGAATGGAAGTCCTACTGGTAGTGCTGTAGTCCATATCGGAGTGGGCGAAACTCTCAAACAAATCGTTGCACTCTGCAACTGTCTTCTTCCCCAAAAGCTGACCTCCTGCTGAGGTGTCGAAACGAGCCCTAATCTCTGGAGTAAGTCCATTGTAGAACTTCTCCACTAACGCCCAATCAGATAGACCATGCTGAGAACAACGGGTGATCAGGGTCTGAAAACGCTCCCAAGCCAGATGATACGGCTCATCTGGCTCCATACGAAATGAGTGGATCTGGTCACGAAGGCGAGATGCCTTGGCTGGCGGGAAATACTTGGCTAAGAATGCATCGCGAAGGCCTGCCCAAGTACGGAAAGTGCCAGCAGGCTGGGAATCGAACCAGACGGCTGCGCGTCCAGCAAGTGAGAACGGAAAAACCTGAAGATACCTAGCATCAAGATTGACACCCTCAATGGAGAAGGTGCTGCAGAGACGAGTGATGCGATTGATATGAGCGGGGGCATCCTCGTCGTCACGACCATGGAACTGGCAGGAATTTGTGATGGCGGTCATAATGTAGGATGGTATCTGCCAAGACCGATCGTTCGGGATCTCAGGAAGGGTGATGGGGGAATTACCACCGGCGAAGCCGGTGGTAGCCTGGTCGTAAACTGTCCTACGGGCCATGTGAGTTTCGGGTGGTGGACTAGGTGGGCGGGTGGGTGGTGGGGAATTGTGGGGTGAAGATTTTGGTGTAAGATCGAAAAATGGGGTGGACTGAGAAAATGAAGTAGAGCTAGAAGCACGTACCTCAGACGTAGATGACGAGAAGGAAGACCTGAGTGCAAGCGGCAACGGCGGCGGTCCCTGCGAGCGCGTATGGGGCATCCACTGCAAAAACCGAAAACAAACAAGTAAGAAGACTCTACTAAACGACTCGACTAACTATAAAAAGACACTAAAATACTTAGACACCTACGACTCAAACAAAGAAACAAAATAGCACGTAATATGTCAAGTAAGTCCAAACAAAGTAATCAGCGCAATCGCCAAGAGTCCCCGGCAACGGCGCCAAAAACTTGATGTGCTGAAAATGGGTCAAAAAAAACTAAATAAAATACCCTAATTCTAGACTCTCTAAGCTTTAAATTTATAAACTAAGACTCGACCTAAACCCTAAACACACAATCGGCAAGTGAACCGATCGAATGTAGCAAAGCTAAAGTAAGTCCGAGTATCGAACCCACGAGACTCTACTAACTACGCTACTACTCTATCTAGACTCGGACTGACACGACATACTAAATTGTTTATTAATTTGGGGGGGGGTTTCTAAAAATCCTAAATAAAATAATAAAATACTACTAGCAAGCAAGACACGAACACAAGCAAAGGGTCTGATCAGTGAGAATGAAGACTACCTAGGCTAGACGCAGGCTAAACTCGGAATGGATTCCTAAATGATAATGATGTGGTGTGAAACCGGGATCGTGAAATTCTCACCTCTAGGAAGATCTAAGGACCCCTAATCCCTCTCAAGAGCACACTAAGATTCCCTAGAGGTTGTTAAACTACCGGTTTTCTAGATTTCTTGTCCGTCCTCTAGTTTCTTGTAAGTGCTTATGTAAGACGCTCTACTTTGCCGCGCGAACGTCTAAAGCAACTATGGGTTTAAACTTGGCTTGATAAACAATGGGCAGTTAATTCCTTTTAACTACTCCTAGACCTACCAATATCCTCGAGCCTTTCCGCGACGAGTCTAGCAGCACACTTGATTTTAATTAATTACCGAATATTGTTCCTAAGGTTACTAGTGCACTTTTCACCCTAGAGAATTAATGACCTATTATGTGATATAGACACTCACCTAAGTCAAAAACCCTAATTCAACTCTATTACGTGATAAAGACCGTCACCAAGAATTGAATGGAACAAATACACGATAAATAAGAAATCACAAGCATACAAACGCACCAAGATAAACTAACATAGTGTTTACAATGCAAGAAAAATCACAACCACATCAATAATCATATGAAAATCCAATCTTCGTTATGCCATAATCATTGCCTAGGTAGTTTATGAGTTTTAGCCGGAAAACATAATCAAAAACAAAGTCAAAACCAAAGTATCAACTGAATTCATCGTTAACAAAGTCTAAACAAACAAAGAATGCAAGAAATAGGTGTATAAAACCCGAATCTTCACTCCCGAATGCTCAAGAATGCTTTCCCGATGATTCCCAGCTTCCGGTATGCCTCCGACACGATCACAGCCCTCAATCAGCAGCCAAAACAGCCCCAAAGTTGCCCTAGTTCGTCAATAAATCGCTGTGTACGCGTATATCTTCATATATATCCACAAACCCTAACTTGCCATGCAATCTTCGTAAGTCTGCCGACATAACAACTTTAGGCGGCCCGCGTGGAATATTAACTTGATCTTATGCGGGTCGCCTAAAGTTAAAACTCCTGAATTGTTTTACACGACACTCGCGGCCCGCCTAGTCCTTCTATCCAAGTTGACGCGGGGCGCGAGATAATATGTTTCTTCTGATTCTTTATTAAGTCAAAGCGGCCCGCCTGGGAATGCATGTTTAGTCAACGCGGGCCGCCTGGAAACTCCAGAATTGCCAATTTTCTTCGTTTCAGCTCCCGACTTCCTCGGTTTCCGTGCCAGCCTTTCGCCATTCCAGATTCTGCTCGTTTTCACTCCTTTTGGCTGTAAAGACCTGGAAACACAACTTAGATCAATAGTATGTACATTCTAAACTAAAACGACACTAAAACTAACTAACTAACGACTAAAACCGACGCGAATACCGATGTATTTTACAATACATCAGATGCCTTGCTTCCCATGTTACACCGTCGGAGAGCAGCATCAAAGCTCGAATCAATAACCTTCATGTAATTTACTGGGTCGTCGTCCTCTATTCTCTTCCCAACTCCGAACTTCACTTCATCATCCCCATACCTCAAAGTGAGTGTCCCGTCATTCATGTCTACCACTGCTTGTGCTGTGGCAAGGAAGGGTCTCCCTAGTATAAGGGGGACCTCGGTGTCTTCCTCCATATCGAGTATGACAAAGTCAACTGGATAAACGAATCTGCTTATCCTTACCAAGACATTCTCGATGACACCTTGTGGGAATTTGACGGATCGATCAGCGAGTTGTATGCTCATTTTTGTAGGGCTCGAGGTTCCCAAGCCAAGCCTTTTGAACATTGATGAGGGCATGATGTTAATGCTAGCCCCTAGGTCGGCCAAGGCATTGCGAACGGGTGATTCCCCTATTGAGCACGGAATCGTGAAACTTCCGGGATCGATTTTCTTTTGGGGCAGTTTATTGAGTACGAGGGCAGAGCATTCTTCGCCTAAATTAACTAATTGCAAATTTTCAATTTTCTTTTTATGTGTAAGGAAGTCCCTCATAAATTTAGAGTATTTGGGCATTTGGGTTAGGACTTCGATAAAAGGAATATTGACATACAATTGTTTTAACAGACTTTCGAATTTTGCGAATTGCTCATTGGTCTTTTGACGAATTAACCTACCGGGATACGGAACTCGAGGAGCCTTGGTAGGCTCTGGTGATGGAGGAGAGTTCTTCTCCTGCAGAGGTGTTGGCACTGTGTCTTCCGTAGGTGGTGGTACTTCTGCAGGCCCTACGGTGCGGTTTCGTAGTGTGATGAGGTGAACTTGCGCCTTTGGGTTTGTTTCGGTATTGCTAGGTAATGCGCCTTGCAGTCTCTCGGAAAAATTTTGAGCTATTTGATTTATTTGTTTTTCTATGTTTTGAATGCTAGCTTGTTGATTCCTAAAATTAGATTCTAGTTGTAGAAATCTTTCCGAGTTTTTCTTATCAGTGTCAGAGACGAGGCGAGATATAGTATCTTCGAGCCTTTCTCGTCCACCTTGTTGTTGAGTGAAATTTTGTGACTCATTTCTTGATTGCTGAAAGTTTGTTCGTTGGGTTTGTTGGTTACTACTATTGCCGGGTTCCCTCCAACCAAGGTTTGGGTGGTTTCGCCATCCTTGGTTGTAAGTTCCCGTTGGGGGACCCGACGGCCTAGGTCTATTATCAATGTAGTTTACCATTTCTTGTTGATCGTCCGTTTCTTTCATGCAACTCCAATTTTCATGTGACCCACCACACCCTTCGCAAGCCATAACCGAGGCTGTTTTTGTCATTTCTAATTTTTTTATTTTTGAAGAAAGGGCCTCGATTTGGGCTTGTAAAGAAGTGCTTTCGTCGACCTTATGGGCGCCCGGGGCGATAGACTTATTTCCCCGGGGGGTGTGCCATTGAAAATTGGTTTGAGCAATTTCCTCAATCTGATTATATATTTCGTGTGGGCGTTGGTTACCTAAAAGCCCCCCGGAGCTAGAGTCAAGTGTCTGCCTAGTGTGTGGCAACAATCCATTGTAGAAAGTGGATACATGTTGCCATATTGCGAGGCCGTGATGGGGACACTTGCGCAATAGCTCCTTGAACCTTTCCCAAGTTTCATATAAGGATTCCCCGTCCTCTTGTGAGTATGTATTAATTTCAGTCATTAATTTAGCAGTTTTAGCAGGAGGGAAATACTTATATAGAAATTTTTGGGCTAGTTCATCCCAGGTGTTTACCGATCCAGCTGGGAGGGCGTTGAGCCAAGCTTTCGCTCGGTCTTTTAGTGAGAATGGAAACATACGAAGGCGGATGGCGTCGTTTGATGCTCCGTTGATCCGAAAGGTATCACATATTTCTAAGAAATTAGTTATATGTAGATGGGGATCCTCGTCCGCAAGCCCGTGGAAGGTTGCGGAGTTTTGGAGCATTTGTATCAAATGCGGTCGAAGTTCGAAGTTATTGGCTTCGACATTCGGGGCATTGATAGCGGCGCAGATTACCTACGGTGGGTCGTAGATAATCCATAAGGGTACGTTGGTCCGCCATTGGAGGTGGATCACCCGAAACCTTCTCTTGGTTTTTGGCTTTTAACCTTTTTCTGAGAAAGCGTTCGGGTTCTTCTAGCGGTTCTTTTATGTCTTTATTGGAACTGGAGCTCATACACTACGTGAGGTTGGCGTCGGGTTCCAAGTCCTGCAATAAAAACAGAAAAGAATGTTGGTCAGAAGGTTCACCACGGCCCCGTGTTGAGCGAACACGGCCCCGTGGTCGGAATTACAGTGATTGTTTTCCAGATCCCAGTTACTGGAAGTTGGACACGGCCCCGTGTTGCACCGGCACGGCCCCGTGGTCAGCCTTCTGTAACTTAAAAGACAAAAACTGCCAGTAACGATGCTGAGCACGGCCCGTGTCCGACCAGGCACGGCCCCGTGCTGAGCTCTGCAGAAGCTGAAAATCTAAGAAAAAATCCTAAAAAATTAAAGAAAAATAAAAATATGATTAGGCCGTTGATTCCTAACTTTCTTAAAATCCTTGTGTCCCCGGCAGCGGCGCCAAAAACTTGATGCGTGTCAGTGTGTATAAGTTTTAGATATATATTTAAGCCCTTTTTTACACTTTTAGCCAAGTTTTAAATTTATAAAACACGATATTTACTAACACTAAACACACATATGGGCAAGTGCACCCATCGTGGACGTAGTATAGTGTTGGTAAGATACCGAGGTCGTCCAAGGACACAAGAGCTTTTAGTACCGGTTTATCCTCAACGTCTAATCAAATCAAAAAGTGAGAAAAAGATTTTAAACTAAGAAAAATAAAAACTAACTAAATGCTGAAAAATAAAATAAAATAAAAACAGATAGACAAGATGAATCACTTGGATCCGACACGTGTATTAGTATAACCTTTGATTATTTTCGCACTTTTGCACTTATTTAAGAGATTATCTTAGTTATTGTAGTAGGCCCCTCTTTTGAAGGCGACGTTACCCTCAACCCAGTAGTTTGAGTCAGCAAGGATACAATCCTAAAGGGTCGGATTATTGAAAGATAATGAATTAAGTTATTAATGCAAATTGTGGTAGGCCCCGCTTTTGGCGGTGACGTTACCCTCGGCTAAGTAGTCTGAGTCAGCAGGGATACAGTCCTAAATAGCCGGGTTATAGTATTAATAGTAGTTAACTTATGAGGGGGTCAAAGAGTTTGGATCCCCGCCATCCAATACCTATGGGCATTGAAGGAGATCCTACTAAATTTGACCCAGGTCCCAAGCAGGACCTCTAAACGCTGAACAAGGGCAAGACCCTTACCAAACCGTTCCCTTAACCCCTGACCAGGTAGCCAACATACCTCCATATAGACCGTGGAGATATGAATGGTGAAAATCTTTTATTTTATATAGACAGTAAAATAACGCCAAGACACCACGGACAAACGATAAGGAAAGATCACCTTCAACATAAGTAACTAGTTATTAAAGTCATTAATACAAAACCAAATAAAAAGTGCAAAAGATTAAAAATAAAAAGTATTATACTAAACACTTCTCTTCACCAAGTGATGTAAGAGACTTAGGCAAACATGGCCTTGATTGTCAAGAACTCTTACGATCAATCTTGGATCCCGAGACGACTCACACACTCTACGATGGACAATGGATGATGGTGGTGGATGATGGTGTTATGGTGGTGGTGGGTGGTGGATGAGGTGTGAGAGAGGTGGTGTGCCAAGGGATAAGATGGAATGAAGCCAAGCACCCCTATTTATAGGCTGAACAGAAGGCTGGGCACGGCCCCGTGTCCGCTGGACACGCCCCCGTGCCCGTCTGACATTCTCTCTCTTCATTAATTGTAATTCGCAATTACAATTAATGCGCCTGCTGTACTTTCACCACGCCCCCGTACCCGCTGGACACGGCCCCGTGGTGGGCAATGGAAGCTTCTACTGGTTTGTCTTTTCTGCTGCTTCCTGGGCACGCCCCCGTGTTCGCTGGACACGGGGCGTGTTCAGTCTCTGTTTTCTCTTCTTTGCCTTGGGAGGTGCCGTTGAGGGTCCGGGCAGTCTACTTTTGTTCCTTTTCTTGTATTTATGCTAGAATTAGTTGTCTTTTTGCTTCTTTTGTGATTTTGAGCTCATTTCATCCTGAAAATACAAAAGGAAGACAAAAACACTCTTTTTCCAACATTAGTACTTAAAAAGGGTTAGTTTTATGCCTTAATTGATGTGATTTATATGTTGCATTTTACACACATCATCACCTTTCGTGGCGTTATCCCGAATCACCATTAGGATTTAGTGTAATGCCCCAAAATTATATTATTATATGTTTCGATATAATATTCATGTATGAAGCCTTAGGATTAAATGGTAACCTTAGACTTTTAATAATAGCATGTTATTTACCATGCTAGTAAAACTAACTAATTGACAAGTAGTTAAACATAAGGGGCTGAAGGTGAATGTTAGTAATGAGAATATTATAACAAAAACTTGAAGCAAGTTAGTGGGGTGTGTGTGTGTGTGTGTCGAGGTTTAGGGCAGGAAGAGCAACACCCACCTATTCAATATCAACTAGAAATTTACCCAATTGAGGATGAATTAGAATAAAATTCTTGTGCATGTGATGAGATTCATAACCATCTAAGAGTTCTCTACATAAGGTATGTTGAAATTAATGATTTAATGATCATATATGAAATGGGTTTTAAGTAAAACTCGAATTTATGTGAAATTAGTTTGAACATGTGTTAGAAACTCGATATAGAGCTTGAATTATGCTTGAATTCGGCCTAATTGATGGTTAAAAGTAAAAACCCACTTAGAATAGGATGGTAGTGATATGTAACATGAAATTTTGGTGTAAATTAGCATAAATGATGTTGCATGATGATGTTCTTAATAAGATGTTGCTATTTGGAATCGAATTAGGATGAAGGTTGTATGAGATTTTGATTGAAATTGATGTTCTTGATGTTATTGATATGAACTAGCTATGTTATGCATATAATACTTGATGTTCTTGATGTTATGGATTGAAAGTGTTTGTTAAAATGCTTGAATGAGGGGAACAAATGATTTTACAAAGTTAAATGGTTAGAATTGGGAGTTTGTTGATTGGTAATTTGAAGTTGTAAATGCGGAATGAAAAGAACGACATGGGTTTAAAGTATGTGATTCTTGGATTATAGGGATTAAAGAAGAAAGCTCAAGTTGCTCCGGATCGCAAACAAACAACGACAAAGGTAAGTCCATTCACTTACAAGTAATAGTAGATTGTTAAATTTGGATGGTCATTATTATTATTCTGGATTTTGAATCTTCATATGTGTAACGGGTTAGTATAATTTGAAGTAGGGGTGTTCAGAAAAAACCGTAACCAATTAAAAACCGTAAACCGAACCGTAACCGTAACCAAATAAACCGATCCGAATAACGAATTCGGTTTTTGGTTTGGTTTCTAACCGAAACTGAATTGTGAATATGGTTTTTGGTTCGGTTTATGGATCCACATTTATTTTATTTGGTTTATTCGGTTTATTTGGATAACCGAATAAACCATTTAACTTAATTAATTATTAAATAAAAATAATAATATTTTATAAATCATATACAATTTATAAGCTCAAATTAGTTATTTTTTATGCAGTCCAAAATATCAAATGTAAATCTAAAAGCGCAACTCAAACCCACTCATTTCTAAAATAATAGAACTTCAGACCTTGAGTATATAAACTTGGGTTTAGTTGCGATGTTCGGAAGTTAGAACGAATACAAAAATATAAATTAGGAAAAAAAATACTTAGGTACAATTTGGTTAGATTTGGTTTATTTGGTTTCTAACCGAAACCAAACCGAATTGAATTTGGTTTGGTTTGGATCGGTTTGCATATTCCTTATTTGGTTTGGTTTGGTTTTTGGTTTGGGGTACAAAATTTTGAAAACCAAATAAACCGAACCGAATAAACCAAATAAACCATAAACCGAACCGATGAACACCCCTAATTTGAAGATGTGTTGACAATATGAAGCGAATGAGTAGAATGAATGTCACGCCAAGTTGGGAAGTTATGTTTGAATGAAGATTAAAATAGTTTTTTCTTTCTTGTAGTTCTATTAGTAAATTTTAAGTCATATGAACTTACGGCTTAAATGGTAAATTGGTTGGTGAATGTAGGTAAAGCAACTTGATGGATGGCGTCATTTGGATCGAACACACTCATGATGCACGCTTCCGCAAAGATATTAGTTATGGTTTAAACTTTTGTTAAATGGTTTTGGTAAAACGGGTCTTTTGTATGTAACTTAGCCCGGTAGTTGTTAGATGTGAACTTGTACTTAAGATTATGTTAGTCCTTTAAGGGATGTTTGGGTGGTAAACTCTTTTTGAAACTATTTCAATAACTATTTCGAAGTAAAAATGCAGAATTTTTCTTGTGAATTATTTGACCCGTTTGGTATTTTTGTTAGATGTTTCTCTGTCGTGTCTGTGCGCATTCTACAACTCGCAGTCTTATCTGTGCATATTTCTCTGTCGATAACCTACTTGGCTTCGCTTTATGCATGTTACATGTTGGTTATGCGTAAACGATTTCGAACTCTATTATACTATTATCAAACTTGTATGCTCACCTTTACACTATGTGTATTGACTTTATTTTAACGTATATGATAGGTGTTTGAATGCTTAGGATGCTTGTTTGCTTTCATGGAACCGAGCTTAGGAGAGTCTAGAAACCAACGAACAATTTATTTATTTAAATCTGAGTTGTCGGAACATGTTATTTGTCTTTGAGATATCGATGTCCGTAATAATTGACTTGCTTGATGGGTTATGGTATGGGACATGATATTTAACTATCTGGTAAATTAGTTGTTATGGAATTTCTCTTGGACAATCTGTTTCGCTCAGTGCCGCGCCCCGATGATTCCGCTATCGGTTGGGGTGTGACAGATTGGTATCAGAGCCATAACTATAGGGAATTAGGCAAGACTCGACCTAGTCCAGGTCGAAATCTTAGAAACGACCTAGTCTATAGTCTAAGTATCAACAGACCGCCTTGTGCGAGCCCGTTAGGGGTTCCATACGAGCTTATTTGCTATTTCTCGATCGCCTTGCACACTACCTTTCCTAAGGTAGTCGCACTGCACTGTTTTACAAAATGAACCGGTGCTTGGATCGAGATTAGGTGTGAAAACCGCAAACTCTCGATTAAATAGCTTGTTCGACTCGCATTTCTATCTATCAACAGGAGAATTTGCGTTGAATCAGGAGTGAAATCCGCACTTTAACACAAATTTTCTCCTCAATTTTATCAAAACAGGGACTAAGCTGTTAAGTCAGGGGTGAAACCCGAACCTTGACGACTTGTTCTACTCTCATTTTGGTTTTACAAAGCTCCCACCAAGGTCTCGTCGGACTCCAACGACTTGAAGTACCAGTGTAACTGGAAGGATGCGTGGCATTCGCCCAAATTCGAGGTAAGAGCACAGTCGTAAAAGCCAAAGTGTGTACCAAATGTCCTTGTGAATAGTCAAATCACTTTGGGTAGTCAATGTCTATCAGCCGTAGACAATCTATTTCCGATTTCAAGCTCGCAATCGCTGATTTTATGAGTTTCGATTCTGAGCCCGCAATTGCTGACTCTGATATTTGTCGTTTTATGTGAAATTTTATGTGTTTTATGTGGTTTTGTTTATTTGTTAGTGTATTGAGATACTGATGGTTTCGATTTAACGCTTCTTGCTCCGCCTATCGCATACAACACTCACTATACTACACTAACAAATCGTTGCTACTTGGGGATGATCACATGCTATGTTACTCGCTTATACTATATCTATTAGGATCAGAGGCTGTCATGATTGTGCTTGTTTGTATAATTTGAACAAATCAACAGAAATGAACAGAGTTTAAGTGCAGCGGAAATGAACAACAAACTTTGTAAACACAATCAAACGAGAAAATAGTTTTGATAAACACTTGCTTCACTTTAAGCTGCTTACAATTAAATCAAAAGATTACAAAGCATGCTTACAAAACTAAGCTCCCCCTCAGCCTAATACTCCAAGGTTGGTTGCACAAGATGAAAGGATTGAATTGAGAAGAAGGACTCACCTAAAATGATCAAATGTAACAGTACAGAGTACTGCTCCATTTATAGGCAAACCAAACCACTGAGGCATCTCAGCTGACGTCACCATGAAAGTGACATCTAACAAACTAACAAACTCTATCTACTGTTCTGTAACAACTGACCATACAGACACTGATTACATTCTAAACACTGATGTATATACACTGACTCTTCATTCTACTGATGTAGTCAACCACTGTTGTTTGAGCAACAATTCTTTCTTCAAAGGGTGATCAGGCCTTGAATGGGCTGTGCTCTAACTCTTCAGCAGTACTTGGATTCTGTCAGTAGATTGAGCTTCAGCCTTTAAACTTCATCAGTGCTTTAGCTTAACAGTAGTTTACAGGATCAACAGTTGTTGATAAGGGCAGTACTTGGAGCATATCAGATGTTGGATTCACTTTCAAGGGGAAAGCTTATTGTAAATAGCTGCTTATGATTAATCCACTTTAGTGATCCGGTTTTGGCTTTCATTATCTGTTCCTCTGGTAGGGTTCAATCCCAACAATCTCCCCCTGGAACAGATAATGCCAAAACCCTTCATTATTCAGGATTTTTATTTCTCATCAGAAGTTCCCTAGCTTGTCTTTTAAATTCTTCTTCAAAGTCTTTCGAACTTGAGTCATCCTCATCCCTGCACAGTGGAAGTTCAAGGAGATCCTGCAAATCTTCAACACCAAGACCGAGTGCTTCTTTCCTTGATATGTACTTCACTTCACCATTGGATCTGACCAGGGTCAATACATGGGTCTTTTGATCAAACATCCACTTTAGTATTTTTGATCCTAATGGGTTTCTTGGGAGAGATTTATTTATCGATGAGTTTGAAGATATTGGCCTTGAGAAAAGTTGTAAGCTTTCAGACGTTTGTTTGAAGGCCATTTCGATGACATCATTTGCTGCAGCTATATCTTCCGCAGTCTCTTTTTCAATCTGCTCTTGTCTCTTTAGTTGATCTAGCTCAAAGCTGATATTTCTGCTGAGTTATTTGGTGACGCAGGTTTGGTTAATACCTTTTGGCAAGGTCTTGAAGCTTTGTTGATCTGTTTTCTTTTAGATCCATTTTCTTGATGGCTTCTGTGAAGTACTCAGCTTCCTTTTCTTTCACTTCTTCACTGGTCGATAGTTTTCCTTTTTCTTGGTTTTTCACAAGGATAGGGTTATCTACTGATGTGACCAGTGATTGAAGAGCATTAATCTGTTGTTCCAGCTTTTTGTAGTCGGGCTTGATTGGAGTGTCTGAGACTGTTATCCTCCTTTTCTTAAGCCTTTCGTAAGCCTCATCAGTGTACTGCTTTATCCATTTTGCTATGGCAGTGGCAGTGTCCACCTTTGCGTCCACCAGTTCTTGCTTCTTTCTTTTATACTCAGATGTGAGGTCAGCAATGAGCTTTTTGTATTTGTTCCAATTTGGAGCTGTCTTCTTCTTTCTTGGATCATTTTTAATTCTTTCAATCCTGTTTGCCTCATGCTTTAAAGCAACTATTGGCCATTCTTCAAATTGTTTTTCTTCAGCAGGATAGAATTTTTCTTTCATGATGTATGCAAGATATTCTTTTCTCATTTTATTTCGTTGATCTGTCTTTTCTTTGCTTAGATCTTGTGCATAGTCTTCCATCTGCTTGACCTTAGTGAGCAAGAATTCCAGTTTTTCAGAGATGGCTTCGTCACTTTGACCTTCACATTCAATCTTGGCTCTTATTTTAGTCTGCCTTGCTTTGAGCTTGAGATATTCATCCATATCTTCTGGGACTATGAAGCCTATGAGTGAAGGGAATCTTCTGTTTAAAGGATCATCCTCAGTGTAGAATTGTCTCATCTCATTTTTTATAGCTTCTAGTTCCAGTGGATATTTTGCAGCAATAGGATCATGTATGTCGTCATCAGCCGAGATTGGTTTCCTTTTTCTGGTGTAAAGCTTTATGGATGATGGGAATTTTGGTTGTGATGTAGGATTGGTGAGAGCAGTGGTAGATGGTTGACTAACAGCTGTTGAAACAACTAGTGTTTCAACCACTGTTGTCATTACAACAGATGTTGTAACATCTGTTGTCTTCTGCTTTATGGCAGGTAGTAATGATGGTGATGGTAGAGCAGTGGTTTTGATTTTGGTGGCAGTGGTTTGAGATTGACTGGCAGTTGTTGAAACAACTGGTGTCTCAACCACTGTCGTCATTACAATAGATGTTGTAACAATTATTATCTTCTGCTTTTTGGTAGGAGGAGATGATGGGGTGGCTGTTTTTGGTGGTGAGTTTGGTTTTGGTGATGGTGATGTGATCACAGATGATGATGGTGGTAGGGCAGTGGTTGTGGTGGTGTGTGGTGAGGTGGTGTGTGTTGATACAGCAGCTTTGGTCTGGCTCTTATCTTTTTCAGGTTCAATATAGATACCATCTTCAATTCCCTTTTTCTTCCACTTGATCTTCTCCCCCTTTTTGGTAATAAATAGGAAAGAGTTCATTCATGAAAAGGACAGTGGGAGGAACTTTTCCAGTGGTACTTTGAATGTGAGCCTTGATAGCTTTGATGTCTGACTGAGTATCTTTAAACCTTGACTCCACCATGTTTGTCAGCATTTGTACATGTATTGCATGCTGCTGATCATCCATGTGTTTTTGTTTTTCCAGAAGGGGTTGAAATACATTCAATAGCTCATTTGCAGCAGGTGCATGTTGTGCAGATGCTTGAGCTGGGACAGCAATGGATTGTGCTTTCTGAGTTTTCAACAGCTGTTGCACCATATCCTTTATTTCAGCAACTGAAGTTTCAAGATTTTCAACTCTGCTCGTCAATTCCTGATATTTTGAATCATCACCCAAGTTAATGGGATCATCTGAATCCCCACCAGCTTTGGTTGTACCAATGTGTGACTTAGGAACTGAATCTCAAAAGTCATTCATTGATGTCCCTTGTTCTTGGTACTGGGGACTTCTTTCTTCAGCACTTGATAACCTTTTGAGGTTACCAGTGGGCATCACAAATTCACTGGTGGTTCTCAGTGGTGCTATTGAAGAAATTGCCTACAAGGGAGTCTTATGAATGTAACCACTGTCCAAATGTAAACCAGTGGGTTCAACATTTGTAGTGGCTGCTCCACTTGAACTTCTGACAGGAGTTACTTGTAACTCCTGTAGTGTAACCTCCTCAGTTGTTGCTGGGATAGCAGAGGTATAGACATCAGACCCAGTCACTTGTGGGAGTATACTCTCAGTGATAGGGGATTGAGAGGAACTGGTTTGTGTCTGAGCTATATTAATTGCATGCAACAAAGGTAGCATGGATTGTGGTAATGTGAGGGGTGCAGATAATGGTGTTTAAAGAGACATGTCCTTGGGATCAGGACTGAGGAAGATGGATCCGAGTGGGTCCAGAGCTTCATAATGTGGGGTCCCTGTGTTTACAACCTGATCCTTTTGTGAGGATGCAGGAGGAGTTTGAGGCAAGGGTGGAGATCTTTCTTCCATCTGCTGTGAGGAAGTAGCTGCAGTGGTTATTGGTGACATTTGTGTTGTCACTGGCAGTGGCTCTGGGATCTCATCTTCCAGAGGTGCCTTTGTTTTGGGTTTGGGGGGCTTTCTGGATGTTTTCTTTTTGGTCTTTTTGGTAATGGCAGGTGTGGGCTTCAAAGCAATGGTTGTGCTGCTATGATCACCTGGAGTAGTGGGCTCAACAGCAGATACCTGAGGAGCAGTTGTAACTGCTAAATTCTGCTCAGGCACCTCTGCTTTTGTTTTCGAAGGTGTTAACATTCTTGAGAATGTCTCAGGTGTTAAACCATTTATTTGAAAATAGGTACCTTGTTTGAGCAAATTTTCATCTTCTTTTCCAAATTTTTGTTCAAAATAGTAGCTTAAATACCTTGGAAAAAGCAAGAATGATTTGCTATCAACATTTTTTACCAAGTCATTAAAGATCTCCTGGGAGTAATTATAATTTTCATTATTTAGAATAGCATATCCCAGACATTAGATCTTTAATGGTATTTCGTTAAAAGCAGTTGTTTTATTTGAAACACACATCAAAAGAGTGTGAAATAAAAACCTGGGTGCAGAAGGGAAATAGCCTTTTTGTAAGGTATCCCTTTTTGGTTGTTCTGCATACCCCCTATTTAAGAAATCATTTTTCAACTCGGTTTTAGAAAAAGAAGTTTTACCTTTCTGATCATTGAGTTTAAAGACTTCCGAAATGGATTGTGGAGTGATTTGAATCGCTTTACCCTATATAAAGAAGTTAATGGCTATGATGATGTTATCTTGTTTTTCAAGAATAGCATGTTCAAAATAGTAGCTTAAAAACCTTGGAAAAAGCAAGAATGATTTGCTATCAACATTTTTTACCAAGTCATTAAAGATCTCCTGGGAGTAATTATAATTTTCATTATTTAGAATATCATATCCCAGACATTGGATCTTTAATGGTATTTCGTTAAAAGCAGTTGTTTTATTTGAAACACACATCAAAAGAGTGTGAAATAAAAACCTGGGTGCAAAAGGGAAATAGGCTTTTTGTAAGGTATCCCTTTTTGGTTGTTTTGCATACCCCCTATTTAAGAAATCATTTTTCAACTCGGTTTTAGAAAAAGAAGTTTTACCTTTCTGATCATCGAGTTTAAAGACTTCTGAAATGGATTGTGGAGTGATTTGAATCGCTTTACGCTGTATAAAGAAGTTAATGGCTATGATGATGTTATCTTGTTTTTCAAGAATAGCATTTTTCCAGAACTCTCTCTGGGTTTGTTGGTAAATGGGAGTGTGACACCCCAGGAAAACCAGTGAATGATGTAACTTACCTAGCTTCCTCAGTGAGTGCGTACCAAATTTCGGGACGAAATTTCTTTCAAGTTGGGGATAATGTGACAACTCGAATTTCCAAGATTCAATTTCATATGTATTACACGATCATGTATTGACTAGTTGTTTATTTGCACATTTGGTTGCCATGAAATTTTATACGTTTTGATTGTTTGACTGTACATAGTTGTTTGTTTGTTACATTGTGAAACTCGTAAATGTGTAAACTAGTTAGTGTGAAACACATTACATCACACAAACAACCTTCGAAGGATGTCCACGAAACATGGCTCAAGGATCGAAGAATCACGAAACATATCCTTCGATCCGAAAGATCAACTTTCGGCTTGAAGGGTCTCGAAACATATCCTTCGGGCCAAGAAGAGATCCTTCGACATCTTTCGGCCCAGTCTTCTAATGGGCTCGGCCCACTCCTGTAATATGCTTATATACGTGAATGCATGTAGTCGGCAGTCACTTTCAACCCTAGAGCCTTTCTGTGAGTGACGGCAATTTGGAACTCTCGAAACTTGCTTTAGTTTTCGATTCACCTCGGTTAGTATCCAAGCATTTCATGATTATTTAATTGTTATCCTTGCTAACTGTTAATCGAATACATGATTCATTAATATATATACATAATGCCTGATCTCATGTTTGAATCCTTGCTTATTGATGATGTTGATTATGGTAAACGAAAATGACACAAGTGAACACGGTTTGGTTAGTTTAAACACGAAGATCAAAACCTGCTATCGATTAGGGTTTCTGGTATTCTGTTTGGATTATTAATCAATATTATAGATCGATTGTAGTGAGGAATCGTGCTCGTATGATACTTGTTATGTAGATGTGCTGTTAAGATTTGGTACCTGTTGTGATTTGTTTGGACATGCATGATCGTTGATGATTGTTAATGATGATGACGGCTGTAGATGATTAGGGTTTCTGTTTCTGTAATTGACTGCGTGATATCCGTAACTGATTGTGATCAAACGTAACTGATATGTATCGAAAGATACTTGCTACTCGAAACATAGTTGTTGTCGAAAGATGCCTATCCTTCGAACCATAGTAACTTTGACCGAAAGATAGTTTGGACCGAACCATAACTTTGACCGAAAGATAGTTTGGACCGAAAGATAGCTTTGACCGAAAGATGACATTGGTCCGAAACATAACATTCGGTCCGAAGGATAATTGTGATAACTGTTGTCGAAAGATAATAGTTGGATCCGAAAGATGCTAGGGATTGATGAACCTACTTTGAAAGATGGAATTATATGCTTGATTTATTTGGCATGCCATGCTTGATGAACGTTAACATTTGTATTCGTGCAATAATACGTGTTGTGCCGATATGTAAACTGACTGCTATGTGAACATTAAATTGCATGCGTATCATTGCGAACATGAACTGATTTGTCATACGTGCATACAATAGGACGTGATTAAATTCTTGTGAGTGCATAACCTAGCATACCGAGCAAACCAAGGTGAGTTCACACTCTTACCAAGGCATGGGATTCCCGGGGTGTTGGGAATGGGATTGAAAGGTTGATTAGATACTCTATTGACATTATGACTAGACTACCACTTTACTATCCTCGGTTGTGAAGGATACCTATAGTTACGAGTAGTCTAGTGGTTATACAACGTGGAACACCACCACCAGTAACGTGGAACACCACCACCAGTAACGTGGAACACCACCACCAGTAACGTGGAACACCACCACCAGTAACGTGGAACACCACCACCAATAGAACATACAAGCGGCCCTGTAGAGCCACCTGTTACAAACAAACTTACTATTACGCATTTACTTTCTGTGAACTCGCTCAACTAGTTTGTTGATCACTCTGTTACATGCCTTGCAGATCGTTAGGTACTTGGAGCTTGCACACGGAGGAGCTGGTCGTTGTGGGGCTTGGATCTTGATCATCTTGTTAAACACTTTTGATATTTGATACTTATTGCTATGGGTTTTACAATAATACGCTTCCGCTAAACAATGACAACTTACTTATGTTTTGGAAATACCTTTCATATGGAATTGGTTTGGTTTATATTGCATTTACTTTTACTTTATACAATGTTCTGTATGATTGGTGGCTTGATCCTGGTCAGTCACGCTCCCAAGCGGTGATACTCCGCAGGTGGATTTTGGGGGTGTGACAGATTGGTATCAGAGCCATTGGTTATAGAGAACTTGGTTTTAATGCAAGGAAAACGTTTTTATTAAAACCAGACTATAACCAGAACAGTGCTCTCAACGATCCACAACGACGCTTCGCTCCACGTGCAAGACTCAACTTCCTAGGTAATAAGGTTTATGTTTATTGCCTACATGCTAGAATTTGCATAGAACTTTGCTCGTAGTATGCTTACATTACCTTACTCACAACTTGTCATTGCATGAGAATACTTATGTGCTTACGCTCTTCTGTCATCGCACTATTCGCGAATCTTTCTCACTTATGTTGCCTTTGATGTGAAGATCAATGGCCGCACGAATTACCATGACTCAAGCCCAGCTAGAGGCTCTCGTTGCTGCGGCAGTTGCAGCCGCCCAAGCAGGTCAACCCGCTCAGCAACAACCTGGGTGCACATTCAAGAATTTCATGGACTGTCGTCCTAGCTCGTTCAGTGGCACGGAGGGGGCAGTTGGACTCCTCCACTGGTTTGAAAAGCTCGAGTCGGTTTTCGAAATGTGTGAATGCCCTGAGGCTCGCAGGGTGAAGTTCGCCACTGGCACACTTGAAGGGATTGCGCTCACTTGGTGGAACGCACAAGTGCAGATCTTAGGGTTGGCAGCTGCTAACGCCACACCCTGGAATGATTTCAAAGAACTGATCAAGAGGGAATACTGCACTAGAGAAGACATTCACAAGTTGGAGGACGAGTTGTATAACTTGAAAATGGTTGGTTCGGAAATCGAAGCTTACACCAAGAGATCAAATGAGTTGGCTGTGTTATGTCCAACTATGGTGGACCCTCCATACAAGCGTATTGAGTTGTATCTCAAAGGTTTGGCACCAGAAATACAGAGCCACGTTACCTCGGCTAATCTCAACAACATCCAGGAAATCCAGCGTCTCGCTCATCGCATCACCGATCAGGCAGTGGATCAGAACAAACTGCCAAAGCGTATCAGTGCTACTGCTACCACTACTGCTTCTACTACACTTGCTACACCCAGTGAAAGTAAGAGAAAATGGGATGGGGATTCTAGCAAGGGGTCAGCTTCAGTACAGTCACAAGCCCAGCAGCGAAAGACAGACAGTTACCAGAGTCCAAGTCAGCACTCCTCAGGCAGCCACAGACAGGGAGGGTATCGAGGAAATCTCCCAAAGTGTAACACCTGCAACAAACATCACAGTGGCCAGTGTAATAAGGTTCGTTGTCAAAGATGCCTCAAGATGGGTCATGAGGCCAAAGATTGTAGAAGCGCTCGACCTGCGAACCAGAACCAGCAGCAGCTACCAGCACAGCAGAATCAGCAACAGGGCAACAAGGGGTGCTATAATTGCGGTGCAGAGGGTCACTTCAAAAGGCAATGCCCTCAGTTGAACAGGAACCAGAACAACAACAATCACAACAATCAGGGCAACGGGAACAATAACAACAACAACGGGGGAAACAACAACAACAACGGCAATGAAGCTCGTGGTCGTGCTTTTGTGTTGGGTCGAGGAGATGCAGTAAATGATCCCAATGTGGTTATGGGTAAGTTTCTTCTCGACGATATTTATGTTACTGTCTTATTTGATTCGGGTGCTGATACAAGCTATATGTCATTGAAAATGAGTAAATTATTAAAACGTACACCAACCCCTCTAGACACCAAACACGTCGTAGAACTAGCCAATGGTAAAAGTGTAGAAGCTGCACAGGTAGTCAAGGGTTGTAGTATTGTTCTAGCGGGTCAGACTTTCTCGATTGATCTCATACCCATAGTTTTGGGTAGTTTCGACGTCGTCATCGGTATGGATTGGTTATCCCAACATCATGCGGAGATCTTATGCAAAGAAAAAGTTATTCGTATTCCTCGCTCCAGTCAAGAACCTCTCGAGGTACAAGGTGACAAGAGTGGTGCTGTGGTTGGCATCATCTCTTTCCTAAAGGCGCAGAAATGTTTACGAAAGGGACATACTGCCATTCTGGCACTTGTCACTGACGCATCAGCAAAGGAAAAGAAGCTGGAGGATATACCAGTTGTGCGTGATTTTCCTCAAGTGTTTCCTGAAGACTTACCTGGTTTACCTCCTCATCGTCAAGTCGAGTTTCAGATTGAGTTAGCTCCTGGAGCAGCACCAATAGCCCGCGCACCGTATCGTTTAGCTCCAACCGAACTGGAAGAACTGTCGAAGCAACTACAAGAGCTCTTGGAAAAGGGCTTTATTCGTCCAAGCTCTTCGCCTTGGGGAGCTCCAGTATTATTTGTGAAGAAGAAAGACGGTACGTTCAGGATGTGCATCGACTACCGCGAACTCAATAAGGTGACGGTGAAGAACCGTTACCCTCTTCCGCGCATAGATGACCTATTCGACCAGTTGCAAGGGTCGTGTTACTACTCCAAGATTGATTTAAGGTCAGGGTATCATCAACTGAGAGTCCGGGATGAGGACGTCTCCAAAACCGCTTTCAGAACTCGCTACGGTCGTTACGAGTTTCTTGTCATGCCATTCGGGCTTACGAACGCGCCTGCAGTCTTCATGGATCTTATGAACAGGGTGTGCAAACCATATCTTGATAAGTTTGTTATCGTCTTCATCGACGACATTTTGATTTACTCCAAGAGTCAGGAGGAGCACGAGCAGCACTTACGTCTTATTTTGGAGCTTCTTCGAAAGGAGCAATTGTACGCAAAGTTTTCAAAATGCGACTTCTGGCTTCGTGAAGTCCACTTCTTAGGCCATGTAGTAAACAAGGATGGGATTCATGTCGATCCATCCAAGGTTGATTCGATCAGAAACTGGCCGGCACCGCGTACACCGACAGAAATACGCCAATTCTTGGGTTTGGCGGGTTACTACAGGCGATTTATTAAAGACTTCTCCAAGATCGCGCAACCACTTACTATGCTAACACAGAAAGGTGTCGTTTACAGATGGGGTAATACGCAAGAGACAGCTTTTCAGTACTTAAAGGATAGGCTTTGCAGCGCACCTATCCTCTCATTGCCAGAGGGCACGGATGACTTCGTGGTTTATTGTGACGCATCGATACAGGGGCTTGGTTGCGTATTGATGCAGCGGGATAAAGTTATTGCATACGCCTCTCGGCAACTCAAGGTTCATGAACGGAATTATACGACGCACGATTTAGAGCTGGGAGCTGTTGTTTTCGCGCTTAAGATATGGCGACACTACCTGTACGGTACCAGGTGCACGATTTACACCGATCACAGGAGTCTCGAGCATATCCTTAAGCAAAAGGATTTGAATATGCGCCAACGGAGATGGGTTGAACTTCTAAACGACTATGAATGCGCCATCAAGTATCATCCAGGCAAGGCCAATGTTGTGGCTGATGCCCTCAGTCGGAAAGACACTCTACCTAAGCGCGTGCGAGCGCTACAGCTTACTATTCAGTCCAGTCTTCCTGCACAGATACGAGCTGCTCAATTAGAAGCACTGAAACCCGAAAACGTCAAAGCTGAAGCCTTACGCGGCTCAAGGCAACGCATGGAACAAAAGGAAGACGGCGCCTACTATGTAACGGGGCGTATTTGGGTCCCACTTTATGGCGGTTTACGCGAACTTGTAATGGATGAAGCTCACAAGTCTCGCTATTCGGTACATCCAGGGTCGGATAAAATGTACCACGACATCAGCACTACTTATTGGTGGCCTAGTATGAAGGCTCACATCGCTACGTACGTTGGGAAATGCTTAACCTGTGCGAGAGTCAAGGTTGAATATCAGAAACCAGCAGGTCTACTTCAGCAGCCCAAGATACCGCAGTGGAAATGGGAAGAAATTTCCATGGATTTCGTTACGGGCTTACCTAGATCCCAGCGTGGGAATGACACTATTTGGGTGATCGTTGATCGACTCACAAAGTCTGCTCACTTCTTGGCTATCAAAGAAACGGATAGGTTTTCTACCTTAGCAGACATTTACTTGAAAGAAGTTGTTTCGAGGCACGGAGTGCCAACCTCTATCATTTCGGATCGCGATGCACGATTCACGTCAGAGCTTTGGCAAGCGATGCACAAATCCTTCGGCTCACGGTTAGACATGAGCACAGCATATCATCCTCAGACGGATGGGCAGTCTGAGCGAACTATCCAAACTCTAGAAGACATGCTTCGAGCGTGTGTCATCGATTTCGGCAACGGCTGGGAAAAACACCTCCCTTTAGTGGAGTTTTCATACAATAACAGTTACCACACCAGCATTCAAGCCGCTCCATTTGAGGCATTGTACGGACGTAAATGCCGGTCACCTCTCTGTTGGGCAGAGGTGGGAGATAGTCAAATTACGGGTCCAGAGATTGTTGTGGACGCCACAGAAAAGATAGCACAGATACGTCAACGCATGGCGGCAGCACGCGACCGTCAGAAAGCCTACGCGGACAAGCGTAGGAAGCCATTGGAATTTGAGGTCGGGGACCGGGTTTTATTGAAAGTTTCACCCTGGAAGGGTGTGGTTCGATTTGGTAAACGAGGCAAACTGAATCCGCGGTACGTCGGACCATTCGAAATCTTAGAAAAGATTGGCAAAGTAGCCTACAGATTAAACCTACCAGCTGAACTCGGTGCAGTTCACAATGTATTTCACGTGTCGAATCTGAAGAAATGCCTATCAGATGAGACCCTTATAGTTCCTTTTAAGGAACTCACTATCGACGAGCGGTTGCAGTTCGTCGAGGAACCAGTTGAAATCACGGACCGGGATGTTAAGGTCCTCAAACACAAGAGAATCCCTCTTGTTCGAGTTCGTTGGAACTCCCAGCGTGGCCCAGAGTATACCTGGGAACGCGAAGATCAGATGAAAGAAAAGTACCCCCAGCTATTCGAAACCAATGCATCCACTTCTGAGGCTGAAGCTACTACTACTGAATTTCGGGACGAAATTCCAAATCAACGGGGGGATGATGTGACACCCCAGGAAAACCAGTGAATGATGTAACTTACCTAGCTTCCTCAGTGAGTGCGTACCAAATTTCGGGACGAAATTTCTTTCAAGTTGGGGATAATGTGACAACTCGAATTTCCAAGATTCAATTTCATATGTATTACACGATCATGTATTGACTAGTTGTTTATTTGCACATTTGGTTGCCATGAAATTTTATACGTTTTGATTGTTTGACTGTACATAGTTGTTTGTTTGTTACATTGTGAAACTCGTAAATGTGTAAACTAGTTAGTGTGAAACACATTACATCACACAAACAACCTTCGAAGGATGTCCACGAAACATGGCTCAAGGATCGAAGAATCACGAAACATATCCTTCGATCCGAAAGATCAACTTTCGGCTTGAAGGGTCTCGAAACATATCCTTCGGGCCAAGAAGAGATCCTTCGACATCTTTCGGCCCAGTCTTCTAATGGGCTCGGCCCACTCCTGTAATATGCTTATATACGTGAATGCATGTAGTCGGCAGTCACTTTCAACCCTAGAGCCTTTCTGTGAGTGACGGCAATTTGGAACTCTCGAAACTTGCTTTAGTTTTCGATTCACCTCGGTTAGTATCCAAGCATTTCATGATTATTTAATTGTTATCCTTGCTAACTGTTAATCGAATACATGATTCATTAATATATATACATAATGCCTGATCTCATGTTTGAATCCTTGCTTATTGATGATGTTGATTATGGTAAACGAAAATGACACAAGTGAACACGGTTTGGTTAGTTTAAACACGAAGATCAAAACCTGCTATCGATTAGGGTTTCTGGTATTCTGTTTGGATTATTAATCAATATTATAGATCGATTGTAGTGAGGAATCGTGCTCGTATGATACTTGTTATGTAGATGTGCTGTTAAGATTTGGTACCTGTTGTGATTTGTTTGGACATGCATGATCGTTGATGATTGTTAATGATGATGACGGCTGTAGATGATTAGGGTTTCTGTTTCTGTAATTGACTGCGTGATATCCGTAACTGATTGTGATCAAACGTAACTGATATGTATCGAAAGATACTTGCTACTCGAAACATAGTTGTTGTCGAAAGATGCCTATCCTTCGAACCATAGTAACTTTGACCGAAAGATAGTTTGGACCGAACCATAACTTTGACCGAAAGATAGTTTGGACCGAAAGATAGCTTTGACCGAAAGATGACATTGGTCCGAAACATAACATTCGGTCCGAAGGATAATTGTGATAACTGTTGTCGAAAGATAATAGTTGGATCCGAAAGATGCTAGGGATTGATGAACCTACTTTGAAAGATGGAATTATATGCTTGATTTATTTGGCATGCCATGCTTGATGAACGTTAACATTTGTATTCGTGCAATAATACGTGTTGTGCCGATATGTAAACTGACTGCTATGTGAACATTAAATTGCATGCGTATCATTGCGAACATGAACTGATTTGTCATACGTGCATACAATAGGACGTGATTAAATTCTTGTGAGTGCATAACCTAGCATACCGAGCAAACCAAGGTGAGTTCACACTCTTACCAAGGCATGGGATTCCCGGGGTGTTGGGAATGGGATTGAAAGGTTGATTAGATACTCTATTGACATTATGACTAGACTACCACTTTACTATCCTCGGTTGTGAAGGATACCTATAGTTACGAGTAGTCTAGTGGTTATACAACGTGGAACACCACCACCAGTAACGTGGAACACCACCACCAGTAACGTGGAACACCACCACCAGTAACGTGGAACACCACCACCAGTAACGTGGAACACCACCACCAGTAACGTGGAACACCACCACCAATAGAACATACAAGCGGCCCTGTAGAGCCACCTGTTACAAACAAACTTACTATTACGCATTTACTTTCTGTGAACTCGCTCAACTAGTTTGTTGATCACTCTGTTACATGCCTTGCAGATCGTTAGGTACTTGGAGCTTGCACACGGAGGAGCTGGTCGTTGTGGGGCTTGGATCTTGATCATCTTATTAAACACTTTTGATATTTGATACTTATTGCTATGGGTTTTACAATAATACGCTTCCGCTAAACAATGACAACTTACTTATGTTTTGGAAATACCTTTCATATGGAATTGGTTTGGTTTATATTGCATTTACTTTTACTTTATACAATGTTCTGTATGATTGGTGGCTTGATCCTGGTCAGTCACGCTCCCAAGCGGTGATACTCCGCAGGTGGATTTTGGGGGTGTGACAGGGAGCATCTGCTGTTAGCAAAGTTTTGTACTTTGATGCAGATAAGGTGTCGATGATGGAGTCGAAGGTGTTGGTGGAAGAGGGTTTTGTGAGTAGACCCAAGTAGTTGTGAGGGGATTTGTATGGGATTTCAATGGATTCAGCGGACATTTGAGTGGCGCCTGTGGAAGCAGAGGAAGAAGATGGTTTTGATTTTGATTTCGATTTTGATTTCGTCATTTTGATGAAGAAGATCGAAGAATGATTTTTGGAATGATGAGTGGGAAACTTCTTTGTGAAGAGAATTTTGGAATTCAATTCGACAGTGAAACCCTGTTTGGGGTTTTGATCAGGGTTTTATTTAGGGAAAAAGTGAATGCTGATGTGGCAGCAGTTACAACAATCTGAGGGCTAAAAACTGAACACGTGCCAACCCCTGATGAAAGATTAAATAATGGAGGATAGTTGTTTTGCGAGCCACTGATGGATCAAACATCAGCAGTTACAACGGTAATAAATGAAACAGTGGGTGATTTTTACTATTAGGGGATAGCACATCAGTGGATAGAACACTGATTTTGTACAACAGTGTTTGTCAAGAAATTGAGAGAGCAGGGGTTGACTTTCAGCAGTGGACAGACTTTAGAAAGCAGATGTTTGAGGCACAACAATAGTTAAGGGAAAGGTAGTGGTAGAAAAATGAAAGGCCATTAGCTCAGCAACTGTTGGTGCAACAGTGTTTGAACTTTTGACAGTTAAAATTTAAGCATCTGCTTGTTTAGATGTGGTAATTGATTTTGTCTTGTGTAAACACGATATTATGTCCAACACCTGTCAATCTGCAGAAATGCTATCCTTAACAAATTACATTTTAGATGCAACTTATCAAGTTTAATTTGTCAGCAGCTTTTCAGGAATTTATGTTCTAGGTTTTTCCACATGTTTTCTACAAGATTTGAAACTTTTATAAATTCCTGACAGTGGTTTAGTATCCCAGATGATGAAAATCTTTTTTTTTTACTAAGGCTACTCATTTTGTGTCTAATTTTTTGAATTAGAACATGAGTATCTCAGTAGTTTAAAATCTGTTAGCAATCAATTTTTATTCTGTAACAAAACAAACTTGAGGTTGATATGACCTTGGCACTAGTACCTTTTCCTTTTGATCAGTTTTTAAGATAATATCACCAACAAAAATAGAGGTTCTATATCCTGACAGGAGATTGATATTTTTACAATCAAAACAAGTAAAAATACAAAATATATTATTAAAAAAAATAAAGAATAATATATCCTGTTTTATTGAGAAAAACCTTTTCAAAAAATAATTAAAGGTTATTCTGAAAACAAACATCAAAAGGAGTTCTGGTATATTTTCCAATTAAAACTTATAGTCATATCAGTCTCAAGTTTTAAGAAAATGGTCAATGATTTGAAATGACTATTTTGTGTGACCATTTCCTTGTTTAATTGATTGCAAGAAGAGGAAACATGTGAAGAAATTTGTCTAGTCCTCTTATCAGTTTCATCATTGGTGATACCATTGTTACCTGAACTTCCTTGAAACAAAATTGCTTGATGACCACTGTTTACCCAACTTTGGACTCTAAGGTGTTTTATATTTATACTCCTTTCTCTTGATTTCAAAAGTTTTGAGATAAACACACTTTTGAGTTTTGTTCATTTTCTTCTTCCCTTTTTACCCTTCCCATTCATAAGTACAAAAATACTTACTGGGAGGTTTTATTGAGGAAATATCTAGACCAGAATCATTTTACAGCAATGTTTGGAGAGACTTGGACATTTTTGCATAAGCTTATGTCAAATCTCACATCACGTATGATTTCGTCTGGTTTTCATATGATTTTCTCAATGTGTTCTTAACAGAATTGATTTGATCCTTTTTAACATGACTCTCTACCTGATTTTTTCAACATATAAGATGTAATAACTAAAGTTTTAATTTCCCTCCTTTTTTGTTAACAAAAACACTATTGTTTTTATGAACTAGGTCTTTTGTTGACAGGAGGTTCATACCTTAGTATTAAACATGATGGAAACAGCACAAACTTCATATTAACAGTTGAAATCAATTTTGTAATGGAAATGATTATACCATAGTTATCAGACATATTTTCATATCTGAGCACTATAGGTGTATTATGCATGATATTACTTATTATGTGAAGTTTGTGTTTCTTATGACATCTTGGTTGTTTTATAGAGTATCTGAATAATCATTTTGAACATGATTTCTCGTTACTCTATTTTCCAACTAAATACAATCAACCTTAGTATCAATGAATTTTAAGCTGAAATGTTACGTCAAATTGATTGTTAGATCGAATTTGACTGTCCGTGCTCTGATACCAATTGTTAGGATCGGAGGCTGTAATGATTGTGTTTCTTTGTATAATTTGAACAAATCAACAGAAATGAACAGAGTTTAAGTGCAGCGGAAATGAACAACAAACTTTGTAAACACAATCAAACGAGAAAATAGTTTTGATAAACACTTGCTTCACTTTAAGCTAAATGATTACAATTAAATCAAAATATTACAAAGCATGCTTACAAAACTAAGCTCCCCCTCAGCCTGATACTCCAAGGTTGGTTGCACAAGATGAAAGGATTGAATTGAGGAGAAGGACTCACCCAAAACGATCAAATGTAACAGTACAGAGTACTGCTCCATTTATAGGCAAACCAAACCACTGAGGCATCTCAGCTGACGTCACCATGAAAGTGACATCTAACAAACTAACAAACTCTATCTACTGTTCTGTAACAACTGACCATACAGACACTGATTACATTCTAAACACTGATGTATAAACACTGACTCTTCATTCTACTGTTGTAGTCAACCACTGTTGTTTGAGCAACAGTGCTTTCTTCAAAGGGTGATCAGGCCTTGAATGGGCAGTGCTTTAACTCTTCAGCAGTACTTGGATTCCATCAGTAGATTGAGCTTCAGCCTTTAAACTTCATCAGTGCTTTGGCTCAACAGTAGTTTACAGGATCAGCAGTTGTTGATAAGGGCAGTACTTGGAGCATATCAGATGTTGGATTCACTGTCAAGGGGAAAGCTTATCGTAAACAGCTGCTTATGATTAATCCACTTTAGTGATCCGGTTTTGGCTTTCATTATCTGTTCCTCTGGTAGTGTTCAATCCCAATAATAACTCGCTGTATGCTCGCTTTTCGCAATCGCTATACTTGAACGCGCGAACTTGAATGATAGGTTTCTGTATTCTGACTTCCTCATGTGCTTATGCGCCTATATGTTCTATGTGCCATACGTGCTCCTACTTGCTTACGTGTTCTGTAATAATGTGCCTATGTGAAGATGTGTTTGTATGATTGACTGTGTACCTGAGCTTTAGTAGTAGTGTGTTGAGAGCTGAGATCGATTATATAGCATTTTGAATCCTATGGCGCTGTCTATTGTAGACAATGTCGTCATTCGGATCTTTCCATACCCGTTCAGCTCGCCGCAACCACGATGACAAACGCATCGCCTCGCTCGTCGCTAAGAAAATCGCGAAAGTCATCCCTCAAATTGTTAGCGAGCTGAATGATAACACCAGCAAGTCGTCTGAAGAATCATGGACAGATTCACCGAAGTCTGCTTTTAGCTTCAAGCAGTTCAAAGCTTGCGGTCCAAACGAATTTACCAGCGAAGATGGTCCTACGGCCATGTTTCAATGGTTTGATTCGATTGAGGTCACCCTGCGTCAAAGCAACTATCTTGACAACCTCCGAACTGTTAACGCCACCGGCGTCTTCCAGTCCCGCGCTTTAGACTGGTGGACGGCCGAGAGAAACAAGAGAGGTAATGGATTGACATGGGATGAGTTGAACGACCTGATGATAAAGGAGTTATGCCCTTCCCACGAGCTCCAAAAGTTGGAGGACAAGTTCTGGCATCTGAAGCAGAGGGATGGTGACAACGCTGCTTTGACGGCTCACTTCAAGCAGCTCAGTATAATCTGCCCTGCTCAAGTGACTACGCCCGAAATCACCATCAAAAAGTATATTCGTGCTCTTCCGGATTGCGTGGCTGATTTCGTCCAAGCTACCAAGGCGTCAACCATCGAGGAAACTTTTCTACTCGCTGCTGAAATCAACGACAAGCGAGTCAAAGCTGGGTATTGGGACAAAGCTTCCAAGAACTTGCATCAAGCTACAACCGCCGCAACCGCTGAAACCGCTGCCGCGCCGCAAACTTCAAAGTCCTCTTGTCGCAAGAGGAAGAACAACAACATTAGCAAAAATTTCGCTGTCACTACTGCTGCCCCGCTCCAATCAGTTCCAGCTCAACTACAACCCCAACACCGTCAAACTGCAGCACCAGTAACCTATGCACCGCCGGCCAAGCGGGCATACACTGGTCCTCACCCTACTTGCCCAACGTGTACATTACACCACCCGGTGGGAATCGCCTACAAATACTGCGTGCATTGTAACATGTACGGCCATTTCACCGCCAACTGCCGTACAGGTACTCGTCATGCTACAGCTCCAGCTCCTGCTCACCAAGCTCTACTTCCCGCTCCTCAAGGCCAACCAGCAGCTCCTACACCCGTGATCCACGCTAGAGCTTGCTTTGCATGTGGTGATCCCAACCACTTCGCAAATATGTGCCCAAACCGAGTGGTTAAGCAAGAGCCGCAACAGCAGCAGCCCCAACAACAGTAACAACAGTAGCAGCAGCAGCAACAGCAAGCAGCCCGCGGACGCACTTTCAACATCAACGTCCGCCAAGCTCAAGTCGACAACAATGTGGTCAATGGTACATTTCTCGTGAATGGTATATATGCTTCGTGTTTATTTGATACTGGAGCCGATAAATGTTTTGTGTCATTAGAATTCGAAAAGCTCCTTAATCGTAAGCGCGCCCATCTCCCTTCGTCATTCGATGTTGAAGTGGCGACCGGAAGAACTATCACTGTCAACTCTGTTCTTCGTGATTGTACTCTCGAACTCAACAATCACATCTTTCCTATCAACCTTATTCCAATGCAGCTCGGTAGTTTTGACGTCATAGTAGGCATGGATTGTCTTCATGAGAATCGTGCTAAAGTTGTGTGTTTCGATAAAATGATTCGCTTCTCGCTCGCTAATGGTGATCTATTGTGTGTCTATGGTGAAGTCGCATTGAAGAAACTCCAACTCATGTCGTGTGTTCAAGCTAGCAAGTATCTCCGCAAGGAATATAGAGCTTTCTTGGCTAACATTGTAGTAGCGGAGGAGAAAAAGAAAGTTAAGGAGGTAAACCAGGTACCCGTTGTACGTGAATTTCCAAATGTTTTCCCTGACGACCTACCGGGATTGCCTCCGAGTCGTGATATCGACTTTCGTATCGACCTCATTCCTGGAGCCAACCTTGTTGCTAAATCTCCTTATCGCCTTGCCCTATCCGAAATGCGCAAACTCTCGAGTCAACTCCAGGAATTACTTCAGTAAGGCTTCATTCGCCCTAGCACCTCTCCTTGGGGCGCACCAGTCCTTTTCGTCAAAGTGAAGGATGGGTCGTTCCGGATGTGCATCGACTATAGGGAGTTGAATAAGCTGACAATCAAGAATCGCTATCCTCTGCCCCGATTCAATGATTTGTTTGATCAACTGCAAGGTGCTACATGCTTTTTGAAGATCGATTTACGCTCAGGCTATCACTAGTTACGCATTCAAGAAGAAGATATCCCGAAAACCGCCTTTCGAACTCGCTATGGTCATTATGAATTCGTCGTAATGCCCTTTGGTTTAACCAATGCACCCGCGGTCTTCATGGATTTGATGAACCGTGTGTGCAAACCATTTCTTGACCGCTTCATAATCGTGTTCATCGATGATATCCTTATCTATTCTAAGTTAAAAACTGAACACCCGCAGCATCTACGTTTGGTTCTCGAGTTACTTCAGGGGAATCGACTCTATGCCAAGTTCTCCAAGTGTGAATTTTGGCTGGAGGAGGTTCAATTCCTCGGTCACATCGTCAATAGTCAAGGTATTCATGTCGACCCTGCGAAGATCGAAGCTGTTAAGAGTTGGGTTACTCCAAAATCACCATACGATGTACGTTCGTTCCTCGGATTGGCGGGCTATTATCGTCGATTCATTGTTGACTTCTCAAAACTCGTTGTCCCGCTTACTTCCTTGACGCATAAAGACAAGCCTTTTATTTGGGGAACTGAACAAGAGACTGCCTTTCAAACTCTCAAACATATGCTTTGCAATGCTCCCTTTCTTGCTTTACCCGAAGGAAACGATGATTTTATTGTCTATTGTGATGCCTCGAACCTTGGTCTTGGTTGTGTTCTCATGCAACAAGACAAGTTTATCGCTTATGCATTTCGTCAGCTCAAGATCCACGAGAAGAACTATACAGCCCATGACCTCGAGCTAGGCGCTGTTGTTTTTGCGTTGAAAATTTGGCGACACTACCTTTATGGAACTAAGTGTACGGTCTTCACCGACCATAGGAGCCTACAATACATCTTCAGCCAAAAAGAACTGAATATGCGTTAACGCCGATGGGTAGAACTTCTCAATGATTACGACTGTGAGATTCGTTACCACCCTGGCAAAGAAAATGTCGTTGCTGACGCCCTCAGCAGACAAAGCTATTTGCATAGTGTTCGTAATATTCCTGCCTTGCATCATCTCGAAATTCTCATTCGAGACGCTCAGCATGCCTGTTTCACCGAACGCACCTTGAAGAAGGAAATAATCTACCATAATCGTGAGCAGTTAGTGAATAAATTGAATGGAATCTTCTATTATCTGGACCGAATTTGGATTCCCAAACGTACTAATTTGAGACGAATTCTGATGGATAAAGCCCACAAGTCACGATATTCTATTCATCCCGGTGCCGACAAGATGTATCATGACCTTCGTCAATGATACTGGTGGCCTGGAATGAAGAAGGATATCGCTATCTATGTTTCGAAATGCCTGACTTGTTTGAAAGTCAAGGCTGAGCACCAAAGACCCTCTGGCTTACTCGTCCAACCCGAGATTCCCGTGTGGAAATGGGAGAGTATAGCTATCGACTTTATTACGAAACCCCCGCATACAACCTCAGGTCACGTAGCTTCTGGGTTATCGTTGATCGTTTGACTAAGTCCGCTCACTTCCTTCCGATACGAGAAGACTTCAAGGTAGAAAAATTAGCCCGAATCTACACAAACGAAGTTATCCGTCGACACGGTACACCTCGTGACATCATCTCTGACCGCGACGGTCGGTTTACCTCGCGCCTTTGGGAAACATTTTAATCTGCTCTCGGTACTACGCTTAATCTAAGTACCGCATTCCATCCCCAAACCAACGGTCAGACTGAAAGAGTGATTCGTACTTTGGGAGACATGCTTCGCTCGTGTGTCATAGATTTCGGTGGTAATTGGGACGCATACTTACCTTTAGTAGAATTCTCGTACAATAACAGTTATCATTCTACTATACAAATGGCACCATTTGAGGCATTGTACGTAAGAATATGTCGATCGCCGATTGTGTGGCATGAGATCGGAGATGCGCAGTTAACCGGTCCTGAGCTACTACAAGAAACGACTGACAAAATCCTCCAAATTCGAGACAACCTGCTGAAAGCTCGGAGTCGTCAGAATAGTTATGTCGATAGACGACGCAAGCCCCTTGAATTTGACGTTGGCAACCATGTACTCCTAAAGGTATCACCTTGGAAGGGTATGGTTAGATTCGACAAGAAAGGAAAGCTCGCGCCTCGATATGTTGGACCCTTTAAAATTCTGGAAAGGATTGGAAAAGTGGCCTACAGACATGAACTACCGGAGGAACTTAGCAACGTTCACCCGACTTTCCTTGTATCGAACCTTAGAAAGTGCCTAGCCGAGCAGGATTTACAAGTTCCGTTAGAGGATCTGCAAGTGGAAGAAACATTACACTTCGTGGAGAAGCCTGTCGAGATCATGGATCGAGAAACCAAGCAACTCAGGCGTTCACGCATTCCCATTGTGAAGGTTCGCTAGGAAGGCAAACGAGGCACGGAGTTCACCTAGGAACTCGAAACTGACATGAAGGAGAAGTACCTGCAGTTGTTTGTTACAACTAAAGCCTAATTTCGGGACGAAATTCCCTTAAGTAGGGGAGACTGTAACACCCCGTCTTACGAATGTCAAAGTCAAAGTCAAGATTTAAGTCAAAGGAAGAAAAGATTGCTAATTGTGATCTGTCACTCCTTGCTCAAACTCCTGTTTTGACTTCTTTGACTTGTAGTTAATCTATTTATTTTATCGCATTAGTTGTATTATGTGGAGTACTTGTTAATAATCGAGGTTTAATCGATATTTATTGCATGTTTTATCGCTTAACGCTTATCACATGGTAATCGCCTTCGCAACTCAAATTATGTGTTCTGGATATTGCTTTACGTGTGTGTTCTATTTATGTATTGATTGTGCAGGTTAAAATTATGTTTATGTTTGTGGTGATTAATCGAAACGCAATCGCAATGCTATCGCAATCAAATCGCAAACGACTCAAGCTATTTATAGTGATTGTATGTTAGATATAGAAGTTAGGTTATTTGTGTAACTAATGGGTAATTCTATCGCAACGCTCACTTGAAACGCATCGTAACGCTCAATACGCGAATCATAACGATGAAACTCAACTCGCCGGACACTAGGATCGAGTGGCCGCCCGATCGAGTGGCCATCCGATCAGATTGCCATCCTATCGGATTGTCACCCGATCGAGCCGCCATCTGATCGGTGACCCATCCGATCCTTGTGCACTTTCCTAATTTGGAAACCCTATAAATACCCTCCTGTCACATCAATTGTGATGTGACAGCTCTCTCACTCGACCAGCCACACTCAAGCACCATTTCCCTCGATTTCTTGCGATTCTTGTAAGTTTTCAACCTGAATCTTGTACTTCTATGATCTACACGCACTTCTTTATCATTTTCACCTTTGAATCTTAACTTTTAACCATGAAATTAGTGACTTTGAGGTGTTCTAGGGTAATGTCATCATGAGTTCTTATGAACTTCAAGTGTTGGCCTCATTCCACCAAGAACAACTCAGATCTGAAGGATTTCCACAAGATTAAGCAACGTTTTCACGTAGATTTACACATACTCATGGTTAAAAGGATTGAAAGATGGTTTTCCAACTTCCTTTCACCTCTTTTACGCTCAATGCACTAAAAAACGATAGAATCAGAGCTCGTTCTGACCTTTTACTCATTCTTAGTGATGTGTGGGCTCAAGATCTGAGTTCTATCAAAGAGTCTACCGATTTCGGGTTAAACATGAAAAACAATCTCGAACAGTTGACTGATCAGGCTAGGGTGATTCCAGTTCGATCGGGTCACTTGGATCTTGATGGGATTTCTGTTGTTTGGCACGTTGTCATACCGTCTCGAAATTACCGCAAAACTTTCAAAAACAGTCAAATGTCAAAGACGATCAGGCCATTGGGACGGATTGCCGTCCGATCGAACAGCCATCTGATCGGCTCACTCACACTTGGTCCCACGCTTAGGCTTTTACTTCCAATATTTCAAAGATCTAAACGTCGAACGGATTGTCGTCCGATCGGATTGCCGTCCGATCGGATTGTCATCCGATCGAACGACCACCCGACCATGTGACATTTGGAACTTCAACACTTCAACAATTTTCAACATGTTCAATAACCAACGGATCACCACCCGATCGGATTGCAACCCGATCGAGTGACAAACCTGCTGTGACTTGTTCTCACTAAGTGTCCTACCAATCGGATCGTTACCCGATCGACCTGAAGGGTAGAGATACTTCTCTGTTTTATAAATGCTACAATGAAAACCTCAAAGCCATCATACACAAACACATCCTTACCAAACAAGATGTCAATCTAATCGAATGGCCATCCGATCGGATTGCCATCCGACCGCGTTGCCATCCGACCGGATTACCATCCGGCACTTGGTATTTTTGCACCGTTTTACGCACAGCTTATCGTTTATGCTATCGTTAACTGTTCAGGCAAACCTCTCTCAGCGCTCCTTTCAATCCAAGGCAGTGTTTATTAAGTTAAACGCTATCAGTGAGTATACTCGAACCCTTTTTGGTTTATGCACTTTTGGGTGTTACATATGTTACTTATTCTAAAACATAATCTACACACGATGCAAATACTATTTATACACTGACCAATTATTGCATGCTACGTGTTATTCGATGAATGCTTGTATGTTATGTTAACACAGTGATTGTTGCTTGGCACCTTAGCAATGAGAGTACTATAGTTTGGACTCAGCACCTGTCGTGGACAGGGGTTGTTAAGGGCTTACTTCACGTATCCCAGTGGGGATATATGTTGTGCATTCTACAACTCGCAGTCACGTCTGTGCATATTTCTCTGTCGATAACCTACTTGCCTTCGCTTTATACATATTACATGCTGGTTATGCGTAAACGATTTCGAACTCTATTATACTATTATCAAACTTGTATGCTCACCTTTACACTATGTGTGTTGACTTTATTTTACCATATGTGACAGGTGTTTGAATGCTTAGGATGCTTGCTTGCTTTCATGGAACCGAGCTTAGGAGAGTCTAGAAACCAACAAACAATTTATTTATTACTATCTGAGTTGTCAGAACATGTTATTTGTCTTTGAGATAACGATGTATGTAATAATTGACTTGCTTGATGGGTTATGGTATGGGACATAATATTAACTATCTAGTAAATTAGTTGTTATAGAATTTCTCTTGGACAATCTGTTTCGCTCAGTGCCGCGCCTCAATGATTCTGCCATCGGTTGGGGTGTGACAGTTCGCATGTGGGTTACCTTAGACTGCTCGGTGTGGGGGTTCGTCCTCGGGGCGTCCAGGTGCGGCGGTGAGCCGGAACACCGTCGCCCCCGGGTCGTCCCTGTCATAAACGACCAGCCCAAGACGGGCCAAAATTTGAAAGTTATAGACGTTCAACAGCTACTTTAATAATAAAAATTAAATATTTTCTTTATAAGTAATAAACATTTAACCCCCTTTTCAAACAAAATCAACCCAATCTCTCACTTTTTTATACATTTCTTCAAATTTTATAAGTTTTAGCCATGTCTTCTTCTTTGTGGTGTTTGTCATCTTTGGGTGAAGGCGATTTGTTTTTTGTAAACGTCGTTATGCAGGCAGCACAAATGATTATTGAGGAAAAAGAAGATAAATAAACCACGTCACAACCACGAACTGGGCAAGCCGCCATAAGCCGAGACCGAGAAGGTTGGGTTCAGTCGTCTTTTTTTTATGTGTTAATAATTTAGTTATATTATTTTTTTGTGTTTATAATTTATTTATATTATGTAATGTGTTAATTGTTTATTTTTACGCTCACGATAGTGAGTAGTTATGTTTATTTCTGTAACGTACGTGTAGGAGCCTATGATATATTAGTGGCCGATTATTTTGCCGGTGAACCCTTGTACACGACTGTGATGTTTAGACGTCGGGTTTGAATGAGTCGTCAACTGTTCTTACGTATAGCAGATAACTTGTCGCGCTTTTATCACCACTTTACAGAAATGCACAGGGGCCACTCGCCAACTGGAATATGGGACGGGACCCGATTTGTTAGACGAGTATTTAAGGATGTCCAAAAGAACTGCATGAGAATGTTTGTACAAGTTTTGAGAATGTGTGGTGAAACTGTATAGCAAGAAATATCTGCGGAAACCAAACGCAAATGACGTCCAAAATTTGTATCAATTACATGAAGAAAGGCATGGATTTCCAGGAATGCTCAGGAGCATTGATTGCTGTCACACCCCAAAAATGTCGTAGCGGAATATAAAACGTAGTGGTGACGGAAGTTGGTGCCCATTTCTATCTTGGTGTTTGATGCATTATATTGTTGAACACATTAACTCAGTTAAAACATAGATTTTACACTTAGCGTTCCAAAACACGACATAACCATGACATAATTAAGTTGTCTTCGATCCTCACGGATCTTATTACATTTGTCCTAGAAAGTTTAAAAGTTAGTCCAACATTTTTAAGTGGCAAAACATGCATCAACAACCACAAGATAAGCCATGATTCCCGAAGCCGGACTTAAGTACCTGTAGAACACGTTTAAAATCAAGTGTCAACACAAAGGAAGGTGAGTTCACATATTCAAATTTAAACAATTTGATCCTAAGGAAAAACTTTCTTATTATGTGTTTATTATAAAACATCCGTATAATTTTTAGAAAGTCCATTTATTTCCTTAATAATATTCATGGGTCATCCGTCGTAGGTTGAAAACTCCACATCAGGGCATTTTCCCAAGTTTTGTATATTAAATTTATAGCGTCAAGTGTTCGGCCATGCAAGTTAGCTAGACATTACTAACTATATATTTACGATGTAGGGATAATCAAGGCTAGACTATAAACAGAATTTCAATTTGTCGTTTGAGTTGACACGGGGCGACCGGTCACGACGGGGTTGTCAACCCGATAGATCTACTAACAATTCATCGCGTGCAATACTTAAATGATTAAACGACATCATTGGCGCATGGTCCATATCGAGACCATCTATGATGCCTGCCTCACGTACAATATATATATCCTACTAATATGACAAATTTAATATAATTGGTTGTACGAAATTTACTGAAATCCCTTGTACCAAGCAAACCCGTCCCAACAACACGGTCGGTTTCTGAAACACCGTGCCATCCCAGTTTCTCCTCGAAACATATATTTATCAAAAACGTTTTATCTCGAAAACGTATAGTTTATCAAAACTCTATATATTTTCAATGAAAATATATGATTTATATCAAAAGGTATGTTTTAATTTAAAAACATTAATAAACCCTTTGAGACGCGTTCTTTGTGACAACTGTCAAATTTGCATACATCCGTATAATTATTAGATAATGATGCTTAATGACTGTGCCAAATTACAATTTATTTACTTGAATTGCTTCTGATTATTACCATATACATACATGTGCATCATATATTGCTTAATGTCATGTCATTATTGCATGTGAACTTTATTGACTCAAAAGATGCACGAAGCACAGTTAGCACAATTATCCGGCAAATCAGAAAAATGCTGACATAGTTCAGTAGATAGACAGGCATTGTATTGAGATACAGAATGAGCCAGAAACTCAGTATTACACTAGTATAGTGTGTAGGAAAGTAAGGATCATAAAACTGTCTTCCTAGTAATAGTTTAAGTGCCGGAAAGTGCCTAAAACTCACATAAAGTGCTGAATTCAGCAAAATTCAGCATAAATCAGCATTTTAACATACTTTTATCATGCAGAAATATGGTAAAATGGTCTTGAATGCTTTGCTAAGTGTCGGGAATTAAAAGTGTCACAAAAAGATACATAAAGAACACTAAACTGCAAAGTTTAGCACCTTAACGAACCAGTATCTAACCGAACAACCGGACACTACCCGAAACATCAAATTTACACTAGAAGCACTGTTTTAACATTATCAAGCTAGTTATGATCCCCAAACATCATAACACCTCATAAAAATATCTAGTAAACTAAATCCTAACTAATACTTGAGTTTTAACCTAATAACTAACTAGTTTAGTTCAAGCCTAGTCTACTACCCCCCCCCCACACACCTATAATCGGCCAACGAAGCATGGCCCACTAGAGATTTTTGTTGGTTAATTTATTAGATTGTGTTTCCACTTTAATAAACATATTACACACTAGTTAAAATAATGGTGGAAGATTATAAGTAAATCCCTAAGTTCATAACCTTTATTTCACCCATTCATCACCAACACAACTTCTTCTCCTTCCTTTCCCTTACTTCACGGCCAAGAACAACACACACCCATCTATCATCTTCAATCATCTTCCACCTATTTTACATATATACAAAGGTGTAAGAAGGCATACAAAGAAGCTTGGAGCTTTCGGAAGTTGAAGGACCTTCACCGTTTGCTTTTATCCACTCGTTTTCTCCTCTTGGTCATCCCTAGCCTTGAGCTAGTGGTAAGAACCATGATCTTGCTAGTTTACTTCTATTTTAAGTGGTTAAAAGATGATACAAGATGATTATCAAGAAGAACACTAAGAAACAAGAAGATAAAACATGAACATAAGCTTAAAATTATAAGAAATCATGTTATTTATGTGTTGTTATACTTGATGATTGTTGTTTGCGTGTGTAAATGATGTAGATCATCATATGATCTTGCTAGATCATGATTAAAAACATGATATGGCAAGATGAGAGGATGATTATGTTTAGAAATCAACAGATCATCCTTATGTAAATCATGAACTTGAAGTATAAATTGTTTTTCTTGTAAAATGATGATCAAAGTAAGTTGTGATATTTGTAGATCTAGAAATTTTATGGATGATTTCTAAAGAAACCGAGGTCATAATATAAGTTTTGTTAAAACTTGGTTCTTACATAAACAAACTCTATTTTTGGTGGTTAAACAAGTGTAGAAACACTTGGGTAACAAGAAAAATTCATAAAGAAACATTTTTAGAAAATATGACAAGGAATTGTAAACATCTAACATCCTTAAAAATGAAGTTTTTAAAGAACTAATCACATTTTAGTAGCTCACAAGGCTTACTAAGAACACTAGTAAGTTCCTACAAAATTTTACAAAGATTCAAGTTCATGAAGTAATAGATTATTACTTGGTTTTGGCAGGATTGGTAAGTATAGATCGGTTAATGTTGATTGTGGTTTGATTGTGATGATTTTTATAAAAGAAAATGGTATGCTTGAAAGCATGGAAATCTCTATTTTTAGGGGAAACTATGACAAAATTTCTAAAAATATAAACACTTAGAAAAACATTTTTTAAACAAATATTTACAGAGTATTTTCAACCATGAGTTTCTTACATAAACTTTGCCATAATTTTTGTTACAAAAATATAAATATTGGAGGTTGGTTTTCAAAAATAAAAGTGACTAAATATATATTTAGGAAAATATATATTTAGAAGACACCATGTGTGTGATTATTTGTATACTTTGTGTATTAGTTATATTATTCTAGAACTGAAATAATATAACACATCAAAATACCAAGAAATTACAATCCAAAATATTACCAAAAATCTCAAAGGATAATTATACAAGTTACACACAAAATATTGGTGATACCGAACAAGAGAATGTAACTTACAAAATATTCCGAAACTTAATTCACAAGTATATTTTGGTAAATAATATTTTGGACACAAGGAAATGAAAATATGATTTTTATGATTGTCACAAAGTTATATCATATTTTGACAAGAAGGAAATATATGATTTTTGGTGAATAAAAATGTATATATATTTACTTGGAATTTTTAGAAGATATATTATTTTTGGGAAATATATATATTTTCTTGAATAAACTAGAATACATTATTTTGGATAAAAATAAGTTTATATATATTTTCTAAAGTTAGACTTGAAAATATATTATTTTTGGAACTTATATGAAAATACAAATATTTTTTGCCAAGTGAAAAATTATAAATAATTTTTTCTAAGTAATATTTCTTGAATATATATTTTGGAAATATATATTGATGGACTTTTATTAGAAATAATATTCCGGAAAGTTTAATATAAATTTAAGTATATAAATACTTAATGAATACAATAAAGATACGTATTTTCGTATGTATAAATACACTTTGGAATACGACACCAATACATGACAAAATATAAAGTATAAGAATACGAATACGAATACGAATACGAATACAAATACACCCATCCTTGGGAAGGAAATACATGTATAATTACGTGGAAAGTGTCAAGTTAATATATTGTATAATTACGCATGTAGGTAGTCGTGCGTTCTAGAAGAAGCTTTGAGTTACACTGGATACAAGGAACGCAAAACAGTGAGTTCATGTTCCCCCTTTTCTTTTAACTGTTTTCAGTCTTATAACTTCGGGGGTGAAGTACATGTTACATACTGTTTATAAACATTTTGATTTGGTATGGTTAGCTAAGGAAGGGTATTGCTTCATTATGTGAGTGGTGGGTATAACACTTAAGGCCATTAATCCTCGTTGTAGGACCGAGGAACATGAGTGATAGATCTATTTGGGTGTAGCGAGCCCCACCCATGAGTCCGTCGAGTGGACCATGTGGTGACTATGTTTTATGTCCGGAGACAAATTTGCTTGGTTTGAGTTCCCTGCATCACTTCACACATATCAATGGCCTTGCAAACCATTGGTGATCTGTTTTCCTTGTTTCTTTCATACAAGGGTTTTCGAGTACATACAAACATACTTACAAATGTTTCAAAGGTTTGTTCACAAACACACACATGAACTTGCTCAACTTTTGTTGATGTTTTCAAACTACATGTATTTCAGGAAATTAAGTATGGATCTGGCGGGCGTTGGAGTTTACAAGTCAAGTGTCTAGTAAAAGGTATCATCTGAGGTCGAAGGGTTTGGGTTATGTATTTTATCTTGGTAGTCAAGTGTTCTAAACTTAAAGTCTTAGTTTGATGTTAAACAATGACGGTTGTATTATTTTGAGAACTATATATGGATGAACATCTTGGTATTTTCATATAGTTGTTTGTTATGGTTGAATGCAATGATATTTGGCAAGTCACACTAAATCACGCTTCCGCAAAAGTCAGAGTGTGACAGTTTGGTATCAGAGCTTCGATTGTAGCGAACGAGGATTACTTCTCGAGTCTAGACTACAATCATTAGGGCTCCCATGAAAATATTTTTACGACATGTTTTCATTGCATACACGAAACGCCCAGATCCAGGGAAACAAACATTTTTTACAAAAGAAAGACACGAAACACATTTCAAGGTTTATGTTTGTGGTTCAGTCTGAGAGACTGGGTGGTTCAGTCTGAGAGACTGGGTAGTTTAGTCTGGGAGACTAGGTGGTCTAGTCTGGGAGACTAGGTAGTTTAGTCTGGGAGACTGGTTGGTTTAGTCTGGGAGACTAGGTGGTTTAGTCTGGGAGACTAGGAAGGATAGAAAGATTTCATGAGAAATAACAAGGATACATGATTACATGATGAATTGTCTTTGTTTGCAATATACTAAGTGTTAGTGATTACTATGAATATACATGCTATGATTATTATGTACCAGCAAACATGTCACCTTCTTTAGAGAGCGAGTTGTCAGACATTGACGACCCTACGGCCACCGCCACAGATAATGAGATTGCACCTGCGCCGGGGATAATTATGTCAGATACTGAGGGCAACTCAGATATTCTATCAGACGACGATGACGACTTTCAACCGCTCGCGTTGCCTGACTTTGGAGAGGACTTACCGATTGCTGATGGCTTCCCTGACGAGGATCCTTTTGTCGTTTCGGTTCTAGTCCATGACTACCTCATCACTGGTCATTCCGATGGTGATCCTATCATGGCACCGATCCTCGACGCCGTACCCTCGTGGTCATTCCTCCCGAGGATCTGCCCTTTCGACGATTTGTTTGATGATGACGTTGATTCGTTAATTGATGATCCTCTTGTTGACGCCCAGGGTGATGGGGAGATAGCTGAGGATGTTGTTGCTATGCTACCTCCTGAGATTCCTGCCATTGAAGTATCCTCTGCTTCCATTTTACACTCGATGTCAGACTATTTTGAGTCTGTGACATATGCAGCGTTACAGACGGCCGGATTGCATCTTTTTACTACTGACTTAGACGACGACACTGCTAAGACTGCTACACTATCACCTGCTCGAGATCCCACACCTTCACACGACCCAGAGCCTGCTCCTGAGATAGCTCCTGTTCCTTTTGGGTCAGCCTGATGTTGCAACTATTGATCTTGAGCTGATTTTTAATCTCGACCATGCTCCTTTTGGTTTACCAGATATTGCACCCCTTATACCTGATCCAGTTCCTGCACCTGTTGACCCTCCTTTTGTTAAGTTATTTATTCCCCCGCCTGCACCTACTGATGTTGCTCCTTTTCCCCCCTATGGAGACCGACATCCATCGCACCGACTTGCCTATCATTTTCTTTCAGGACATACCCGCACCCCGTCCAGGGGAAGGTACTTCAAGACAGCACCCGCGTGATGATCCCTTTGCTTCAGCAGCTTTTCCATAAATCCCTCAGGCTACACCGTTTGCTCCTTTCATTTCTTAATCGCTGGACGCGCCATTCCGATGGTTCCTACCATACACTATGCTGATTTCAGACCTCTACCATCCCTCACATTATGAAGGCTACACACGGGATGAGTTGCTCCTGTTACTTCAGCTACAGTTTGATGTTTTGAGTTATAGAGTTCTGGAGCTTGAGCTGACACCACGTCCTCCACCCTGTACTTGCCATTAAACTTTGATCCCCCTACATTCATCATTGTCTCCTTTTGCACTCTCACCTGCTGCTATTACACCTTTCTTAGATTTTGATGAAGCAGCAGATCAGATACTTACTTCGCCGTATATACAAGATCAAGGAGAAGCTCACACATGTTAGCAGTTTGCTTTTCTTCTCTTCTCCACCTCAGTCATCAGTATAGTTGGCTTTTGGTTTTATGCGGATTGCATTACTTTAGGGTAAAGACACTCCTAATGAGCAGAGATTGTGGAGACTTTTGAAGACCACTTTTGACCACATGATTTTGATACACTGATAGACTTATTGGACAAGGGTAGGGTGACCCTGTGTCCCTTTTGATGTGATACACTTTGTAGACAATATGATTATGGTCGGAAAATAATGAAAGCTCAATCGTAATGTTCTCGTTAGACACATTGTTGATATTTAGGTTTGTGCTATGATTGTAATGATTACATGATTGTCTGTTACGTTCTCATTAAACATATTCTCATTTACTGGTTTATGCTACGATTATGCTTTGCTTGACTGGATAAAACGATAATTTATTATGTGTATGAACATATGACCCCTAAACGACTATATGTATGAAACCTGACCAATCTGAATTCTTCTTAGAAGATGTCTCATCAAGAAATCATTCGACCGACAGAGGCGGAATTACAAGGGCGCATCTCACAGGCCATCGCACAGCACGAGGCCCTTCGCTCCGAATGCAGCGGAGGTACCTCAGGAAATAACCCACACAACGGTAATGTTTAGTCACTTAAGACACATTACAACATGTTTTGCGATTAAGTAAATGCGCCCCCGAACATCAGGTCACGTACATAGCTGGACTGTTTCTAGATGGGGCTCTGTTATGGTGGAACCTTCAGGTTCAGACGTTGGGCGAGACTGTTGCGTATGCTTTGACGTGGGATGAACTGAAAGAGCTAATGCGTAAAAGATATTGCTCGAGGGCAGAAGTCCAGAAGTTGGAGACTGAACTTTGGAACTTGAAAATGGAAGGCCCAAAGATAGCCGAGTATGTGCAGAGATTTCATGATTTATCGCACGTTGTTCCATATCTGGTGGAACCAGAATTTAAGACGATCAAACGCTTTATCGGGGGATTGGCACCTCAGATTCTAAGCCTGGTGACAACATCTAAACCTCTAACAATTACCGACGCTATCAACTTAAGCATGGCGCTCACTGAAGAAGCGGTTAGACTAGGAAAATTTTCTACCTCGGAAGAGAAAAAGGAGATTCATGTGGAGCCATCTGGAGATAACAAGAAGAAGTTCCCAAATTTCAAGAAGGGTACTCGGGCGAATAACAAGAAGAAGGCCAAAAAGAGAAAAGAGTACATGGGTATCCTACCTAAGTGCGACAATTGTCTACGTTATCATGTCGTGCGATGTAAATATGGAAAATGTGATAACTGTGGCAAGAGGGGGCATCCTAAGGATACTTGTAGGCAAGGTACTAAACGTAGAAATAGAGGCCAAGATGGTAGAGAGAATCACGAAGGAAACAACGACAACAACGACTATCAAGGCAGGATAAGTGACAAGCAAAAACGTGCTCAAGGTTGTTTTAACTGTGGAGACAAAAGGCACTTCAGAAAATATTGCCCTAAAAACAATTAGGCGTATGGATGAAAGCTCAATAGCGGGGCTAGGAAAGCACACCAGGATCCAAACGTGGTCATCGGTACGTCCCATATTAGTCAACGATATGCATCTGTGCTACTTGACACTGTTACAAATTTTAGCTTCGCATCTCTAGAGTTGAGAGTATGCTTGGTTTAGTAACAAGTAAGTTAGATAACCCATACTCGATAGAACTAGCTAAAGGGAAGCTTCGACGTGGTAATTGGGATGGATTGGTTGTCGAGCAATCAAGCGGAGATTGTTATCCGCATCCCGATGGCGAACGAAGAAACGATTGTGATTCATGAAGCAGGATACGCCCCTACGGATTATCAGTTGTTTAAAGGAACGAAGGTTTTTGCGCAAAGGATGCAACGCATTCTTGGCTCATGTCGGGGACAAGAAGCCGAAGAACCTAAGCTCGAGGATATCCCTGTGGTAAGGGAATATCCTAAAGTCTTCCCCAGAGACTTGTCAGGATTACCTCCTCAACGCAAGTCGACTTCCACATTGGCTAGGTATAAGGCGTCTCGCCTATAGCCAAGGCACCCTATCGACTTGCACTTCCTGAGATACAAGATTTGTCAACGCAACTTCCGAAGTTGCCAGTTTGGGGAATTATAAGGCAAGTTTTTTTCCCTAAGGAGTTTCAGTACTATTCGTCAAGGAGAAGGACGATGATTCTCAAATGAGCATCAACTCCCAAGAGCCGAACGAGCTAACCAACAAGATTCGGTAACTCTTGCTGAGGATTAATGAATTTTTTATTTAACTAACTGTGAGGATTCCACTACTATTCTAAGATTGATCGTTGATCGAGTATCATTAGCTGTGAATTCAGGAAGAAAGTATACTGAAGTATAGTGAGCCGACAACTTGTTTTGAACCTACACTAATATTGTGTGTTTTCTACACGGTGCATGAAACAGTTATACACAGAGTGCAAAACGTTGAGAACCTAGAAAACATGTACTTAGGACCTTTGGGAACTGAGGTCAAAACTCATTAAAGGATATCACATGGAAACTACGTCTATTAACTAGAGCAAACCCCATATTTCTAACATATATACTATTTCAGTTAACCAAACGGGTAAAGTACTCAAATTTCTTTTATTCAAGTTTCCACTTTTGCTTCTAGCAAGAATATTCTTGCGTCTCTACTCCTCTTAATGGTAGTTGCATCCCGACAATTCTCTTCGTTGAAGCAAACACTTCTTTGTCTTGATACGAAATCATTGCCTCATTTTAGCAAATACTCATTGTTTCATTTCTTGGAAATTCATATGTTACGCGTGCACCGTTTGTTATGCATGTGGTTTCGATTCGAAGGAGCGCTTCATCAAAGTTCCAGATATCATTCGTTAAATCTAATTATTGAATTGTGATTCTAATGACCTACCTTATTGTAATTATTGGCTCCTTTGCTATCAAGTCAACACACTTTCTTGAAGTTTCACTTCATACATAGTTTATCATTGTAACTATGCCGAAATTCCTTTGTCGATATCTACGTTTATTGTCAAATTGCGCTGAAATCAAATTTCAATTGCTTGAACTTGTCCATTTCGCATATTCAACTCAAGACGCCATATGATGTATTGAGAGCATCATATTCAAATTTATTTTTGCAAAAGATCTTTTGTTTCAAGTCGTAGTAGACTTGTTTGGTCTACGACTCAATTAAATCGTTTGTTGATTTCGACACCTTGTGGTGATGTTTTCACTAGATTGAAGCTTGCGCTAATCTCGTTTACAGCTCTCATACACGGATTTAATTGTTTATTTATTGACTTGCTCTAAATCCGTTTTGTTTTACCATGATTAAAGCAGCCTTAACACAGTTGTGTGTCATGATAATGGTACATAAGTTCATTTTACATTCCAGTGTACCTCTTAACGGTTCTTTCATTATCAATCGAATGCCTTGCAGCATTTATTGCTTTTTCATTATCAATCAAAAACAGTAGTTCTTTGGTATTCTATAATCAATTGAAAGATCCTACAATGTCGTTTGAATCAAATTTCCAGGACTGCTTAATTACACTTTCATTTGATTTCAAACACGGTGAACTTGTTCGGTCACCGCTATTATAGAATTATGTCATTCACAACGACACCTTGTCGTGTTGGTGTAAACTTGTAGCTTCTGCTAATCATGGTCACCTGTTTCACCCGAAACTACACATACTTTTGTTTGACTTGTCATTTAAACATTCCTAATGAAACCACGGATTTAGACAATGATATACCAGATTCGTTTGCATTTCATTTCGGTGTATTTTCGCAATTTAGTACTGTCAACACACTAATTTTACTCATTCATTTGTTCGCAAGTTGACAGATCATTTTCATGTTACTGTTACATTTAAACTTGTTGATTCTGAGTTCATCTAGCGGATGTTATTGTTTCTAAAACTCATTTGCATATTACAAACGATCCGTTGGAATTCTATTGGTCGAAACTTCTCTTTTGTTGGACCCCTGTGAAATAAGTGATACCGGATTTTACATTTATACATCTCGTATCCCTTAATGTCAGATTCTGAAACACATACCCTTTTAACTGTTGGGTTCTGATCGTTGTAATATATCGTTGGATGCACCTGTTTCGAATAAGTCTTGATTCGGTTTTGTGGTTATCTACTTCAGTATTATTCATATCCATACACGCATAATGTAACCCTAAGGAGTTAAGGTAGTATAAATTTCGAGGACGAAATTTTCTTAACAGGGGGAGAATGTGACAACTGTCAAATTTGCATACATCCGTACAATTATTAGATACTGATTAGTGCTTAATGAATGTGCCAAATTACAATTTATTTACTTGAATTGCTTCTGATTATTACCATATACATACATGTGCATCATATATTGCTTAATGTCATGTCATTATTGCATGAGAACTTTATTGACTCAAAAGATGCACGAAGCACAGTTAGCACAGTTATCCGGCAAATCAGAAAAATGCTGACATAGTTCAGTAGATAGACAGGCATTGTATTGAGATACAGAATGAGACAGAAACTAAGTATTACACTAGTATAGTGTGTAGGAAAGTAAGGATCATAAAACTGTCTTCCTAGTAATAGTTTAAGTGCCGGAAAGTGCCTAAAACTCAAATAAAGTGCTGAATTCAGCAAAATTCAGCATAAATCAGCATTTTAACATACTTTTATCATGCAGAAATATGGTAAAATGGTCCTGAATGCTTTCCTAAGTGTCGGGAATTAAAAGGGTCACAAAAGGGTACATAAAGAACACTAAACTGCAAAGTTTAGCACCTTAATGAACCAGTATCTAACCGAACAACCGGACACTACCCGAAACATCAAATTTATACTAGAAGCACTGTTTTAACATTACCAAGCTAGTTATGATCCCCAAACATCATAACACCTCGTAAAAATATCTGGTAAACTAAATCCTAACTAGTCTACCACCCCCCCCCCACCTATAATCGGCCAACTAAGCATGGCCCACTAGAGATTTTATTTGGTTAATTTATTAGATTGTGTTTCCACTTTAATAAACATATTACACACTAGTTAAAGTAATGGTGGAAGATTATAAGTAAATCCCTAAGTTCATAACCTTCATTTCACCCATTCATCACGAACACAACTTCTTCTCCTTCCTTTCCCTTACCTCACGGCCAAGAACAACACACACCCATCTATCATCTTCAATCATCTTCCACCTTTTTTTACATATATACAAAGGTATAAGAAGGCATACAAAGAAGCTTGGAGCTTTCGGAAGTTGAAGGACCTTCAGCGTTTGCTTTTATCCACTCGTTTTCTCCTCTTGATCATCCCTAGCCTTGAGCTAGTGGTAAGAACCATGATCTTGCTAGTTTACTTCTATTTTAAGTGGTTAAAAGATGATACAAGAAGATAAAACATGAACATAAGCTTAAAATTATAAGAAATCATGAAGAAATCAAGTTATTTATGTGTTGTTATACTTGATGATTGTTGTTTGCGTGTGTAAATGATGTAGATCATCATATGATCTTGCTAGATCATGATTAAAAACATGATATGGCAAGATGAGAGGATGATTATGTTAAGAAATCAATAGATCATCCTTATGTAAATCATGAACTTGAAGTATAAATTGGTTTTCATTAATAAAAGTGACTAAATATATATTTAGGAAAATATATATTTAGAAGACACCATGTGTGTGATTATTTGTATACTTTGTGTATTAGTTATATTATTTTAGAACTGAAATAATATAACACATCAAAATACCAAGAAATTACAATCCAAAATCTTACCAAAAATCTCAAAGAATAATTATACAAGTTACACACAAAATATTGGAGATACCGAACAAGAGAATGTAACTTACAAAATATTCCGAAACTTAATTCACAAGTATTTTTTGGTAAATAATATTTTGGACACAAGGAAATGAAAATATGATTTTTATGATTGTCACAAAGTTATATCATATTTTGACATGAAGGAAATATATGATTTTTGGTGAATAAAAATGTATATATATTTACTTGGAATTTTTAGAATATATATTATTTTTGGGAAATATATATATTTTCTTGAATAAACTGGAATACATTATTTTGGATAAAAATAAGTTTATATATTTTCTAAAGTTAGACTTGAAAATATATTATTTTTGGAACTTATATGAAAATACAAATATTTTTGCCAAGTGAAAAATTATAAATAATTTTTTCTAAGTAATATTTCTTGAATCTATATTTTGGAAATATATATTGGTGGACTTTCATTAGAAATAATATTCCGGAAAGTTTAATATAAATTTAAGTATATGAATACTTAATGAATACAATAAAGATACGTATTTTCGTACGTATAAATACACTCTGGAATACGACACCAATACATGACAAAATATACAAGTATAAGAATACGAATACAAAAACACCCATCCTTGGGAAGGAAATACATGTATAATTACGTGGAAAGTGTCAAGTTAATATATTGTTATAACTATTATCCCAAAATTTAATAAATATAATTCAAGTTAAAATATTTTCTATTTTAACAAATAATTATATAACATGGGATAATGTTGAAGATACAAAGAACATAACTCAAGACACTAACTAATACTAAATCATGGCACGACCCGATCGTCTAATGGACCGTAGTACGCATGTAGGTAGTCTTAGGTTCTAGAAGAAGCTTTGAGTTACATTGGATACAAGGAACGCAAAATAGTGAGTTCATGTTCCCCCTTTTTCTTTTAACTGTTTTCAGTCTTATAACTTCGGGAGTGAAGTACATGTTACATACTATTTATAAACATTTTGATTTGGTATGGTTAGCTAAGGAAGGGTACTGCTTGATCATGTGAGTGGTGCCGTGGTGGGTATAACACTTAAGGCCATTAATCCTCGTTGTAGGACCGAGGGACATGAGTGATAGATCTATTTGGGTGTACCGAGCCCCACCCATGAGTCCGTCGAGTGGACCATGTGGTGACTATGTCTTATTTCCGGAGACAAATTTGCTAGGTTTGAGTTCCCTGCATCACTTCACACATATCAATGGCCTTGCAAACCATTGGTGATCTGTTTTCCTTGTTGCTTTCATACCAGGGTTTTCAAGTACATACAAACATACTTACAAATGTTTCAAAGGTTTATTCACAAACACACACATGAACTCGCTCAACTTTTGTTGATGTTTTCAAACTACATGTATTTCAGGAAATTAAGTATGGATCTGGCGGGCGTTGGAGTTTACAAGTCAAGTCTCTAATAAAAGGTGTCATCCGAGGTCGAACGGTGGGTTATGTATTTTATCTTGGATAAGATACATGGCTCGAAACCTAGTTTGGTTATGTCTTTTGTGAAGTCCAGTATGGAACTTTATGCTTTGGTAGTCAAGTGTTCTAAACTTAAAGTCTTAGTTTGATGTTAAACAATGACAGTTGTATTATTTTGAAAACTATATATGGATGAACATCTTGGTATTTTCATATAGTTGTTTGTTATGGTTGAATGCAATGATATTAGGCAAGTCACACCAAATCACGCTTCCGCAAAAGTCAGGGTGTGACATTCTCCCCCCAAAACATATACAAAGCAGTAAAAAGAAGGAGGTTTAGTGACACTCACCTTTGGGTGCTTATTTTAAATAGCGCAATCTGTAACATCCTGAAATTTATAAAACTTAAAATCAGAATAATAAAATATTAAATAAGCAAGAACAAGCTAACTAGGAATCCATAACCCAGTTAGTTACTAGTCTTGAGATGACAAATAACAAGGTTAAAACATCTAAGTTAATAGTAAAATAAAACTTAGGGGCTTGAATTTTCAAATATGAAACTTGAAAGATTAAAAGAGATAATTAACACCAAACACACACTTAGTGTGTGTGTCTAGTCGATCTCAAACACAGGGGGCGAACCAGACTTATACATCAAACCCTAAATCCCACAAAAACTCACAAATTGGAAGCCTAAATCAAGTCCAAATCAAAAATTGAATACATATTAGTGATCACCTCGATGAAGGGATCATAAGGTGTGTGAAATTCTGATATTTGGTTCCACTTCAAATTTTAGATGAACTCATGAGTTTTGAAATTGAGCATGCATGATTGTTGTGTCAATGAAATTAGAAGCGAATTGATGTCTAGAGATAAACCCTAGATGATTTTTTGTTAAAATCTAGCATTATACTTGCGGGGTTTATAATCACCATTGTAGGTGATTAGTGAGTTTGTAGAAACTAAATAAACACTAGGATTATAATTTTTATTCTAGTGAAATCTGAATTCATGTGGTAAATTCTGAAATTTTGATGTTATAATTTAGTATAGATTTGCTAAATTGAAGTTGATTTAGATGGAAACAACAAGTCATGAATTTTGTATTGGTTATGTAAAAATCTGACCCGCAAGGTGTTTGTTAAAACGCCCAAGTGAGGATTGAAATGTTAATAATCGGACAAAAACGCAGATTCTGATATCATAATGAATTATGATAAATGATTGTAAAAAAGGGTTCTGAATTTGTTGTGAAGGGAACTCTTTAGGTAAAGAATCCGGATCGTCAAGCGGACAAGCTAGAGGTGATACACGATTGAAGGGTGTGCTCTAAAGGTACGCGACTTATGGTTTCATTACATTATGTTTAATTGTTAGCTTTAGCTTGTTATATTGAAATTTGGCAAAACGAGGAAACCCGTTAAGTTACGGAAGTGACGAAGTGCCATAGACAAATAAAATAGGTCAAATCATGTATTAGAAATAGAGTTTGGAATGTTTCGAAATGGTGGTCTCCATTCGGCATCCAAACGGGTCAAAACAAGTTGAATTGTAAATGTCGAAGCCAATGAACATCAAATGTTGATTGTTTATAAACAAAGCGTAAGCCGTGTAGCGAACACGCTAAACTCGTTGTAAAAAAATGAATGAGCCCTTGATATGGGAATTAAAGTTTGAAATTTATGCTTGTTAAATAGTGTTAAAAAGCTTGTTTAAATCCTTAAAACAAGCATGACGATTATTGCGTAAGCAACCCTCGGGAAGGAAGTGAAACGTCATAGTCGGAAAACCCGGAATTGGGTAAATGGGTTGTAGATATGAGATGATAATAAAACAAGTTGTTGAACTTGTAAACAAACGGGTCAAATAAAGCAAACATAACCCGGGTAACGGGAACGTAAGCTATATGAATAATGGATCCGAGTAATGGATGATAGCTTAGACATGTTAAGAAACGAACCCCAAGCGATTAAAATGAGTTTTGATAGGTTTGGATGTAAATTGGGTGAAAAATAAACGTGCAGAGTTGACACGGCTGGGTGAACTTTTGACACGGCCGGGTGAAGGGGCTGTGAAAAATACATGTTTAGCTGACACAGCCGAGTGAACTTTTGACACGGCCAGGTGAAGGGGCTGAAAACAAAAATATAATTTCTTGTGTTTATTTATTTTGTTCAAATGCTTTGATTTCTAATGATTTAAATAAATTGTATGATAGGTAAAGATGCACTTTAGACCTCGGAGGATGATCAAGACATATCAAGAACCAAACACACCAAACAAAGCTTCCGCATTTTGTCTATTTTGTTTTAGTGACATGTAAACACTTGAAATTATGTTTTGCAAGTTTATTTAGTAGGATGTAGACTTGAATGTTATGATCAAGTATGATCTTAAAACTAAAAAGATTTTTGTAAACTCGATTTTTTGTACTAAATGCATGTTATATATTATTAATTATGTCCTTTAAAGATGGGTGTTACAAGTTGGTATCAGAGCGCCAGGTTGTTAATAAAGTGTGTTCGGTTCAAGCTTGATCAAGCATCCGGTAAGAGTTAACCGTTTTGAATAGACCAAGTAAATATAGAAATGAAACATGAATTGGCATGCACGAAAAGAGTGTGTTAACACACTCAAACACGGGAAGTGCATTAAACAACAACGGTTGATGCAAGTTACGAACTTGATTAAGACAAAGCAAGTAAATCATTTGTTATAATAACGGTTAATGTAAACATTTCAGTATTAAAGATAACGGATGGAGGTAACGACGATGCGGTGCCAAGAGTCACCGAGCAAATGAGAGAAGTGATTGCCGAGGAAGTTGGAAAGGCAATCGAAAATAGTTTGTCCGGTTTTATCGATAAGATCCGAAACACGGTAAACTTGGTAGTGGATGAGAGAATCAAGAAATTGGAAGATAATGCCAATTTAGCAAAGGAAAAGTCCGGAGGACGAAAGCTTTGTTCATACAAAGAGTTCATGGCGTGCAAACCGCTAGTTTATAATGGGGAGGTCGACCCGATAGTTTGCCAACGATGGCTAAGCGACATCGAAGGAGTGTTTGAAAGGACCCATTGTGATACAGATAACTACGTAGCCTATGGTACGGGTCAATTAAGGGGTCAAGCGAAAGTTTGGTGGGATAACAAGAAGAAAGAAATTGGAAGTGATGCGGCTAAGGCTATGACATGGGATGAATTTAAGACGACGTTTCTTAAACATCACAGTCCCAAGGCGATCATTATTCGAATCAAAGAAGAGTTCATGCAACTTAGGCACAAGGGTGAGTCCATAGACAAAATCACGTGAATGTTTATGGATAAGATGAAGTTTTGTGACGAATTGGTGACAAATGAAGAGCAGAAGATATATTATTACTACAATATGTTGAGCGCCGAGTATAGGGAGTTTCTGACTCCTTCAAAATATGAGACCCTTACCGAGATCATAAATGTTGCTCGGGAATGGGAGATTGAATTGAAAAAGCAAGTTGAACGGGGCGAACGAAGGGCACATGATGTTAGTCCAAGCCCTACTAAGAAAGCATGAACGAATGAAACGGGGAAAATATGATGCAAAAGGCGGGTCGCCAAGTTGTAAAATCTGCGGAAAGGGTCATAAGGGCGAGTGTCGCTTCAAGGATAAACCTCGCCCCATATGTCGGAAAACGGGGCATATGGCTTCATCATGCCCGGAAAAACTGACGGTTTGCTACAATTGCTATCGAACGGGTTACAAGAAGTCGAAATGCCCTGACCTAGTGGGAAAGAAAGACGGGCAAGACACGAAAGGTGAAGCCCCAAAGGCAAAGGCTAGATCTTTTCACCTAACTGCCGCAAAAGAGAAAGTAGAACCCGAAGTGGTTTCAGGTATATTTGCTATAAACTCGATTCCTGCACGTGTGCTATTTGATACAGGTGCGAATAAATCCTTTATTTCATATGGGTTTATTCTACATCCTTTATTTGTTCTAACTAAGCTACCTATGCCCTTAGAAGTAGAGATAGGTAATAACAAGAGTTTTATGTTTTGTGATGTATGTCAAAATTGTAAATTGAGCATCGATGACGAAGAGTACTCAATAGACTTAATCCCAATGTTGATGGGAAAATTTCAAGTGATCGTGGGTATGGATTGGCTGTCCCGATATCACGCAAAGGTAGCATGTTTCCACAAGGAGATAAAATTGACGTCTCCTAGCGGAAAGCACATTACTATATACGGTGAAAAAGGGGGTAACTCGGTGGTATGTACAATGCTAGAAGCTCACAGACTTATGAAACATGGATGCAAGGCATATATGGTATACGCAAGTGAGTCGGAGAAAGAATCCCTAAAAATCGGAGACGTGCCGGTGGTACGTGATTATGAAGATGTGTTCCTAGAAGATTTACCGGGAATACCACCAGAACGAGAGGTAGATTTCAGAATCGAACTGATTCCGGGCGCAAAACATGTGGCCAAGGCGCCGTACCGGCTTGCGCCGTCAGAGCTACAAGAATTGATGTCTCAGATCCAAGAACTGCTCGACAAAGGGTTTATCCGACCGAGTGTATCCCTGTGGGGCGCACCGGTACTATTTGTGAAAAAGAAGGACGATAGTATGCGCATGTGTATTGACTACCGAGAGTTAAACAAACTCACGGTGAAAAATCGATACCCACTTCCAAGAATTGATGACTTGTTTGACCAGCTACAAGGAGTGTGTTGGTTCTAAAAGATTGATCTCAGATCGGGTTATCACCAGTTGAAAGTCAAGGAGGAAGACGTACCGAAGACGGCCTTTCATACGCGGTATGGGCATTATGAGTTCCTTGTAATGCCCTTTGGGTTGACTAATGCACCCGCGGCTTTCTTAGACCTCATGAACCATGTTTGCAAACCTAGGCTGGATAAGTCGGTAATCGTATTTATCGATGACATTTTAGTGTATTCGAAGAATGAAGCTGAGCATGTGTATCATTTGCAAGAAGTGTTAGAGACACTCAGACGAGAAAAGTTGTATGCAAAATTCTCAAAGTGCGTTTTCTGGTTAGGAGAGGTGCAGTTTCTCGGGCATATCATTAGTGCCGACGGGGTACTAGTGGATCCGTCAAAAGTAGAAGTTGTGTCAAAATGGAGCACTCCAAAGAATCCCTCAGAAATCCGAAGCTTTTTAGGGCTCGCGGGATATTATCGGAGATTCATACAAGATTTCTCCAAAATTGCCTTACCGTTGACCAAATTGACTCGCAAGGAGGAAAGATTTGTATGGGGCATCGAACAAGAGAAAGCCTTCCGAACACTCAAATAAAAGTTAACTCACGCTCTGGTGTTAACGTTACCGGAAGGAGGTGACGACATGGTGGTTTATTCTGATGCATTGCATTCGGGGCTCGGATGTGTTTTAATGCAACGAGGCAAAGTTATAGCCTATGCCTCGAGGCAACTGAAGATCCATGAAAAGAAGTACCTGACTCATGACCTGGAGCTGGCAGCAATGCCGTAAAAATATGGAGCCATTACTTGTATGGGGTAAAACGTACTATCTTTACCGACCATAAAAGTTTGAAATATTTTTTCGATCAGAAGGAATTAAACATGAGACAGAGGCGATGGTTGGAAACAGTCAAAGACTACGATTGTGAAATACACTACCACCCCGGGAAGGCCAATGTAGTGGCGGATGCATTGAGCCGAACGACAGACTATGCCCCGATTCGGGTGCAAACGATGCAGCTTATTGTGACCTTGGGCCTACTAGAACGAATCCGAGAAGCACAAGTCGAAGCGGTGAAGGTGGAAAACTGGAAGAAGGAAAGAATAGTCGGTCAATTCAAAGATCTCGTAGATGGCAACAACGGTTTGAAAACACGTTTCGATAGAATATGGGTTCCTAACTCGTGTGGAGTTAAAAAGCTTCTACTTGATGAAGCTCACAAATCCCGTTATTCCATTCATCCGGGAGCGACCAAGATGTATAACGACTTGAAACAAAACTATTGGTGGCCCGGAATGAAAAGAGATGTAGTAAAATACGTGGAGAAATGCTTGACATGTCTAAAAGTCAAGGCAGAGCACCAAAAACCATACGGTAAACTCCAACCATTGGAAATTCCGGTTTGGAAATGGGAACACATTACAATGGACCTATTAACCAAAATACCAAAGACGAACTCCGGATTTGACGCGATATGGGTAGTTGTTGATAGATTGACAAAGAGTGCTCACTTTATCCCGATACGCGAGACTTATACGTCAGAAAAGATGTTGGAGGTTTACACTAATGAGATAGTGGCACGCCACAGAGTACCGGTATCCATCGTGTCTGATAGGGATACCCGATTCACTTCAAATTTTTGGCGAGATTTCCAAGAGCAAATGGAAACCAAATTATTCATTAGCACTGCGTACCATCCTTAGACAGATGGGCAGAGTGAAAGAACAATAAAAACGTTGGAAGACATGCTTTGGGCATGTATTATTGACCTCGGGGGTAGTTGGGATGTTTATCTACCATTGGTTGAATTTTCATACAATAACAGCTACCATGCTAGTATCAGGATGGCACCGTACGAAATGCTGTACGGTAGGAAATGCAGGACTCCATTGTGTTGGGGTGAGGTGGGTCCATGTGAACTTGCCCATAAAGACATAGTTCGAGCCACTAATGAAAAGATTGATGTGGTTCGGGCACACTTAAAAGCGGCTCAAGATAGACAAAAGTCATATACGGACTAAAGGAGAAGACCGATAGAGTTTCAGGTTGGTGACAAGGTCATGCTTAAGGTGTCCCCATGGAAAGGGGTTATCCGGTTTAGAAAAACAGGAAAATTAAGCCCGAGATTTATTGGGCCTTTTACAATTGTCGAACGAGTAGGAAAGGTAGCCTACCGCCTTGAACTACCGGGGGAATTAAGTGGAATTCATAGCACAATTCATGTGTCACATCTTCAGAAATGTCTAGCGGACGAAATAGCTTATATCCACTACCATGATATCGAGGTGGATGATAGCCTTAACTATGTGGTGAAGCCGATTGCGATTTTGGACCGTAAAGTGAAAATCTTAAGGAACAAAGAGATCAATCAAGTAATGGTCAAATGGGAACACAGGAAGGGTTCAGATACCACATGGGAATTCGAAGAGGATATGCAACGACTCTACCCAACATTATTTGGTACGTAATTCAGTTTCGGGGAGGAAACCCTTTTAAGGGGGGTGGACTTGTAACATCCCGAAATTTATAAAACTTAAAATCAGAATAATAAAATATTAAATAAGCAAGAACAAGCTAACTAGGAATCCATAACCCAGTTAGTTAATAGTCTTGAGATGACAAATAACAAGGTTAAAACATCTAAGTTAATAGTAAAATAAAATTTAGGGGCTTGAATTGTCAAATATGAAACTTGAAAGATTAAAAGAGATAATTAACACCAAACACACACTTAGTGTGTGTGTCTAGTCGATCTCAAACACCGGGGGCGAACCAGACTTCTCCATCAAACCCTAAATCCCACAAAAACTCACAAATTGGAAGCCTAAATCAAGTCCAAATCGAAAATTTAATACTGATGTGTGCGAGGTGTTATATATTTTTGATGTATATTTTAAGCCCTTTTTATACTTTTAGCCAAGTTTTAAATTTATAAAACATGATATTTACTAACACTAAACACACATATGGGCAAGTGCACCCATCGTGGACGTAGTATAGTGTTGGTAAGATACCGAGGTCGTCCAAGGACACAAGAGCTTTTAGTACCGGTTTATCCTCAACGTCTAATCAAATCAAAAAGTTAGAAAAGATTTTTAAACTAAGAAAATAAAAGCTAACTAAATGCTGAAAAATAAAATAAAAATAAAAACAGATAGACAAGATGAATCACTTGGATCCGACTCGTGTATTAGTATAACCTTTGATTATTTTCGCACTTTTGCACTTGTTTAATAGATTATCTTAGTTATTGTAGTAGGCCCCTCTTTTGAAGGCGACGTTACCCTCAACCCAGTAGTTTGAGTCAGCAAGGATACAATCCTAAAGGGTTGGATTATTGGAAGATAATGAATTAAGTTATTAATGCAAATTATGGTAGGCCCCGCTTTTGGCGGTGACGTTACCCTCGTCTAAGTAGTCTGAGTCAGCAGGGATACAGTCCTAAATTGCCAGGTTATAGTATTAATAGTAGTTAACTTATGAGGGGGTCAAAGAGTTTGGATCCCCGCCATCCAATACCTATGGGCATTGAAGGAGATCCTACTAAATTTGACCCAGGTCCCTTGCAGGACCTCTAAACGCTGAACAAGGGCAAGACCTTTACCAAACCGTTCCCTTAACCCCCGACCAGGTAGCCAACATACCTCCATATAGACCGTGGAGATATGAATGGTGAAAATCTTTTATTTTATATAGACAGTAAAATAATGCCAAGACACCACGGACAAATGATAAGGAAAGATCACTTCAACATAAGAAACTAGTTATTAAAGTCATTAATACAAAACCAAATAAAAAGTGCAAAAGATTAAAAATAAAAAGTATTATACTAAACACTTATCTTCACCAAGTGATGTAAGAGACTTAGGCAAACATGGCCTTGATTGTCAAGAACTCTTACGATCAATCTTGGATCCCGAGACGACTCACACACTCTATGATGGACAATGGATGATGGTGGTGGATGATGGTGTTGTGATGGTGGTGGGTGGTGGATGAAGTGTGAGAGAGGTGGTGTGCCAAGGGATGAGTTGCAATGAAACCAAGCACTCCTATTTATAGGCTGAACAGAAGGCTGGGCACGGCCCCGTGTCCGCTGCACACGCCCCCGTGCCTGTCTGACACACTCTCTCTTCATTAATTGTAATTCGCAATTACAATTAATGCGCCTGCTGTACTTTCGCCACGCCCCCGTGTCCGCTGGACACGGCCCCGTGGTGGGCAATAGAAGCTTCTATAGGTTTGTCTTTTCTGCTGCTTCTTGGGCACGGCTCCGTGCTGGCTGAGCACGGGGCGTGTTCAGTCTTCTGCCTTCTTTATTTTGCTTGGGAGGATGCTGTTGAGGGGTCGGGCAATCCACTTATGTTCCTTTTCTTGTATTTATGTTAGATTTAGCTGTCTTTTTACTTCTTTTGTGAATTTGAGCTCATTTAATCCTGAAAATACAAAATGAAGACAAAAACACTCTTTTTCCAACATTAGTACTTAAAAATGGTTAGTTTTATGCCTCATTTGATGTAATTTATATGTTGCATTTTACACACATCAAATACCCCCACACTTGAACTTTTGCTTATCCTCAAGCAAAACTCTTTAATATGTGGCTTACACTCCCAAATGGAATGGGTAGAAGAGAAGGTTTTGGCTTGTCATATAGTGTCGGAAATCCAAGATCTTTTTGGGTTTTATTTTTTTTATTTATTTACAATCCTATTCGTTATGACTTTTGTAGAACGTTTCATAGGAGAAATTACTTATTTGGGCATAACATGCCTTTTTAAAATTCCATTTATATACAGGTTCACATATCTCACGGGAGAAATCACTCACACTCGGCCGAAGGTGTATTTTTAGTGAATCACTCGAGAGCGGCATGGAACTTATTCCTACCATAAGCTTGCCAAGCAATCAATCCTCCTCCTTTTTAACTCGTTACCTTTGTAAATATCAAGAGGACTTTTTGGGTAAAGGCTTGGGCTAAAGGTGGGTGGATGGGTTAGTGGTTAGTAACGAAGGGCGAAAAGCGTAAAAAGCGTTGGTTTTCGTAAAACACTTTGCTTTAGTGTTTTAAGAGCTTTGTTTGTTTATTTCTTACTTCATCATATTTTTTTTATTTTAATTTTTTATTTTAATTTTTTTTTTCAGTCACACGAAAACCGAGCTTGTTACTAAAATAAAGGGTAAAAATAAAAAGGGTTTTTGGTGGGTAAAAAGGTTTTAGGGTAAAGAAATGAAAGGTTTAGGCTCAAAGGGGTTAACTAGGGGGATTTTAGGTAGGTGGTAAAAAAAATTGAAAACTAACGGTGTAGAAAGAAAAAAGGTTAGTCCTAATGCCTCCATCATTTACTTACTTGGGTTTAAGTTGGTAAGGACCGGGAATGAATCGTTGTGGCAAGTTCTAAAGTCGTAAGAACCAAGCGGCTATTCACACAAGAAACGAAAAATGAGCATTTAGTCTAAAGATGTATATTTGTATGCTCAATAAAGGCTCAAAACTCACTTTTTGTGGGAATGGGTTTTTCTATGTGATCAAGTATATATAATCAAATTTTAACTAAGCTTGTTATGCTCGTTTCATAATTTTCTTATGTTGGTTCTTTTTATCACGACGCAATTGGTTGTAAATTTGTAAAAATATAACCTTATTAATCTTAGAATTCCCAACTTAAACTTTAGACAAGTAAAAAAAATGGAAATTTTTGAAAAAATTTGGGGTGGTTAGCGGTTCCAATAGAGTTTTGTGTAAGGCTTGTTTTTAGGACTTGCAAAATTTCAAGGTTTTAGCATCCCCCCACACTTAAATTACACATTGTCCTCAATGTGTCCCAAAAATAAATTCTTAGGTTGATTAGATGAGTAATATGGTGTTAAAAGCAAAGATTTATGTTGCTGGTAGTCTGGACACGGCCCCATGTCCGTTAGACACGACCCCGTGGTGAACTGCCAGTAACGAAAACTTACAGAAGGCGGACACGGGGGCGTGTGGATTAGGCACGGCCCCGTGTCTAAAAAACTTGCAGGAAAGTAACCAAACAGTAGGTCTGGGAGGTGAGCACGGGGGCGTGTCGGCTGGACACGTCCCCGTGTGGACAGTCTGTAAGCCTGAAAAACAGGTTCCTTCCACCGGTTTTTCCATCCTGGCCTTATGAGTGCTAAGGCTTAGCACTCTAAGCCTCGGTTTGTACCTGTTTCATCACTTAATACCACACCAAGCAACACAAATATCCTACATTACCATAGTTAATTGTTCCAAGCATAAAGTAAAAGAAAAATAAAGCGGAAAATAAAAGTAGTCAGGGAAAGTAAATTGTTCAACACTTGGCACGCAGGCCACAAACTGTTCCATAGATAAAGGGACTTAAACCTGGTGGCTTGCCATCAACCTGCTCCTGCTCCTTCAATCCCCTAGTCCATGTCCTCATCGCTGTCATCACCTCCATCCCCATGCCCCGCCATATACTCCCGGATGCTGCCGATATCGTCTTGTATATCGTTGATGTTGCGTTCAATGGCTCCGACCCAGTGGTATGTATTGTTGGCGAGGTTGTAGGCGTTCCTGGTACACATGAGGTTTTCCTGCAAAAGATCATGTAAGCTTTGAAAGTTAGGAAAACCGCCTCCTTGTGAGGAGGATTGACCTGGATCACCATGGGGTTGATATTGGTAGTGGGGAGGTGGTGCGTGAAGAACTAGGGCCTCCTGCGGATTCCATGCATAGCCTTGCGTCCTTTGGAAGCTCACTGTCCCGTCTTCCGCCTCATAAAGTAAGTTCATGGCTCGGCAAATGTGGTAGTCAACTCGTCCCGACAATGGGCTTCTTTCAAAGGACCTTGGAATTCGCGTGAAGTGCTTGAAGAGGCGGTACACCCATCCTCCAAAGAAGATAGGTGTTGGAGCACGAGCAAGGCGGTTGAGATGCACGTTTCGTAACAGGAGATATGGAACATCGAGAGGCTTCCGGTTGTGGATACAGTGAAGGACAACCAAATCCTTCAACCCTACAACGCCACTACTGTCGTGACGTTGGCTAAGAGAGTAGGTGAGGAGCCTGTGAATGTAGCGATAGAGCGAATCTCTCAGCTTAGTACTCTTGGTGCTGCTAGCGTTGTAGATTCCTTCACCTATTTGGGCCCATGCGGCTTGACGTTCATTTTCATCCAAATCTCGTAATCCCCCGGTTTTTTCCTCGTTTCCCGATTCCTCTTCCCCGTACAGTCCCACAATTGCTCCAAACTGTGCCATAGAGATCGAGTACCTTGTCCCGCCACACCGAAATGCAACCCCTTCATTGTCGAACGGGTCACACCTTGAGGTGAAAGTAAAAGTACTGTAGAACTCCATGGTGCATTGATGCACCGACCGAAGCCGAGTGGTCAATGCAACCCTTAGTGGTCCCGTAACGATGTTGTTGAATCGGTCCAGCTGGTTTACCAACGTTAACAGGTCCGTGCATGCTCGCCTGGGGTACTCCTCGGGTCTTGTTTGAAGTATTTCGTATCTTGCCCTAGCATCGAGCTCACTTGCGTTGAACCTTGTGAACTTTGCCATCTGAAAGAATACACCAAAAATTAGCACGAAACAATGAGATTTTTAAAGAAACTGCAAACAGTGGGCTGGACACGGCCCCGTGTTCAGCGGGCACGACCCCGTGTCCAGACGTCTGTAACCCAAAAACTTCATTTTTCGTCCCGGTCCCGAAAATCTGAAAATTTTTGGTCAAGTAGGTGCGATTCCCCCCGAAAATGAAACCCTAAGTGTCGTTTTTCCCAAAACAACCCATTTACCCTTCCAATTTCATCTTTTTCGGTTCAAAAACAAGGGTTTGAGGTTTTAGTGAGAAATCGGACAAATCTATCAACAACACAAGTGTATTTACTTCCCATTATACTAATCTAAACTAATACTAACAGATTCCATCAAAAATTTGAAGTTCGATCCGGATGAACTTGAAGAACCCTAGATTTTTCCCCAAATCTTTGATGTTTAACTACATGCAAGTAACTAATCTAACTACTAATGATGATAGAATCATACCTTGATGTTGTTAAACGTGGAAGTAACATCGGAAATCTGCGGAAAATCGCCTTGAACCAGAGCGTTTTCGGCAAAACGGGGCGTGTGGAATGAGGTAACTGTTATGAAAAGAGGGTTTTATCCCGACAGTTGCCTCGACACGGCTCCGTGTCCAGTGGACACGGCCTCGTGCCGAGCAAAAGTTTTGAATTTTTTTTTATGTGCTCGTGTGCATACCCCTTTTTCCGAAAACATGGTTAGAAGACTTACCGGTTTTGATGTGTACTCGTTTGTTTGTAACATTTCGGGTATGATGTGGATGCTTTTCATTCATTAACCGTTTGAAGCGAGATCTCCTCTTCTTCATCCTCAATGGATCCTCGGTAGAGTTTTAGCCGTTGGCCATTGACTTTAAATGGTATACCATTTCGAGCTTTAATTTCTACTGCACCGTGAGGAAAAACATGGGTGACGGAAAAAGGTCCTGACCACCTAGATTTTAGTTTACCAGGAAATAATCGAAGTCGCGAATTAAACAACAGAACTTGGTCTCCTTCCCGAAATTCATTAGACTTAATATATGTATCGTATAAATTTTTCATTCTTTCCTTATAAATTTCGGAGTTAGAGTATGCATAATTCCTTAATTCGTCTAATTCATTCATTTGACAGAATCGATTTTTACCTGCAGTTTCTAAGTCTAAGTTTACGTTTTTTATTGCCCAGTAGGCTCTATGAGCTATTTCTACCGGCAAGTGACAACTTTTTCCATAGACGAGCTTATATGGGGTTGTGCCTATAGTGGTTTTATAAGCAGTGCGAAAAGCCCATAAAGCATCATCTAATTTATCAGCCCATTCCTTTTTATTTAAACCTACGGTTTTTTCAAGTATTCGTTTTAAACCTCGGTTAGTCACTTCGGCTGAACCATTTGTTTGAGGGTGATATGCTGTTGAGACCCGGTGATAGACCCCATACCTTGTTAATATTTTTTCGAGTTGATGATTGCAAAAATGGGTACCTCTATCACTTATCAAAGCTTTTGGTGTTCCAAAACGAGAGAATAACTTTTTTAGAAATTTTACCACTACTCTTCCATCGTTAGTTGGAAGAGCTTCGGCCTCTGCCCATTTAGACAAGTAATCGACTGCCACAAGTATATATTTGTTTCCTTTTGACGGTGGGAAGGGTCCCATAAAATCGAGTCCCCACACATCAAAAATTTGACAAACGAGAATGCCGTTTTGAGGCATTTCGTTTTTGGAAGAAATATTACCTGATCTTTGGCAAGCGTCACATGCCTTTACAAGATTTTGTGCGTCTTTGTAAATGGTTGGCCAATAAAATCCTGAATCAAATACCTTTCGTGCGGTACTAGCGGCACCATGATGTCCTCCGTATGGACCTTCATGACAATGATGGAGAATTCTTCGTGCTTCATTACCATGGACAGACCTTCGGATGAGTTGGTCGGCACACATTTTGAAAAGATAAGGGTCTTCCCAAAAGTAATGCTTTACATCAGCAAAGAATTTCTTTCTTTGGTGATGCGGCCATCCTTTGGTGACTATACCGCTAGCTAAATAATTAGCATAGTCGGCATACCATGGTTCTTGTCTACTCTCCATCATTTCCAAGGACTCTGTGTGAAATTTTTCGTTGATCTGCTCGTCCCTGGTTGCCTCCAAAGCTAGGTCTTCTAGGCGTGAAAAATGATCTGCAGCAGTGTTTTCTGCTCCTCTTTTGTCTTTGATTTCAATGTCGAACTCTTGGAGGAGTAGAATCCATCTGATCAAACGGGGTTTTGCGTCTTGTTTCTTAAAGAGGTATCTGATAGCTGCATGATCTGTATAGACTACAATTTTAGAAAGAACAAGGTAAGAACGGAATTTATCAAAAGCAAACACCACAGCTAGTAATTCTTTTTCTGTAGTTGTGTAATTTTCTTGTGCATCATTACAAATTCAATAAACATGAACAAACCAATAAACAGACACTATTCTAGACCCAGTGCCCTAACCCGGGTGTTCACCATGCGGCCCAAACCAATAAACCTGAACATCACAAATACAACAATCAACCAGATATGTGAATCTGCCTGGGCCCGTTACAAATTCACATATATTTCAGCACATATGTTCACATAATCCACTTATTTTGTTTTAATCAAGTCTAGTGCGGCCCAGTATTTTCCCAGCTCACTCACGAGATCCCCAACAGTGACTTTCTATCACATTGATCCAAACCAAATTTCATGAGTTTATTAATTCAAATTTTTTTTCTTTATAACAGCCCCAATTAACTAAAGACATATATTATCGGCCCAACAGTGAATAATGGCCCAAGAGATGTGCGGTTCAACCGGGCGAAGCCCCACTTCATCCCCTCGGCCCAGTTCGATTTTTGTGAACAGTTTGTTAAGTTAGGTTGATCCAATTTCATGTAAAGCCCAATAATTCATTCGTATTGTTTATGGGTTATTTGTGTTACCATCGCTAACATTACCGTATTTTCCTATAACCTGCAAATCTAATACTCTAAATTTCTGTAATCGTTCATAATCTCAACAACCTATTTTAGTGTCAATATTATTACTTCTCCTCATGTTAACTATTCTTACATAGGATCAGGAAAATAAGTCAATCATGTAACATTACAACTAACCCCAAACGGCCCAATCTAATCATCACATCATTCACTACGATACATGGCGATTCTGAATCAAGAACAATTAACAATAAACTATAATTATATGTTCAACATATGTTACGATCCAATTATAATCTAACAAGTAAAATCATGTTTTCTTGTGATACACATATATGATATTAACACATAACTGAATGCGACTAATATACTCAACATGAATAATAACATCACTAACCGATAGCTATGATCATTGGATACGCAATACAAGCTTCGAAGCGGGGGGATCTCCTGTTGCCATGCGTATTCTTGAGAGGAGGGTAATAGGGTTTGGTTTGTTATGTGCTACTTGTTACGTAGCCAAGTGTATAAATAATCTACCATGACCGACCCCCCTTAACAAAACAGTTGGGCTTTACCCGGCCCAAGCATGATTTCGGTGTGTATGTGAAAAAATCTAACTAATCGGCCCACTAAGACCCAATTGGACTTGTGTGACTTTGGGCTTAAGATAACCTATACGCATGGACCGAATAAAGTTATAACTAGGAAGAGTGCGGCCCAAAACATAGGTATAAGCTAATAAACAAAACTATTAAACGTTACGTTTAAGTTTCACAGAATTGTAACGACACAAAATAACGTTACTGACCTCGAAAGTTCGGGTTGTCAGAGCACACGTGCAGGAATCGAGTTTACAGCAAATATACCTGAAACCACTTCGGGTTCTACTTTTGCTTCTGCGGCAGTTAGGTGAAAAGATCTAGCCTTTGTCTTCGGGGCTTCTTCTTTCGTGTCTTGCCCGTCTTTCTATCCCACTAGGCCAGGGCATTCTGACTTCTTGAGACCCGGTCGATAGCAATTGTAGCAAACCGTCACTTTTTCCGGGCATGATGAAGTCATATGCCCCGTTTTCCGACATATTGAAGCGACACTCGCCCTTATGACCCTTTCCGCAGATTTTGGAACTTGGCGACCCGCCTTTTGCATCAGATTTCTTCCCCGTTTCATTCGTTCGTGCTTTCTTAGTAGGGCTTGGATTAACATCATGTGCCCTTCGTTCGCCCCATTCAACTTGCTTTTTCAATTTCATCTCCCATTCCCGAGCAACATTTATGATCTCGGTAAGGGTCTCATATTTTGAAGGAGTCATAAACTCTCTTTACTCGGCGCTCAACATATTGTAGTAATAATATATCTTATGTTCTTCATTTATCACCAATTCGTCACAAAACTTCTGTAGGATCGTTCGACTGATCCAAACGAGTCGTTCAGAGAAGTTCTGATCTATTTCAAGTGCGGAAAACAAGAAATAGACTTAGTAACAGCTTGATCTTCACTAAAAACACTGATTGTATTGATCTGACGTTGTTTACATTCAATCCTCACACCGGCAGCACTTCGGCATGGAATACAAGGAACTGGATACTGATTTCGCTCTAAAGTAACCTATATATAGGCTCGTGATTCCGCCTGAAACCTAACAAATCATTTGGAGCGAAATCAGACTCTTGTGATTCCGCCCGAAATCAACCAAAAGACATTAGGAGCGGAATTAGGCCTAGGAGCGAAATCAGACTTTACAACACCCAAAACACGTTAATTTCTCGTAAAACGTGCCCTGGTCTATACAATGAACTCTAAGACTTGATACAAGACGAAGTCGCCAGATGTATGCACCAACAGACTCCCCCTCAGATGTTGACGAGTCTTAGATGTCGAGTCTTCTCAAACTTCAGCCTTGATCACTCTCTAGGCTTCACTCTCTCTTCTCATCTTCAGATTTTCTTCAGACTCCCCCTTGCGATATGTTGGCATTCCTCTAGTTCTTCAGCATTATCTGCTTCAGGATCGTTGTCTTGCTTTCACAGGTACATGATCGTTAGTCTGGCGCAAACTTTGTCCACAGAATCGAAACCTAGCACATGCTCTATCCACAGCGTCCACAGGTATCTGAATCTGGCTCTCAAAAGCTTCTCAGAATCGAATGACCTGGCTCTTCAAAGATTATTCCAAGATCGAAACTTGGCTCTAGTTCTTTATCCAGTGTAGGAATAGAACGTCTACACTAGATCATTTTACCAACCAAGATGCCGATTCCTGCTTCTCACTTACCAACCTGGAAGCTCCGGCGTAGTCCTTTACCTGTAAAATTTAAACTCATTCAAAATCTTTCAAACACTCTATTTAAAAACTAGAATAACGCCGATTCCGGATCCACGATTACAAACTTGGGATCTCCGGCGTAGTCCTTAGACTTCAAGAGAAAAGAATTTCCACCCAAGTCTTTTCAGACTTGAGGATTTTCAATTCTTGTTCAGTAGGGTTATATGTTGCTTTGTTTGTTGCATAAAAATCTTTAACCCCTTTAACTTTCTCATCAAGCATTCTTCCAAAAATTTTCTTAACATTCCCATTGAATGTTTTCTCGACATCAAACTCGGTTTTCTTAGAATAAAACTGATCCGAGATCTCAACCTTACCAATTTTATGTTTAATCGCTTCAAACTTCAGTGATGGAAATTCATCATCACTTACTGAAAACGCAGAATTTACCTCTTTTACTTCACCTTGTGGCTCTTCTGGTTTTGTGGAACCAGATTCATCGCCGACTTTCTCATCAACCTTTTTAACAACCCACACTTGGTTGTTCTTTGCTTTCTTTTTATAATCATGCTTTTTAGATCACGCACCAACCTCATTAGTTGAATTTTCAAAAATTTTAAATTTTTCGGTTGGTGGTTCAACATCAACAACTTTTTCTTTCAATTTCTCAGAAACTCCCTGTTTTGTCTTAGCATTTTTCGGACAGTTCCATGCAATGTGACCAGCTTCATTGCATTTGAAACAGGTACGAGTTTCTCTTGGATGAAACACTCCAGTTCCATTCCTTTTCTTCTCAGCAAGAAACTCCTGGTTTAATTATTTCCAGAACGGTTTCTTCTGTTCTTCCTCAGCACTTCCACCTGAAACAAATTCTGTTTTTGTTTTAGAATTTTTCTCATTTTTATCATTTTCTGGTGGAATAAAACCTAAACCTTTCTTTTTGTAGCTACCATTCTTTTTTTTTTATCATTTTCTAGTTTCTTTTGAAAACCAGAACCAGAATTGTAACCTTTTTTTCTTGTTTAAACGTTGTTGAACTCTTGAAGTGTACTTTTTAGGTTTTTCAAGATTTTTCAAAACTTTCAATTCTGGAATATTAATTTCTGTTAGTTTGAAAGTCTTGTTAATCAATTTCGTTTTAACACTTCCTATAGGAAACTCTTTGTTATAATATAATTTGTCAGAATCATTCAAAGTATAAACTACTTCGAATGTTTCATCATTCAAATTCGATTTGGATATCAAAAACTCTTTACTGTAAGCCTTTTTGACCGACGACTTTGGACCTTTGACTGACGAACTTGACCCTCCAGACTCTGACTTTGACTCAGACTCCTCATCAGTATCTAACACCTGATCGACCACCTTTTTGATTAATCCAGACTCATGATCAGTGTCGGACGAGGTAAACGTGACATCAATGTTTTCTGGTAATTCATCAGTTGTGTCAGTTTTTAACTGTATATTGACTGCTTTTTCAAGTTGCTCCTCGTTTGGTCTCCTGGGAGAATAACCTTCCCAGATTGGAGGCGGAAACTTGTTATAGCTAATAGTCGATTTCTTACCAGTATCCTTCTTCTTCGGCTTCTCATCTTGGAACGCTTCGAAACCTGCAACAGTTGGATAAATTCGATCAATAAGATAATCAGAACTAGAATAACTTTGCAATAATCGACTAATTCTCTCATTCTTAATCTTTTTTGCTTCCAACTCTTGCTTCCATTTAGCACTTTCTTCGATGTAAAAGTTGATAGCTTTCTGCTTTGACATCATCACAGCATTCATCATTGTCAAAGCGTTCTCTCTTTCTGAGTTTGTCTTTTGAAGACCAGTTACAGTTTTGTTCAAGACATCATAAGATTCTTTCACATAATTGAGATTGAACAGTAATTGCTCTTTGTTCTTTTCATACTCAACCAGCTTTACATCTTTGGCTGCACATTCTTTGCATGGTTCAAGACATTTTGAACATGGCTTGACGACTTCAACAATCTTTTCAACTTCGACAAATTTCTCTACTTCGATCACTTTCTCAGCTTCAGTCACCTTTTCTTCTTTTTTCACTTGCTCAGTCTCAATCATCTTCTCAGCATCACTTTCAGCATTCTCATCTGAACAACATCTTCAGATTTCATTTGTTGTTGTTCTTTTGCAGCTCGTTTCTCCTTCAGTTTTTCCAAGCGATCTGCAAAATAGAAATGAAAACTTTCAGGAGATAGATGAGATTTAGCAACATTAATATGTCTTTCTTCTTCTTCGTCACTGCTGTCATCAGTTGGAGACTGATCAAACTGTACAGATTTTTCAGAATTATCATCCGATGAACCAGAATCAGACGGTGTTTGATCAAAAATAACCTCCTTTTCTGAACTAGCACCACTTTGTGAATTTTCATCTGCACTCTATAAGCTTTCATCAGAAGCAACAGACTTTACAGTTTCACCAATAGATTTCATCCATGCAGTAAACATATCAGGTTCTTTCACAATCTTTTCAATGAATGCTTTAAAATCTCCCTTTTCATCAATAAACATATCCCAGCTAAAGCCTTCAGGTAGCCTTTCATCATCTTGATCGACTAAACATGCCTTGCTTTCAGGAGATATGTAATTGTTCCAGTTAAAATCCACCAAACACGCTCTTTTTGAATCCTCGATTCTTCTACCATGAGCCACATGTGGTTCTTGCTATTGTTGCTGACCAACTTGCTGAAATATGGCTTTCCGGTAGTAATCGTCTTTTCCGAACGGATTCTGAGCTCCACTAGTTTCCCTGTTCTTATATTCTCTCTTGAAATGGCCTTTCTCCCTGCATCGAAAACAAGTAACTTTAGATTTATCAAAACCTAAAGTGGAAACATGGGCATCAAGAAAGTCATTTCTCCCGGTAATCAGCTTGAACTTTTCAGCTCGCCTAAGAACACTAGCTAGACACCATTTAATGTCCATCAATTCCATTTCTTCGGCGTCTATCTGATCGTAATCCTCCTTTGTGAGCATAGGATTTCCGATCCGTCCTGAGACTAATCCTTCATAAGACAGCAACACAGAGCCAAGTAGAGCCATGTGATCTTTCGCAATCTCTTCAGAAAAACTTTGGCCGTCTGGAAGATTTAGAGCGATGTTGCATTGGATCACACAACCATTTCCCGTTTTGGAGCTTTAACGCTGAGAACTTTCTGATGAACTCTTGGGATTAACACTTGGATATGAAGAAAACCCACTGCTTTTGGTTGAACCCTGATCAACTTTTTCCATTGAATCCCCGGCACTAAACGCAGTCTGGATTTTCGGACTTCTTTTAGTTTCCAAAACACTGCCTTTGTAGTACATCTTTACATCCTGTTGACCACTTGGACTGTTCATCCTCGTGATCTTTTGCTGTTCCAGATCCTGACTTTCAATCTTTTCAATAAACTGTGAAATCGTCAATCCATCATAAACACTCGTATTCTTTAGAATCATCAAATATGTACCCCACTCCTTTTGCGGTAGAGCATCAGCTAATTTGTCTACCCACTCTTCAGGTTCTTTTGTAATACTCAGCATCGACATGGTTCGCACCGAGTGACAGTAACGTTCAATCAGTTTCTTCGTATCTTCTCCCGATAAACTACTAAACAAATCAAACTCTTTCTTGAGCAACGCCTTCTTGCTCTTAATCATGTTCTCATTACCCTCAAACTTGATTCGAAGAGCATCCCAAATCGATTTTGATGTTTTGTCATGCTGAAGCAAAATGAAGATGTCTTCTTTGATTGCCTATTGCAGTAAACTAATTGTAGGATCGATTTCGACCTAAACGAGCCGTTCGGAAGAGCTCAACTCCGTTTCAGAGGCGGAAACAAGGAAACGGATGCGTACACAGCTAGATTCACACTTTAAACCTCTTGTAGATTGATTTTACACTGTTTACATTCACAAGGAAAACCGGCAATACCTCGGTACCAGATCTGAAAACTGTTACAAATGAAATGAACATCAAGCCTATATATACTAGTCTAGGGTCGCTCGAAATAACAGTGTACACATAAGCGACCTATGAAAATGACCATAAAAGCGATCCATGTAAGTTCCATAAAAGCGATCTGACATGATTCCGAAAAAGCGATCCATCATTCAAGCCGTATAAGCGATTCAACATATTGCCGAATAAGCGAACCCTTTAAATTCTTTTGACTTTCAAGCTGACCTCCTCATTGGACCTCATAAGCTTTTGTCCTTTTGTGAACTTGAATTCTGTTGTCAATAATCACTCATTGGACCTTTATTTACAAGAACCTCATTGGACTATTTCAAGGTCCAATCACAATCAACTTGTATTTTTCTTTTGTGTATAATATCATAAACGTCCATTTCTTGTATTATGACATCACTTGTGATGTCACCTTGGTGATGTCACTCGTGATGTCATACCCGATCGGACCCGCAACGAGATCGAGACTCGATATTAAGACGAAGACGACAGATGACTGCACCAACAGACTCCCCCTCAGATGTTGACGAGTCTTAAGTGTCGAGTCTTCAACGACTTCAGTCTTTATCCGTGAAAGCATCCTCAAATCTTTCTCTTCTCTTCTCATCATCATCAACAGACTCTCCACACACAATCTCTACTCAGATGTCATCAGACTCCCCCTTTCGATATGCTGGGATCGCAGTCTGGCTTGTTGTAATCATAAAGACTTCAGGTATCGGAACCTGGTCTTCAAAACCTGCACATCCTCTACCCAAACATAAATTTTCTGATGATAACATGTAAAGATCTAATGAATCATTCGCAGACAGTATACAATCACAGAATGATTTTACAATTTGAAGAACCACTTTGAGATATATATCATTTTTGTTTTCAAAAATCAACACACTCTCCCAAACCATCTGTTCGTCATGTTTAGCACTCGGAATTTTGAACATCAACTTTTCAATACCAGTTGTCGAAAATCTTTTTGTATTTTTCAAAAATTTATGCTAAAACACACTCAAAATCTTTTTGGATTTTTGACACAAGAGAATTAAAATGCAGTAAAGAAATATTTACAAACATTATTTTTGTGAGTTTGTGCAAGAGGATCATATCAGCTTATGAGACAAATCACCAACACCGTTAAGCTTCATTTCATTTTAAGTTCTAAACAATTTACCTAGATTGTCAGTATACTGGTCCACTTAAATTTTCACACAAAGTTCAACTGATCAGAGATACGATATTAATGTCTTAGAAACTAAAACTTATCTGTGTGTCCCACTACTTGAATATACTCCCGTATCCAGATCCCAATATTCAGTCTTACAGGTGAGTATACCACAGCTGATATTTGTAAGGGGTTAGGTGCGAAACCGTGAGAGCTCAGGTCAGAACTTCCGTTCAGCAGAGAGATGACGGCTTGACTTTTGGTGGGTCCCCTTTAGAGGATCTTTTTTACAACAGCAATGACTATCAATTTTATTGTTTCATCGATTTGCTGAGGGCGGCGCTTTTTCAAGCATTTGCAGAAAGTATTATCCGGGGACTAGGTCAGTACTTCCATACAGCAGAAGTCCCGGGATAAGACCCCAGATATCACTGAGCATAAAGACCTAGTATCTCAGAATAAGGGACCTTTCAAACAAGATTTCAGGGGTTACCTATATATCCAAGTTTGTGTTAACCCACAGAACAAGCAAGTCTGAAATTTAGGTTTATATCTCGTCACAGTTTATTAAATGTGCAAAAATCTACTGACATATCCACAGTAAGATTGTTTAACACTTTTAATCTTTTCAATTCTTTAGCATGTTGTGATAGTCCACTGATGTACTATCATTTCCTCTTTTTCACAACAAACTCATTTTTTGTTTTATCATGTTTTTGTCTTTTTCAAATTTTCTAATGTTTTTGGATTTTCTGAAATTTTCTACTCCCCCTAAAATGCAAACACATTAACGAAAACTGAAAACAAACTGTACAGAAACATGACAACCGATATCAAATCGCATCAATTCGCCATTCACTTGGCATAAACAATCAGAACTCCCCCTATCAACAAACTATTTTCTCATTTAGATTTCAAAACACTAAAGTTTGTTTTAATCAAAATGATTTTTCCGGAAAATAAGTTTGGTTGATTAAAAACCACTTGTAGGTTTATCATTTTTAAGTACGGGGATGTGGTTCATCATCTTGTCTATCTTTTACCCATATGTAGTAAATCAAGTACAACTTAATGTCCCTGATTTACCATTTGCAATCAAGCAATCTCTAAACCAATTGTAAAAATAACCACTTGTAAAAGCACACAATACCACTTGTAGGAATGTTATGTCTACATCACCATTTTACCAATCAGGATGCCGATTCCTGCTTCGCACTTACCAACCTGGAAGCTCCGGCGTAGTCCTCTCACCTGTAAACATTCAAACACTATTCAAAATCTTTCAAACAAACTTTTCAAACACTAGAAAGATGCCGATTCCTGATCCACGATTACCAACTTGGGATCTCCGGCAAGTCCGGTGTTTTACTCAAACATAATGTCCACCCAAGCCTCACCAGCCTTGGGTGACTTTGGAACACATCTGTCCCACCAACATTTTGATTTATAAAATTCTTTAGCATCTTTTACCTTTTTATCAACCATTTTCCCAAAAATGTGTTTGACTTTCCCGTTGAAACCCTTATCAACATCAAATTCTCCTTTATCGGCGAAGAATTGATTTGAGATTTCAACCTTTCCAACTTTCTTCATCAAATTTTCTTTTGTCAATTTCGGAAAATTCTCATCGTTCACCACTTGAACGGTATTCACAATCTTTTTATCAACCAATGACTCCTCTGATTTTATGGAATCAGATTCATTGTCAGAATTACCCTCAGATTTAACAACCCATTTTTGTTTACTTAAATCACCTCTTCTTTTGTAAAACCTTTTTGAACTTTCTCCTTCCTCAGAAGTAGAATTTTCAAACTTCTTAACCATGTTTACAGATTGTTCTTTCTTATCAGCACAAGTCTTTCTCCAAACAGAGTTAGAAGAAACTCCCTGTTTTTGGTAGTTGGACTTGGGGCAATTCCATGCTATGTGCCCGACTTCTTGGCATTTGAAACAGGTTCTTCTATCAACTCTTTGAGCAGATTTTCTCACATTCTTCCTCACTTCAGCAAGAAACTCTTGATTTGACTGCTTCCAGAACGGTTTCTTCTGTTCATCCTCTGAACTTCCTCCTGAAACAAATTTTGTTTTTGGTTTATAAGTTTTCTTATTTTTATAATTTTCTGAAGAATTGAAACCAAGACCTTTCTTTTTGAGATTACCATTATGGTTTGGTTTCTTTCGATAACCTGAACCATAATCATAACCCTTTTTCTTGTTCAATCTCTGTTGAACTCTTGAAGTGTACTTTTTAGGTTTTTCAGTAAGATTTAAATTTATTATTTCAGAAATATTAATTTCTGTTAATATGAAAACCTGCTTAATCATTTCAGTTTTGACACTTCTTATTGGGAATTCCTCATCAGAATATAATTTGTCTGAATCAATCAAAGTATATGCTACTTTAATCGATTCGTCATTCAAATTAGATTTTGATAACAGGAATTCTTTATTGTAAACCCTGTTAACCGGTGAACTCGGACTCTTTTCTGTCGAACTCGAACTTTCAGACTTAAACTCCTGTTTTGACTCTTCATCCGTATCCAACACCTGATCGACAACTCTCTTAACTAACTCGGACTCATGATCAGTGTCAGACGCTGTGAATGTAACATCAATATTGTCTGGTAATTCATCAGTGATTTCAGACTTTAATTTGATGTTTAGAGCCTTGTCTACTTGTTCCTCGTTTGGTTTCCTGGGAGAATAACTCTCAAAGATAGGAGGCGGACATCTGTTATACTTGACACTTGGTTTCTTACCAGTATCCTCTTCTTTTCCTTTCTTCTTGAAAGCTTCAAGACCTGCAACAGTAGGATAAACCCGATCAATCAGATAATCACAAGTAGTATAACTCAAAAGTAATCGGTTAATCCTTTCACTCTCGATTTTCTCAAGTTCCAACTCCTTCTTCAAGTTAGCACAATCTTCGATATAATCATTAATGACACTTTGCTTTGTCATTAAAGTTGCACTCATCTTATCATTTGCTTTTTCAAATTCTGCATTTGCTCTTTTCAAACTGTCAACTGTCCTGTTCAATACGTCATATGACTCTTTCACATACATCACATCAAACAGTAAATCTTCTTTCATTTTCTCTAGCTCAGCAATCTTTCTATCTTTTTCTTCACAATCTTTGCAAGATTCTGAACATTTCTCACAAGGCTTAATGACTTCAATCACCTTTTCAACTATCTTTTCAACTTCGACAGTCTTTTCAACTTCAACAAGTTTCTCGACATCCACTAATTTTTCAACTTCTTTCTCAGTCACTGGTTCATCAGATTCTTTTTCAGCTTTCTGTCCTTCAGCTTCCTTTGTTGAACTTTCTTCAACTTTTGCTTTTTTCTGGATATCTAACTCATGCTCTTCAATTTTCTGAATAAACTGTGCCAGATTCATAACTTGAGACTTCCTCATGTGTTTTACAATCAACAGATAGGTTCCCCACTTCTGTTGGGGTAAAGCCTCAGCTAGCTTATCGATCCACTCATCATCCTCTTTCTTAATGTTCAATCTATCCATTTCCAATACCAGATGACAATATCTATCAATTGTCTGCTTTGTTGTTTCATCTTCAAAAGCCACAAACGTATCAAATGATTTCTTCAATAACGCAGCTGAAACTGTATCAACCGGTGTAGCAAGAGCATTGTAAAAGTTCTCTTCCATGTTTCAAAAATCAGATGATACTTCGGGAAATACCTGAAAACACACAAGCAAAAAAAACACAATCAGTTTTAAAGTCTTATCAATTCAATGGAAACAAACTGGTACTCGAACTGATGATTTTTCTGTGCGGACTGAAAGTTGACACACTAAGCGGACAGAACGTTGACCAATTGTGCGGACTGAATGACTTTTTTAAGGACCTGGCAAAACCACACAACCTGTAAATCCTATTCAAACAATTTGAATTAAAAAGACACACGAATTTTAACACTCAACTAATATTCTGATGGGCCAAACAAATCATATCCACCGACAAATGACATGCAATTCAGTTAATGGATGGTGCTTTGGGCTTGAGAATGTTATACTTGAGAATGGGCTGTTCACAAATGGATTTTCAGTCAAATGGGTGGCTATGACTGGGCGACAAATGTGATAGGATCAAAGTTTGAAAGTGGACGGCAAATGTGATAGGATCTTTACACTATAGTGGGCGGTGATTAAGTGGGCTGGTTTTTTTTTAAATTGTATTTAGTGGGGTGGCACGTTAATTGTGATAGGGCTGTGAAAAAATAGTGGGTGCAAGTGGGCCGAACTATGTTGGTGCAAGTGGGCGGTGCAAATTTGTTTTTTATAGGGCCAAGATATTAAAGTGGGGCGGTGGGTTTAACAAACTCTGATAGGGCCGCAACAACTAGTGGGATTGGGTCATATGTTGGGCCAATGATATCACATTGATTTAAAAACCTATTTATCCTTTAAAGGTGGCAAAGTTGGGCGGTGAAACTATTGATATCACATATGCCGATGACAAAAGAACAATCACATTCACATAAGTAAATTCGCATGCCCTCCTGACAAGGTAAACTTTAATGATAATACCACTGATAAGGTCCAATAATCTTCAAGGGGCGGCAACGTTAACTGTCAAACGGAATATTATAACTGTGTCGATAAAGATTGTGACAAAAGCGACCTAAATGATGTCTTATGAGCGAGCCACGAATGTTATGGTGATGTCGTAAGAGCGGTCTAGAAATGTCACAAAGAGCGGTTCACAACTGCCTCAAAAAGCAGTTCAAAAACTCTACCAAATAAGCGAACCAGAGTTTAATTTTGGAGCGGTCCTGACATGATGTTACAAAGAGCGATTCACAAATGAAAATTTGGAGCGGTTCTGGATGTGACGTCAGCAAAAACACGAACAGCTTTCGAGCGAAAGTTCACTTTTAATCAATTTTAAGCCGATTTAAGTTCTGAAAACTTCCAGGTTTTGTTAATTCATGATTACGCACATACTGTGAGAATTTGGAGCGATTTTGACCGTAAAAGTTCCGTTTTTTCCGAAAAAGAAAGGTGTAGAAGCAGAAAAATGATGAAAAACGAGCTGTATATGCGAGATCTCCTCCTCCTTGGCTCTGATACCAATTGTAGGATCGATTTCGACCTAAACGAGTCGTTCGGAAGAGCTCAACTCCGTTTCAGAGGCGGAAACAAGGAAACGGATGCGTACACAGCTAGATTCACACTTTAAACCTCTTGTAGATTGATTTTACACTGTTTACATTCACAAGGAAAACCGGCAATACCTCGGTACCAGATCTGAAAACTGTTACAAATGAAATGAACATCAAGCCTATATATACTAGTCTAGGGTCGCTCGAAATAACAGTGTACACATAAGCGACCTATGAAAATGACCATAAAAGCGATCCATGTAAGTTCCATAAAAGCGATCTGACATGATTCCGAAAAAGCGATCCATCATTCAAGCCGTATAAGCGATTCAACATATTGCCGAATAAGCGAACCCTTTAAATTCTTTTGACTTTCAAGCTGACCTCCTCATTGGACCTCATAAGCTTTTGTCCTTTTGTGAACTTGAATTCTGTTGTCAATAATCACTCATTGGACCTTTATTTACAAGAACCTCATTGGACCATTTCAAGGTCCAATCACAATCAACTTGTATTTTTCTTTTGTGTATAATATCATAAACGTCCATTTCTTGTATTATGACATCACTTGTGATGTCACCTTGGTGATGTCACTCGTGATGTCATACCCGATCGGACCCGCAACGAGATCGAGACTCGATATTAAGACGAAGACGACAGATGACTGCACCAACACTAATCATCATCTTTTCGGCTTTTAAATATCTCGTTCTTGATCACTAAACTCAGATATTGTTTTCACAACTTGTAATTCAGTACGTGGCAAAACATATTTCTTCAGTATACACTCCCACGATCTAAGATGATTTGCCTGCACCCAGTTCTCGAATCTGTCTTTCCACCCATAGTATTCTTCGATACTCATCAGTTTCGGGGGCTTTTGTAACGTTCCGGTCTCGTTTTCCAAGTTCATGTTCTGAGCAATGGAAGCCGGAGTAGTCGGGGATGAAGCGAACACATTGTAGAACTCTTCACTCATGATTACGTATCACGTTTTTCAAAAATAGTTGGTTTCGAGCGAAATTAACAAATAACCAGTTTGAGCGAAATAGCAAACACCCTTAGGAGCGAAATCACTAAATTGTTGTTTGGAGCGAAATCACCACACACTGTCTGGAGCGAAATCAGAAGTTTGTAGCTCTGGAGCGAAATCGGAAGTTTGTAGCTCTGGAGCGAAATTAGAGAGAATTTTGGAGCGGAATCTGAATTTTTGCAATCTGGAGCGAAATCACTTAGAACTTTGGAGCAGAATCCCAAAGTTGGTAGTTTGGAGCGAAATCAACCACTAATTCTGAGCGAAATCAGAATGTATTTGGAGCGGAATCAAACTTAGTCTGTTCGAGCGGAATCAGCTCGGAGGTCATTTTTGTCCATTTTTAGTTTGAATTTAGCTATGAGACTTTCCAGGGTTTGTCTGTAACACCTGTGTCACTGTGACCGTCAAACAAATGCCAAACCAATGAAATTTTGTATTTCATACTTGGGAATTGTGAAAATATGTGTATCATTTGCACATATCAATTCTTGTTCGATTTCGGGCTTTAAGTCGCTTTCTGGAAGGTTATACACGATCTGATGCGTAAATATAACCAGTTTAATGCAACAAACACTCCGGAATAGTGACATAGGCTTAACATACCTTAAATAACCTTTACATAACTTAGAAATAAGTTTTGGATGGTTTGGTATGCCGAAATCAAGTTTATTCGCTTACAGGGACTATTTGCGTCAACTTGCAAAAGTCTGCCGTTTCGTAAGGCAACTTATAGTTCAGAACTTGATCATAAGTTAAACATACCATATATAACCTAAACATGGCTTAGAAATAAGCTTTGATAGGTTCGGTGTGCAAAAACATGCTTACATGATCTTACAGGGACTAAAAGTGTCAAAAACGGCGTAAGTTTGCATTTTCGCGCATATCTTACGTTCTGGCCATATCTGAACATCCAAAATTTTTGTACACACTAAAATATTTTTATTTTAGTAATCGGCATGCAAAAATTCCATTCGTCGCGTAATTTGGATCGTTTTCGCGTCCGTTCGAGTTTCGTCGTAAATAACCGAACAACGTGACCGTACGACCAAACGAACCAACATCCGAGATGTTTTCGAGCATATTTCAGGTCCCCTACACTTTAACGACCTTGTGGAGCCTTGAAAATGACTTTACGGAGGTTAAAAACGTCAAAAACAAGCTTAAACACGTGCAGGGACCATTTCTGCCAAACTTTGAAAGTTCAGCCTACACCGTCGCGCTGCGCGACGGCCATAAGGCTTTGTGGTCGCGCTACGCGACGATCACATCTGGACAGAAACATTGTTTTCAGCATCAGTTTGTAAATTCAGGGGCTAATCTTGCAATTTTTTTTGTGTGGTAGCCAAGTTACCACCTCTCCAAGGCTTTGCACCTGCTCCTAACACTTGTATGGATGAGATTTATTGCTTAATGGCTAAACAAACCACTTGTGATGATCCTAGTGCATCACCACAAGTATAAATAGCCCATCCATTTCATTCATTCCTTGCTCATTCTTCACATTCTTCTCTCTACATCTGCTTTGGGAGCATTCTCAAGCAGTTGGGACTTTGTCTTCTTGTTGAAAAGATAGCAAGGACCCTTAGTGAGCATTCTTTCATTCTTTTTATGGCTTTTTCCTTATGTAGTGCAGAAAGTCAAACGTATGGCCAACAGTTTGACTTTCGGTTTTGACCAGCAATTGGTCAAGTCAAAGTTCAATTGAACTTTGAAACGTGATTGTAATCACGATAGTTATAATCCTTCGTGATTATAACCGCTGATTACCACATTAGCTAGTTGTAGTGTCGAGTCAAAGTCTCGGTCAAAATGCGTTTTAGCACGCATTTTGCAACGGAACTACTTTAGGGTATCAAAACACCTTGTTTTGATACCAAATCAGTAGGTTAAACATGTTTTGACATGTTTAACTCGACACTATTAGTTTAGTGCTTGTCTAGGGTCGTAAGTTAAGCGGTCTAAACAACCGCTTACACTTCCGAACCCGACCCGTTTTGTCGATCTTTAGGATCCGACCAAGCTTAGTTAGTGATCATAGTTGCATAGGGAATAACCTCAGAGGTTATACCTTATGATCACATAGGATTTGGTTAGTCATATGCTTGTTAGCTTGTATGCCCATAGGAAATGACCAAAATGCCCTTTTGAAGCTAAAATCCGTATTTTGCCTATGTGAACATATTTTTGACAAGTAATTTGATTTAGTAACATGTTTAGGGATAATTGGGCATGTAAGACTTGACATAGCACATAGATTACCATCCGAATATAGTTCTACGCTAACGACGCCTTATAGTGACTTATGTTACCATAATGGGTCGAAACGGGTCAAAAGCATTTAGGTAGGCCTTTCAATCAGAATGTAGGGTCTATTAAATCATACCATATGAGTTCAATTACTCATTTGATTTATAGAATCTCATTCTATCCTATCTCCCGATTTAGGTCCGGTTATTTACATAGTTACCTATATAGGGTGCCGTTTGATTCCCTGATCACTCTAGCTTTGCTTGGTTGTTGTTCAAGACTTCTAAGCACCCTCAGGTGAGTACATAGTCCCCTCTTTTACTGTTTTCAAACTGTTTTGGGGTGGAACACATGTGCCTACTTGATACTTTCATGTTTCCCATGTTTTTATATCATATACTTACTATGTTCAATAGTACATTATTAGTACACGATTTCATTATGTTTTGCTATGTATGTTCACTTAACATGCTAGCACATTGATTTCCATATACTACATTTTGTCGCATATGCTCATCCAGCATATGGACACATTGTTTTACATTTTGAACCGTTGTAACCATTTGATCATTTGAACCGTTGTAACCATTTGATCATTTAAACCGTTGTAACCATTTGATCATGTGAACCGTTTGTAATCATTTGACTATGTGAACCGTTAGTAACCGTTGCTTATGTGAACCGTTTGCAACCGTTAACTAGATGAACCGTTGGACTATATGAACTGTTTGTGACTACTTGACTATGTGAACCGTTTGTAACCATTGATTGACATGAACCATTGAAACCTGTTTGAACCAATGGGATAGGGAAGTGATTAGGTAACGGGGCGGGTATAATGTGTTAAAAGCATGGTGGATACGCCGCTGGTACTTCCTATATATAAGTGCTTTTAATACATTATATATCGTTGCGTTATCTAGATCACTTGAGCAATGGTAAACCAAACAAAGTTGTAATACAAGGTTTTCCAACAATATATTATACTATTCGAGTTTTATTCCATAAACGATTTACAAATCTGGATTTAATTAAACAAATGTTTTGGGCTTAAGAATCATGGCTATGAGATTTTTTATAAAATATAACCAATTTGATTTGAGTTGGTTATTTATGTCGCAATACTATACTTTTCAAAACAAGGTTTTTAAATAAGTATTGAAATATGAAAAAAACGAGCCATGAATCTGAAACTCATACAAAACCTATGTACTCGCCGGCATTTTTATGCTGACGTACCTATTTTCACATGTGTTTCAGGTACAATAGTTGATGATGCTTGATTGATGATATTGGTGTATTCTCACATAGGAATGGACAAGGCCTTAGCGACTTTAAAACTTGGAGGATAATAGTTGTATTTATCTAATTTGTATCAAAACATTTAGTTCAATAATTCAATAAAACGAAACTATTTATTCCATGGTTGTGAAACAATGATTCTGTTACAACACTCCCCGACGTTTCCGCCACGTTTTGTTGTTTTACGTGGTCGGGGTGTGACAGAAAAGTTGGTATCAGAGCCAATGGTTATAGGGAATTAGGTTATTAGTAATGCTTTGACCTAGACTATAACCTTCCTAGGACCCTAACGCGAGTTTACTTGCGTTTAGTCGTAAAACAATACCGTCACCTATCCTTAGGTGATAACCACAACAAGAACACAATAACGAATCCGCTTCGAAAATTAATCATCTGTTCTTGGATGATTGATTACTAGGTTTTGAACCTTCTGTTATAAGGTTTTGAACCCTCTGTTATATGGTTTTGAACCCTTCCGGTTTGATTCATCCTTGGCTTTGTGCCTTTTAAGTTTTCAAAATCTCGTCAAAGTTTGGGGTCTAAATAATGTGAACACGTGCGAACTCGAAGAGTGAATGCCTGTACCCTGAGTTTTCTGTCTAAGGCTAGAGTGTTCGTACAAATCCGCAGTATCGGACCAGTCACTCTTACCTGGGAACTCTTGGGGTGAGTGTTCACTTATAGGCGAGCATGTCTTCAGTGATACATTATATTGACCTATTTACTTTGATTTGTCTCAGTTTCGTTTGTTTGTTTTAAGTAACGAACAAATGATCACAATCATTATGCCTTGTCGATATTCTCAACATCCAGTTTTGAATATCCAATGACATCTCACTCATTTTCCCTCATGTTTCTTTACCCTTTTAGAATATGCCTCCTCGACGTGATCAAGCTCAGGATGCCGCTTTGGCAGCCTTAATCACTCAGCAAATCGCTGTTGTACTCTCGAACCTTATCACCCAGATAAATCAGGCAAACAATAACAATAACAATGTTCAGTGCACCTTTAAGACGTTCAACTCAGCTAAGCCAACAAAGTTTTCTGGGACTCAAGGAGCGACTGCACTTTTGCAATGGTTTGAGAGTTTAGAGAGCACCTTCAGACATGTTCAATGTCCAAACGAGCGAAAGGTAGATTTCGCATCTAGTGTCTTTGAGAAACGAGCTTTGACGTGGTGGAACGAGTGTGGTGAGAGATAGGGGTGCCGATGTAGCACTGGCTCAAACGTGGGAAGAGCTTCGAGCTCTGATGATGAAGGAGTTCTGTCCTCGTCATGAGATCAGGGTCTTGGAAAGGGAATTTGACGATCTTAAGCAAGAGAGCGGTGAGCATCGAGCCTACACGGACCGTTATGAGGAATTAAGTCTGTTATGCCCAAACATGGTCACGCCTTTGGATAAGGCAATCGAAAAGTACATTGATGGTCTCCCTGACTCAGTACAGGACATTGTGACTGGTAGTAATCCCACTACAGTTAGACAGGCCATTGAGCTATCCGCTACCTTGACTGAATCTCAGATCAGGAAAGGTAAACTTTTCCGAAAAAGTGACAAGAAACCGGTTGAGGAATCGAAACCAAGGGATGAACAGACTGAATCCTCCAAGAAGTCAAAGAAGCGAAAGGCTTCTCAGAACTTCGCTGTGGTTGCTCACAATGATCAAGCCATTCCCAACCAACCAGCTCAACCCCCTGCTAGGAAGCCCTACAACGGAACTGCACCTTTGTGCAACCAATGTAGCCTACACATCATGCTGGTGTGAAGTGCCGCACATGCCAAGTTTGTGGACTCATAGGCCATACAGCAAGAGTTTGCCCAGCTGCAGCTGCACCAAATCAAGCTGGCAACAATCCTGCTCAGGGTCGTTTTCCACCAGGTTCTTGCTTCAACTGTGGCGAGATGGGCCATTTCCGAAGAAATTGCCCAAGACTTACTAATGCAAATCCAGCGCAAGGATGAGCATCTGACCGACGGAAAAACAACACTGTTTGGAAATAATCAAGCTTTTTGTATTATTTTCTTTTGTTGTCAAGGTCTAAGAAACAGTTGTTGTTTATAAATAAAGCTTTTTATTTTACATCGCAATATATTGTTATGATTGCATGTATAAACAACATATCCCCTACAACACCGATAATCAAGGAGTCGCATTCCTTGAAGAACAGACCTACCCCCAAATTTCTTCCATGAATGGAGTTCCTTGTCTGTAACTCAAGAAAGTGCATCTTCATGATCTCTTGCGTCTTCCACGAAAATCCTAAGTACCCGTTTCCTCCTAGGAAACGAAGTACAAGGCACAAGTTACAACTCTGGACGAATACCCAATCCTTGATAGGATACCTAAGGGTATTTCCGTAAGTCCTCAATTGTTGTATACATTGATTCAAATGTGGTTATTTCTTGTAATCAAAATTCGAATTTTTGGAAGATCATCCTATCCTCTCAGATAGATGCTTCAGGACATTGAAGTCCATTGACTGAGTTCCTAATATGCCTTGAATGCCCATGTTCAAATCGACGTCAAGTTTATAGCAATCAATAACAAGATAATAACAATCCAAGAGAAACATTTTTGTGCCTATATGTTAACCCAATCAATGATGTCTCAAGTTTGTTAAAATTCAATCCCTTTCACATCACAAAACAAACTGTGCGGACTGTGCAAGGAATTACGTAATTATGGAGGCCTACATAATTACGGAATTTAGTGCACAGAAACCACATCGAGTTTTGTCATGTGCCTTGAGTGAACCCTGTTCATTTCCAATTCTGATGAAGCACCCGTTGAAGAAAAATGAACTAGCTATTCATTTTTCACTTCTGAAAGAATATCCGTGGATAGAAATGAATATCCGTTTGTTTAATCCTTCATTTCCGTTCTGATGAAGAATCCGTTGAGGAAAATGGACCATCCATTCATTTTCGCTTCTGAAGAATATCCGTTGATGGAAATGAATATCCGTTTGTTTAATCCTTCATTTCCGTTCTGATGAAGAATTCGTTGAGGAAAATGGATCATCCATTCATTTTCGCTTCTGAAGAATATCCGTTGATGGAAATGAATATCCGTCTGTTTAATCCTTCATTTCCGTTCTGATGAAGAATCCGTTGAGGAAAATGGATCATCTATTCATTTTCGCTTCTGAAGAATATCCGTTGATGGAAATGAATATCCGTTTGATTATCCTTTTTATTTCCGATTCTAAGGAAGCATCTGTTGAAAATGACTCCGTTTGTTCATTTTCGTTTCTAAAGAATATCCATTGAAGGAAATGAACGATCCGTTTGATTATCCTTTTTCATTTCCATTTCTGAGGAAGCAACCTTTGAAAATGACTCCGTGCATTCATTTTCATTTCTGAAGAATGTCTGTTAAGGAAATGATAGGATTATGCTTTGCATATCTCTAGGGGTTATTTGACACAAAGTCACAGACAGACTCCTAGGAATAAATTTCGGGACGAAATTTCCTAAAGTAGGGGAGACTGTAACACCTGTGTCACTGTGACCGTCAAACAAATGCAAAACCAATGAAATTTTGTATTTCATACTTGGGAATTGTGAAAATATGTGTATCATTTGCACATATCAATTCTTGTTCGATTTCGGGCTTTAAGTCGCTTTCTGGAAGGTTATACACGATCTGATGCGTAAATATAACCAGTTTAATGCAACAAACACTCCGGAATAGTGACATAGGCTTAACATACCTTAAATAACCTTTACATAACTTAGAAATAAGTTTTGGATGGTTTGGTATGCCGAAATCAAGTTTATTCGCTTACAGGGACTATTTGCGTCAACTTGCAAAAGTCTGCCGTTTCATAAGGCAACTTATAGTTCGGAACTTGATCATAAGTTAAACATACCATATATAACCTAAACATGGCTTAGAAATAAGCTTTGATAGGTTCGGTGTGCAAAAACATGCTTACATGATCTTACAGGGACTAAAAGTGTCAAAAACGGCGTAAGTTTGCATTTTCGCGCATATCTTACGTTCTGGCCATATCTGAACATCCAAAATTTTTGTACACACTAAAATATTTTTATTTTAGTAATCGGCATGCAAAAATTCCATTCGTCGCGTAATTTGGATCGTTTTCGCGTCCGTTCGAGTTTCGTCGTAAATAACCGAACAACGTGACCGTACGACCAAACGAACCGACATCCGAGATGTTTTCGAGCATATTTCAGGTCCCCTACACTTTAACGACCTTGTGGAGCCTTGAAAATGACTTTACGGAGGTTAAAAACGTCAAAAACAAGCTTAAACACGTGCAGGGACCATTTCTGCCAAACTTTGAAAGTTCAGCCTACACCGTCGCGCTGCGCGACGGCCATAAGGCTTTGTGGTCGCGCTACGCGACGATCACATCTGGGCAGAAACATTGTTTTCAGCATCAGTTTGTAAATTCAGGGGCCAATCTTGCAATTTTTTTTGTGTGGTAGCCAAGTTACCACCTCTCCAAGGCTTTGCACCTGCTCCTAACACTTGTATGGATGAGATTTATTGCTTAATGGCTAAACAAACCACTTGTGATGATCCTAGTGTATCACCACAAGTATAAATAGCCCATCCATTTCATTCATTCCTTGCTCATTCTTCACATTCTTCTCTCTACATCTGCTTTGGGAGCATTCTCAAGCAGTTGGGACTTTGTCTTCTTGTTGAAAAGATAGCAAGGACCCTTAGTGAGCATTCTTTCATTCTTTTTATGGATTTTTCCTTATGTAGTGCAGAAAGTCAAACGTATGGCCAACAGTTTGACTTTCGGTTTTGACCATCAATTGGTCAAGTCAAAGTTCAATTGAACTTTCAAACGTGATTGTAATCACGATAGTTATAATCCTTCGTGATTATAACCGCTGATTACCACGTTAGCTAGTTGTAGTGTCGAGTCAAAGTCTCGGTCAAAATGCGTTTTAGCACGCATTTTGCAACGGAACTACTTTAGGGTATCAATACACCTTGTTTTGATACCAAATCAGTAGGTTAAACATGTTTTGACATGTTTAACTCGACACTATTAGTTTAGTGCTTGTCTAGGGTCGTAAGTTAAGCGGTCTAAACAACCGCTTACACTTCCGAACCCGACCCGTTTTGTCGATCTTTAGGATCCGACCAAGCTTAGTTAGTGATCATAGTTGCATAGGGAATAACCTCAGAGGTTATACCTTATGATCACATAGGATTTGGTTAGTCATATGCTTGTTAGCTTGTATGCCCATAGGAAATGACCAAAATGCCCTTTTGAAGCTAAAATCCGTATTTTGCCTATGTGAACATATTTTTGACAAGTAATTTGATTTAGTAACATGTTTAGGGATAATTGGGCATGTAAGACTTGACATAGCACATAGATTACCATCCGAACATAGTTCTACGCTAACGACGCCTTATAGTGACTTATGTTACCATAATGGGTCGAAACGGGTCAAAAGCATTTAGGTAGGCCTTTCAATCAGAATGTAGGGTCTATTAAATCATACCATATGAGTTCAATTACTCATTTGATTTATAGAACCTCATTCTATCCTATCTCCCGATTTAGGTCCGGTTATTTACATAGTTACCTATATAGGGTGCCGTTTGATTCCCTGATCACTCTAGCTTTGCTTGGTTGTTGTTCAAGACTTCTAAGCACCCTCAGGTGAGTACATAGTCCCCTCTTTTACTGTTTTCAAACTGTTTTGGGGTGGAACACATGTGCCTACTTGATACTTTCATGTTTCCCATGTTTTTATATCATATACTTACTATGTTCAATAGTACATTATTAGTACACGATTTCATTATGTTTTGCTATGTATGTTCACTTAACATGCTAGCACATTGATTTCCATATACTACATTTTGTCGCATATGCTCATCCAGCATATGGACACATTGTTTTACATTTTGAACCGTTGTAACCATTTGATCATTTGAACCGTTGTAACCATTTGATCATTTGAACCGTTGTAACCATTTGATCATGTGAACCGTTTGTAATCATTTGACTATGTGAACCGTTAGTAACCGTTGCTTATGTGAACCGTTTGCAACCGTTAACTAGATGAACCGTTGGACTATATGAACCGTTTGTGACTACTTGACTATGTGAACCGTTTGTAACCATTGATTGACATGAACCGTTGAAACCTGTTTGAACCAATGGGATAGGGAAGTGATTAGGTAACGGGGCGGGTATAATGTGTTAAAAGCATGGTGGATACGCTGCTGGTACTTCCTATATATAAGTGTTTTTAATACATTATATATCGTTGCGTTATCTAGATCACTTGGGCAATGGTAAACAAAACAAAGTTGTAATACAAGGTTTTCCAACAATATATTATACTATTCGAGTTTTATTCCATAAACGATTTACAAATCTGGATTTAATTAAACAAATGTTTTGGGCTTAAGAATCATGGCTACGAGATTTTTTATAAAATATAACCAATTTGATTTGAGTTGGTTATTTATGTCGCAATACTATACTTTTCAAAACAAGGTTTTTAAATAAGTATTGAAATATGAAAAAAACGAGCCATGAATCTGAAACTCATACAAAACCTATGTACTCGCCGGCATTTTTATGCTGACGTACCTATTTTCACATGTGTTTCAGGTACAATAGTTGATGATGCTTGATTGATGATATTGGTGTATTCTCACATAGGAATGGACAAGGCCTTAGCGACTTTAAAACTTGGAGGATAATAGTTGTATTTATCTAATTTGTATCAAAACATTTAGTTCAATAATTCAATAAAACGAAACTATTTATTCCATGGTTGTGAAACAATGATTCTGTTACAACACTCCCCGACGTTTCCGCCACGTTTTGTTGTTTTACGTGGTCGGGGTGTGACATTGTCTAAGTCCAATTTTATACAATCTGTGAAATTTTGAACTGATTTTGACCGTTAAAACTTCCTGAACTGATGAAAGAAGGTGTAGAAGCTAGAAATTTCAATGAAATTTGGCTGTAAACTGCAGAACTCCTCCAACTGGCTCTGATACCAATTGTAGGATTTTTCGACTGATCCAAACGAGTCGTTCAGAGAGGTTCTGATCTATTTCAGGTGCGGAAAACAAGAAATAGACTTAGTAACAACTTGATCTTCACTAAAAACACTGATTGTATTGATCTGACGTTGTTTACATTCAATCCTCACACCGCGGCACTTCGGCATGGAATACAAGGAACTGGATACTGATTTCGCTCTAAAGTAACCTATATATAGGCTCGTGATTCCGCCCAAAACCTAACAAATCATTTGGAGCGAAATCAGACTATTGTGATTCCGCCCGAAATCAACCAAAAGACATTAGGAGCAGAATTAGGCCTAGGAGCGAAATCAGACTTTACAACACCCTAAACACGCTAATTTCTCGTAAAACGTGCCCTGATCTATACAATGAACTCTAAGACTCGATACAAGACGAAATCGACATATGTATCCACCAACAACTTCATCTTATCCATAAATATTCCCGTGATTTTGTTTATAGACTCACCGTTGTGCCTAAGTTGCATGAACTCTTCTTTGATTCGATTAATGACCGCCTTGGGACTGTGATGTTTAAGAAACGGCGTCATAAATTCATCCCATGTCATAACCTTAGCCGCATCACTTCCAATTTCTTTCTTCTTGTTATCCCACCAATCTTTCGCTTCACCCCTTAATTGACCCGTACCATAGGCTACGTAGTCATCTGTATCACAATTGGTCCTTTCAAACACTCCTTCGATGTCCCTTAGCCATCGTTGGCATACTATCGGGTCGACCTCCCCATTATAAACTGGCGGTTTACACGCCATGAACTCTTTGTATGAAGAAGGCTTTCGTCCTCTGGACTTTTCCTTTGCTAAATTGGCATTATCTTCCAATTTCTTGATTCTCTCATCCACTACCGATAGTTCCATGTTTTGGATCTTGTCGATAAAACCGGACAAACTATTTTCGATTGCCATTCCAACTTCCTCGGCAATCACTTCTCTCATTTGCTCGGTGACTCTTGGCACCGCATCATCGTTACCTTCATCCGTCATCTTTAATATTGAAATGTTTACAGTAACCGTTAAACATTTCATTTATAACATATGATTTACTTGCTTTGGTTTAATCAAGTTCGTAACTTGCTTCAACCGTTCTTGTTTAATGCCCTTCCCGTGTTTGAGTGTGTTAACACACTCTTTTCGTGCATGTCAATTCATGTTTCATTTCTATATTTACTAAGTCTATTTAAAACAGTTAACTCTTACCGGATGTTTGATCAAGCTTGAACCGAACACACTTTATTAACAACCTGGCGCTCTGATTACCAACTTGTAACACCCATCTTTAAAGGACAGAATTAATAATATATAACATGCATTTAGTACAAAATTTCCGAGTTTACAAAAATCTTTTTAGTTTTAAGATCATACCTGATCATAACATTCAAGTCTACATCCTACTAGATAAACTTTCAAAACATAATTTCAAGTGTTTACATGTCACTAAAACAAAATAGACAAAATGTGGAAGCTTTGTTTGGTGTGTTCGTTTCTTGACATGGCTTGATCATCCTCCGAGGTCTAAAGTGCAACTTTACCTATCATACAATTTCATTTAAATGATTAGAAATCAAAGCATTTGAACAAAATAATTAAACACAAGAAATTATATTTTTATTTTCAGCCCCTTCACCCGGTCGTGTCAAAAGTTCACCCGGCTGTGTCAGCTAAACATGTATTTTTCACAGCCCCTTCACCCGGCCGTGTCAAAAGTTCACCCGGCCGTGTCAACTCTGCACGTTTGTTTTTCACCCAATTTACATCCAAATCTATCCAAACCCATTTTAATCGCTTGGAGTTCGTTTCTTAACATGTCTAAGAAATCATCCATTACCCGGATCCATTATTCATATAGTTTACACTCCCGTTACCCGGTTTGCGTTTGCTTTATTTTGACCCATTTGTTTACAAGTTCAACAACTTGTTTTATTGTCATCTCATATCTACGACCCATTTACCCAATTCCGGGTTTTCTGACTATGACGTTTCACTTCCCTCCCGAGGGTTACTTACGCAATAATCGTCATGCTTGTTTCCAGGATTTAAACAAGATTTTTAACACTATTTAACAAGCATAAGTTTCAAACTTTAATTCCCATATCAAGGGCTCATTCATTTTTTTTTTACAACGAGTTTAGCGTGTCCGCTACACGGCTTACGCTTTGTTTATAACCAATCAACATGTGATGGTTAATGGGTTCGACATTTACAATTCAACTTGTTTAGGATCCAAGCCACCAATCACATTGAACTCATATATATGTTTAAATAAAACTTTCATTCATCTACATAAAGAGTTACAAACGTTACATATAATTCATTGTAAACAGCGGAAGCATAACTCATTTGTTAAGTGTTTCGTAAACCATGTGTACATAAACCATTAAGCTTGTATTGAGATTTCCATGTATCTCGACCCATGACCACTCCAGCCTTCCAGACAGCAAGTTCCACAAGATATAACCCTATAGACCTGCAAGCATGCAGACAAGTGTGTCAGAAGACGCTGGTGAGTTCAAAGTTTTGTTAACCAGTTTAGTTACCAAATATGTGTATAAAACAGTTCAACGATTTGACTTGATGTTGTTATTACTCGATTACCGTATGTGGCGACTAGATGTGAATGCGCAACCCCAATGCCTCCATTTAGGCATTGGTCATGATGTCAAGGTATCAAACAACCTTGAATAGATGTAAGGGGTCTTATATGTACACGATGTGAATGCCCAACCCCAATGCCTCTAACTAGGCATTGGTCATGAAGTCCAGGTAATTAGTTCACGCCCGTCCTTTCGGCCCGGTGTGAGGGTGCCAAACCTAATAGCGCTATCAACTAAATACCTCGTTGCTTCTTCAGCAACACGGTAGATGTATGGGGTCTTACATGATTTATACTGTGCTCAATAACCAACATCCCAAATAAACAGTTTACCCAGTATTCCCTTTAGAAACGTTTACCAGATGTCCCAAACCACCGGGACGCATGCTTAGAAAAGTGCATTGAACTCACCTTAGATTGCTAGGTATGTTACGTTACCCTTTCCAACTTGGTCAACCAAACCCTACCGTGGTTACCAAAGACTGTCAGTTTCGTAACCCATAAATCACATACTCATTGCACACATTGCACCAGTATCACACCAGTAATACACACCACATAATACTAATCATAATAGTCAATCATGCACCTACAGTTCATTGTCATCACAAAGCAAATATTCAAGTCATGTGCAACTCCACATTACAAGTCCATGTTTTCAAAAAAATGCTTAACAGTTAACTCGTCATTAATCATGAGTGTGCGATTAAGTTCTGATCTATGTGGTTCCCCAGTTGCCCAGGCCCAGTGCACGGCCCAACCTAATGTGTGACCAACTATGTTACCCAGCCCAAAAGTCTATGGCCCAATCATGCAAGTATGCGACCAGAAGTGTTTAACCAGTGTGTGTGTAAAGCCCAATTAAATGTGTGACTGATCCACTTATGCAACTCAGCCCAATACCCACCCCAAGTGCATGCCGCCCCACTAAATTGTGCAATTGTTTATAGGTTGTTTGACTCCTTGTTGCACCATGTCTGTTACAAGGTAACATAATTTATGACAACTTCCAATATTACCCTCCCATTTACTCGACTAACCTACCCTTCAAAGATACCATAACCATCAATTGCCATAATTATTTTAAATATCAATCAGTTTATCCTAACACATAACCAATATCCCGAAATCTGGCAACAAAAATTATTTCTTGTTACCTGTCGTTATTTAATCACATAAAGTCAAAGAATATCATAAAAACCATTTATTCTAAAAATCTCAGAACCCTTTCCATGTACGAACATAATATACTAACATCATTAATCATCACTATAATCAAATATTCGAATCAAAACAGTTATTACACTTGAAATCATTGATTACTCATCATCATCCACTCCAACTCTAATGCATATTCCAAACAATTATAATCATATGTTCTACTTCAAGAAACCATCAATAGTTTATGTATGAGCACCCTCGTTCATTGATATTAGAATCGAGTCACATGGGTCACGTTTCATCATGCTCAGTCAACCCTAATCATGTGTTCTAATTATCAATTTATATCCTAATAATTTCTGGATTCATGACACCCTTTTACATCAAAGCCGACTCTTAATCATCTTTGTTACCACACCATACAAGTCATGTATTTGCAATGAAATCATGTTTCCAGCATCAGTTTGTTATAATAGTCACCCTATTAACATCGATTATCGTTACAGCCCATAAAATCAAGTCCTACTAATCATGCATATGTATAACGATTAATCATTATATTGCCATTATCAATCATTCACATCATTGTAAACACATTAATCACACAAGCATCATGCATACAAGGTTCTGTTAATCACACAAGATGTATTCATGTATTGCAGCTTCAACTAATCACAATAATGAAAGCATACAACAACCAGAAAATCATACTTTGTTCACATATAATCACAACAATCAACACGTTAAATAACCATGAGATAATACTAACCGAGAGAATATGGAGAGTATAATAATGGTGATCACGAAGGGGGGGGGGTGTGCTCCACTGTCGTACATAGAAGATAGGTAGAATAGGGTTTTTGTTTGAGTTTATGATATGAGACAACATAATACGCACCAATTATGATAAAGGTTCGGGGCTGCCTAATCTTTTCTTGATCGAATTGGGCTTAAGCCCATGTAATTGGGTTGCCATACTAACTATACTAACTGGATAAGGCTACCATCACAATGGACTAGGTACTAGGTGGCGGTTTGGGCTTCTCATAAACTGGGCCAAAATATCAACACTCAGAGGTGGGCCGGGTTTAATAGATTCGGGTAGCATAATGTTTAACGGGGTTTATAATGCGCGTTTAGGTTTAACAGGATTGTAATAACACAAGAACATAAAACAAGAAATAATGATTAGTTAGGATTACTGGATTAAACGGCACAAACCTTGAAAGTTCGGATTGTCACATGTTCGTTTCTTGACATGGCTTGATCATCCTCCGAGGTCTAAAGTGCAACTTTACCTATCATACAATTTCATTTAAATGATTAGAAATCAAAGCATTTGAACAAAATAATTAAACACAAGAAATTATATTTTTGTTTTCAGCCCCTTCACCCGGTCGTGTCAAAAGTTCACCCGGCTGTGTCAGCTAAACATGTATTTTTCACAGCCCCTTCACCCGGCCGTGTCAAAAGTTCACCCGGCCGTGTCAACTCTGCACGTTTGTTTTTCACCCAATTTACATCCAAACCTATCCAAACTCATTTTAATCGCTTGGAGTTCGTTTCTTAACATGTCTAAGAAATCATCCATTACCCGGATCCATTATTCATATAGTTTACACTCCCGTTACCCAGTTTACGTTTGCTTTATTTTGACCCATTTGTTTACAAGTTCAACAACTTGTTTTATTGTCATCTCATATCTACGACCCATTTACCCAATTCCGGGTTTTCTGACTATGACGTTTCACTTCCCTCCCGAGGGTTACTTACGCAATAATCGTCATGCTTGTTTCCAGGATTTAAACAAGATTTTTAACACTATTTAACAAGCATAAGTTTCAAACTTTAATTCCCATATCAAGGGCTCATTCATTTTTTTTTTACAACGAGTTTAGCGTGTCCGCTACACGGCTTACGCTTTGTTTATAACCAATCAACATGTGATGGTTAATGGGTTCGACATTTACAATTCAACTTGTTTTGACCTGTTTGGATGCCGAATGGAGACCACCATTTCGAAACATTCCAAACTCTATTTCTAATACATGATTTGACGCGTTTTATTTGTCTATGGTACTTCGTCACTTCCGTGACTTAACGGGTTTCCTTGTTTTGCCAAATTTCAATATAACAAGCTAAAGCTAACAATTAAACATAATGTAATGAAACCGTAAGTCGCGTACCTTTAGAGCACACCCTTCAACCGTGTATCACCTCCGGCTTGTCCGCTTGACGATCCGGATTCTTTACCTAAAGAGTTCCATTCACAACCAAATTAGAACCCTTTTTAACAATCATTTATCATAATTCATTATGATATCAGAATCTGCGTTTTTTCCGATTATTAACATTTTAATCCTCACTTAGGCGTTTTAACAAACACCTAGCGGGTCGGATTTTTACATAACCAATACAAAATTCATGACTTGTTGTTTCCATCTAAATCGACTTCAATTTAGCAAATCTATACTAGATTTTAACATCAATATTTCAGAATTTACCACATGAATTCAGATTTCACTAGAATAAAAATCATAATCCTAGTGTTTATTTAGTTTCTACAAACTCACTAATCACCTACAATGGTGATTATAAACCCCACAAGTATAATGCTAGATTTTAACAAGAAATCATCTAGGGTTTATCTTTAGACATCAATTCGCTTCTAATTTCATCAATACAACAATCATGCATGCTCAATTTCAAAACTCATGAGTTCATCTAAAATTTGAAGTGGAACCAAATATCAGAATTTCACATACCTTACGATCCCTTCGTCGAGGTGATCACTAATATGTATTCAATTTTCGATTTGGACTTGATTTAGGCTTCCAATTTGTGAGTTTTTATGGGATTTAGGGTTTGATGGAGAAGTCTGGTTCGCCCCTAGTGTTTGAGATCGACCAGACACACACACTAAGTGTATGTTTGGTGTTAATTATCTCTTTTAATCTTTCAAGTTTCATAATTGACAATTCAAGCCCCTGAGTTTTATTTTAATATTAACTTAGATGTGTTAACCTTGTTATTTGTCATCTCAAGACTAGTAACTAACTGGGTTATGGATTCCTAGTTAGCTTGTTCTTGCTTATTTAATATTTTATTATTCTGATTTTAAGTTTTATGAATTTCGGGATGTTACAATTTACAACACGTGTTATAATTGTACGGTACGGCCTGAAAAGTCGGGTGTCACAGTCTTTCACTGTTTAGGAAATTTCGTACCCGAAATTTAACTTTACAGGTTTTATTTTCGCACTTGGTGGAAACAGTTATAACAATCTTATTGAATATGGTCTTGTAGTTTCTGCGAGAAACTTTGATTCTTCCGAAGAATCATCGTAGACCTATATTATATATTCTCATTTCCTAATTCCGCGTCTCAACGCTCTCTACCTTTTCCAAGGTTCAACATTTTCGAGTACTTAATCAGAAAGGTTAAGTCAATGTTCCACCATTTCAGGTTTGACATACATATATTTACATATATATTGTCCTAAACCTGAGGTAGTCTTAGTCTACATACAACTAATCCAACTCGAGATAGGCTCTCGAAAGTATCTAATCCCATGAGCTCGTTTTCCTTCCCTTATTGCATTTATTTCAATTATCTACTCTCCACGAATTGCACAGTCAACAGATCGCATATACCGTTAGGAATCTGTAATCGTCTTTCTGGTTATCAACATAACTCTTCTAACCAACCGTACAGCTTCTACGGTACTTCGATAAACTTCCGTTTATCGCCTAAATAAACCTCAACAAGGAATATAATCAGTGTATTATCCATTATACACTTTTTCAGACTGGACACATGAAACACATCATGTATTCCACTCAATCCCTATGGTAGCTTGAGCCTATAAGCAACTGATCCAACTCAAGTTGGGCTCTCGAAAGGATCTAATCAATGTGGCTCATCTTTTCTTTCTCTGCTAAACCTAATAGCATCTTTAACATCTTCAACAAAACACAATCTTCATCCTGAAGCTGCAATAGTTTCCCTCGATTGTCTATGTAATTCTTCTATTAATCAATGGCGACTTTTAACCTTCCCTCGATCTAGGCAAACCCTGACGCTGGTTTCCTGGATAAGCTCGGGTCTGGTTAGTTGCCTTTTGCCATATCAGTTCAACAATGTGGCGATCGTCACTTCCATCCATACAAGGCTCAAACGGAGCGGCCTAAATACTAGCGTGATAACTATTATTGTAGGATAACTCTGTCAATGGCATGTGGGTATCCTAAATTCCATCCAAATCAATCGCACACGCTCTCAACATTCCCTCCAATGTTTGAAAAGCTTCCTCCTACTTTTCTGTTCGATCAATCCCCTTTTTCCTTCTGGGTCATTAGTGTCGAAGGCTGCACTAATCTAGAGTAATTCTCAATGAATTTCCGGTAGTACCTAGCAAGTCCTATGAATTGTCGTACTTTCGACGGGGTCTTTGGCGCTTCCCAATTCTTGATCTCTTCGATCTTAGACGGATCCACATGTATATCTTCCTCATTTATGACGTGTTCGAGTAAATGAACTTCTCGAATTCAGAACTCATATTTAGAGAACTTCGCATACAACTTCTCTTCCCTCAACAGCTCCATAATCAACTTCTGATGTTACTCATGATTCTCTTTGGTTCGCGAATAGGCAAGTATATCGTCAATGAATACTATCACGAATTTATCCAATTATGGTTTGCATACCCTGTTCATGAGATCCATGAATACATCTGGCGCATTAGTTAAGTAAAATAGGCATGACTAAAAACACATAATGGCCATATCGTGTTTGAAAGGTAGTCTTCAGAATATCTTCGGCAGCAACCTTCAACTAATGATATCCTGATAGCAGGTCAATCATCGAGTAGTAGCTGGATCCCTGTAGCTGATCGAACAAATCGTCAATCCTTGGTTAAGGGTACCGATTTTTGATAGTCAACTTGTTCAGCTCTCTGAAATTAATACACATCCTGATGGATCCATCCTTCTTCCTCACAACAAAACAGGTGCACCCCAAAACGAAAAGCTTGGTCAAATGAAACCTTTGTCTAGTAGCTCTTGAAGCTGATTCGACATTTCTTTCATTTCTAACGGTGCTAATCTATGAAGAGATTTTGCAATTGGTGCAGAACCGGGTACCAAATCGATTCGGAATTCTATCTGTCTTGAAGAGGGCAGTCCAGGTAAGTCTTTTAGGAAAACTTCTGGATAATTTCAAACAATAGGAATCTCTTCAGTCTTTCTACATTCGCCCTTTATATCCACCATGTTAACTAAGAATGCAGGATAATCTTTTCGCAACAGCTTGAACCTCTTCATAACACTGACGACACTCGACACTCGACTCGATCGGTCTCTGGTGAATAACTACCGTCTCTCCACCATCAGAATGAGGTATCCTAGCTTGCCTCTTCGAACGAATAGTCCTAGCTTGTCCCTGGATAGCCAAATTCATTCCTACAACTACATCAAAGCTCACCAGCTCCACTGGAAATAAATTGAGACTAAAACTATGATCACCTAACTAATACTACAACCGCAAACGACCTCTCTAGTTTCTATCAACTTACCAACTACTAGTTTTATCAAGTACCTTTTACTTAGCTTACTTCTTGGAGAACACGAAAATGGTTCAAAGTTTTTCCGAAACAAAACTCAAGTGCGACACTTATGCTCTGTAATCACACACGATGTAGGACACTATCTTTTATTAAAGAAACAATGTGTTTTGGCCACAAAAATTTGTTTATTTTGGTTTTACAATTTCACGTTTGTTCTAGTTCATTTTCAAGCTTTAAATCGCTTTCTGGAAAGTTATACGCGAACTGATGCGTAAACATAATCAGTTTAATGCGGAAACACTCCGGAACAGTGACATAGTCTTAACATACCTTAAATAACTATTATATAACTTAGAAATAAGTTTTGAAAGCTTTGGTGTGTCAAAAACAAGTTTTTCACACTCAGGGACTAGTTGCGTCAAACTGCGAAAGTCTGCTGAGTCACATAGTATCGAACATGCCGGAAGTTGATCATAAGTTAAACATGCCCTAAATATCCTTTGCATAGCTTAGAAATACGCTTTGAGGTGTTTGGTGCGCAAAAATAAACTTATTTGATCAATAGGGACTAAAAGTGTCAAAAAGTGCATAAGTTTGCATTTTCGCGCATAATTTACGTTCTGAATATATCCGGACATCCAAAAATTTATGTAATCATTAAAATATTTTATTTTAGTGATTTGCATGATAAAATTCCATTCGTCGCGTAATTTGGATCGTTTTTGCGTCCGTTACGATTTCCGTCGTAATTAACCGAACAACGCAACCGTACGACCAAACGAGCCGACATCCGAGATGTTTTTGAGCGCATTTTAAGTCCCCAATACTTTAACTTCATTTTAGAGCTTTGAAATGGTATTAACGGGGCTTAAACGTGTCAAAAATGCATCAAAAACCAAGTTTTGGGCTTGCAGGGACTAAAACTGACAATCTGCCAAAGATTGCTTGAATTTGGTCATTTCAGCTGAATTTGATGGTTTTGATCCCTTGTTTTGCACTCTATGGGCTGGTATTTGATGGTTTTACATGTCCCATGGTATTTCAATACCATGTGCCCACATGTAAGGTCAAGATCAAGGCACGTTTTGCGAGAAACGATCCTAACGGTCTTGGAAATCCTATAAATACCCCACCCCATTTTCATTTCATTTCACACATGATCTGATTTTATACTCTATGTTGAAGCTCTACGCTTCATACCTGGGTATCTAAATTAAGATCTTCCTAGCTTGGACCTCTTGTAAGCTTCTTTCGTTCTTTTATCGTTTTTCAAGCGTGAAAGTCAAACAGTGTTTAACATTCTGCTTTGACCAGTCTATGGTCAACACGAGGTTCGTTTGAACTTCGCAACGTGAGCGTAATCATGATGGTTATAGTCCCTTGTGACTATACCTACTGATTACCACGTTGATTAGGTGTAGTAACGAGTCATAGTTTCGGTCAAAATACGTGTCTATGCGTATTTTGCAACCAAACTATTCTTGGGTATCAAAACCATTTGTTTTGATATCAAAACCTGTTTTCTAACTTAGTTAAACATGTTCTAACATGTTTAGCTCGTCACTATTAGTCTAGTGCTTGTTTAGAGTCGTAAGTCAAGCGGTCTTGACAACCGCTTAGACTTCCGAACCCGACCCGTTTGGTCGATCATTAGGATCCGACCAAACATATATTGTGACCATAGTTGTATAGGGAATAACCTTCGGAGGTTATACCTTATGGTCACTTCATTTAGTTAGTTATATGATAGGTAGTTTATATGCCTTAGGAAAATGACCAAAATACCCTTTTGCACATAATTTCGTTTTAAGCATATGTAACACATGTTTTGACATCTAAACTGATTATATAACATAATTAGATATGTTAAGGCATATAATACTTGTCATAGGACTAGTTAGGCATCTCGAACGCGCATTCGCGCGAACGACGCGTTAAAGTGGCATAAGCTACCTTAACGGGTGGTAATGGGTCGTAAGCACTTAGAATAGGTTCCGATTCAGAATGTAGGCTTTGTTAAACCATATCACATGAGTTCCAATACTCGTTTGGTTTACAAGACCTCATTCTACCCGATCTTCCGATTTACATGTCGTTTCGCTAACATAGTATCCGTTACACTAGGAACCGCTTCAACACTTGAACTCTTGGCCTTTTGAGCTTTGTTATACCCTTTGAATTGGGACTATACGCAACCCCAGGCGAGTACATAGCTCCCCTATTTTACCATTTTCAAATGTTTTGGGGTGATTCATATATGTAATCGATTTGTTTTCAAAATGTATGGCATATGTGTGTTCACTAAGTTCTTTTATGTGTGTTATTCCGATTATACAAATGCAATGTTTTATCCTTAAGTGATCTACTTATCTTCATAGTTAGATTCATGTAGGATATTTGAAGTACAGTCTTAGACCTTCCTATCTTCATAGTAAGATTTTTAAGAAGTACTTTACAACTCGATGGTTGGTTTTTGTGTAGTTTGTTGGTGATTTAGATAACGAAACTAGATAATACAATAAGCACATGGTGGATACGCCGCTGGTACTTCCTATATATAAGTGTGCTTATTGTATTACCCTTCGTGGCGTTATCCCGAATCACCATTAGGATTTAGGATTGTTTTGATTCAATATGAAAGAACCCAGAATCCTTATAGTATCTATCTTTATAGGTTGATTCTTGTAGGAAATATTGGAGCCCCTGTTTCGATTCATTGTGTACTTTAATACATGGTTACGAGGTGGAACAAGTTGACGATTATGTGTTTATGTGGTAGTTGTGATTTAGATAACGAAACGGGTATAATAAATTAATAAGAACATGGTGGATACGCCGCTGGTACTTCCAATATATAAGTGTTCTTATTTTATTATTCTTGTAGCGTTATCTGGATCACTTTAGGACTTTGTGTATGATTATTTCAATGTTCAATTATCCAAATCTTTGTAGGATCTTCCATATCTCTATATGTTAGATTCTTAGAAAGATATCTGAAGTATTATCATGACTCATTGATTTGATTTATATAATACTTACAGAAGTTTTGATTTATTTCAAAACAGTTATTATTAATCCTCGATTGGATTTCTAATAACACATTAACAAGTTTTTACAATGATTTAAACAAGATTTCAATGTAAGGCATAAAAATGACTTAGTAAATATCATATTTCCATATACAAACCTATTTTATCACGAGTTTTCACAATTAAGATTAAAGTATTGAAAATACCAAATGTTTTTCCATTTACATGGCTAATAAAACCTATGTATTCACCGGCATTTTTATGCTGACTTTTTTTTGCATATGTTTCAGGTTTTCGATTGTTTCAAGCATGCAACACATAGGACTGCATTCGGGCCTTAGACTTCTAAAACAAAAGAACAATTACATGTATTCTTTGTTTGTAAAACTATGTTAATGATATTGAAACAATTTAGTACCAGTAGTTGTGAGCAATTTGTAACATGACTCCCCGATATTTCCGTCGCGTGTTGTTGTATTACGCGATTGGGGTGTTACATCAAGTTAGCTCTGGTTTCAAAAGTACGAACATAGATTGGTTATTGATTAATGACATACCAGTAACAATAGCAGGATCGTCACGTGCCTTCCCAACACTTATCTCGAATGCTTTGCCCTCGGCATTCTGACCCTTCTATTTCAGGCATTCCCTTTTGTAGTGTCCTTGCTCACCACACTCGAAGCAACCCTCAAGTGCAACTCCCTCCGATGTACTCTTAGCATAGCACTTGCGAGTCGCATGTCCAGTTCGGCCACATCTGGCGCACTTCTCTTGCTCATCACCGTGAGTCTTCTTCTCTGGACCACTTCTACCATCTCTGACATTATCCTTTCCCGACTCTCTAGGGTTAGCTACACAGGCTTTCTCCAAACTACATTTCTTCTCACATTCCTCTTCGAAATTCTTCTTTGGGCTCTCAGGCTTGCGCTTCTTCGAATTTCCAGTTCTAGGTTCAGAACGCTGAACTAATCGAATGATTGTCTCGTTCTGACAGGCAGATATCACGCATATCGTTGCCACGTCATTGCATAGGGCACCAGCAAATGATCTTGGGCTACAACCCTGGTTTGATTTGTGTATATATCTATGTACTATTCATAAGGTTAATGAAAATCGGGAATACGTTCCGATGATGTCATAACACATGAACTACTAAAACTTTCCGATCATTATTTTACATGGAGGGTTTCCAATCTGCGTCCCACCAAAACCATGCCCATGAGCACCACATCCACGTCTCTGGCCATCATTTGGGTTAGCATTACGCTGTTCCATGGCAATATTAACGTGTTGGGCTATGAGTTGTGCCAACTCTTCTGGTGTGGTAGGTAGTCCAGTACCCTGTCTTGCTTTTGGCGGCATTTCGTCGTTTCTATTATTACAACAATAATAATCACATAAGACGATAACCAAAAATAATTCAATCATTAAATGTTAGTGGACCTAACATTGCGCATGTATAATACCCACATATTAATGAGATCAACTTTTAAACCAAAAGTAATTATCTGATGTTATCATATAAATTAACAAACTTGTTTCTAGTACAAGCCAACTACCCTTGGCATGTCTACGTCGACACCCATAACAAGTTTTCACAAACATTTCTACACAATATCCCAAAAATATATGACTGGCACGTAGGCCCTAAACAAAAGTATCAAAAAGTGTCTAACACAACAACCATAAACAAATAACAACGACTACAAACATCTAATGCTTCAAACCCAAGAAATCTAACATCTTCCTGACCAGCTCCTCCAAATCCACTATCCTCCGGTGCATCTGGTCCATCGCATTATCTAAATCCTTCAACTCATCGTACCAATCCATCTTCCCCTCGAGGTCCTTCATCTTACCCTTGGTCGAATCCAGGTCTCTGCGCAGAGTGGCAAACTGTCGGTCACAGTGGCAGCATCGGTCTACCCAAACCACTTTCTGTTTCTTAGAAGCAGATGCCGTCATAGCATGCGATGTAGATACGATCTCCCCAGCAGGCCTAGTCCTCTTCCTACGACGATAATAGACTAATAGAGGCGTAGTAGGAGCGCGTGACCCTAAGACAGGTAACGATGACTCTGATAAAACAGGTGGAGGGCTCTCAACAATAGGCTTGATCACAGTAGCAGGTGGAATGACTGATGGCTCTAATGGTCAAGCCGTGACAATAGTGGCGTCCACCACTGGTGCGATACTAAGAGATCCTCCGATAGCAGGGACACCTCTAATCACGTCATCGATAACTAGTATTGTGCCAGATGATTGTCCCATCTCATGAATCGAGAGAGGAGCATCATCGTTGTCATCAATCCACCCATTGCTAGTGAAAGCTTATCGGGGGTCTACCTGGCTGGCAAAGGAAGCAGGGTCGACGTGGAAAGATGAAGCAAACTCAGCAATACCAACCATCTGTGGGGTTGTGATAGGTATCTCTGGTAGAATGGATCTTGGTGAAGTCTCGAAATCTGGCTCGCTACCTGAGTCGTAGATCTCGATGACCCCGGGTTCGTGCCACATCTATGACACATATATAACCGTGCAAGTAAGTGTGTGATCAAAATGAATAGTAACACATAAGGCCCAAATAAACAGAAAATCACGTATGCACATAAACACGTAATGGTTTTCATACATGATAAAATTTTCCATGTTTATTTAAAAATTTTGCCTTCGAGAATTTTGGACTTCAAATTTTAAAATTCTTTGGTTGAAGTCTAATGTTTTCTCCCGAAAACATCTAGTTCGCTAACAACCATTGGCTTTGACACCAACTTCTATCACACCCCAAAAACGTCGCAGCGGAATATAAAACGTAGTGGTGACGGAAGTTGGTGCCCATTTCTATCTTGGTGTTTGATGCATTATATTGTTGGACATATTAACTTAGTTAAAACATAGATTTTAAACTTAGCGTTCCAAAACACGACATAACCATGACATAATTAAGTTGTCTTTGATCCTCACGGATCTTATTACATTTGTCCTAGAAAGTTTAAAAGTAAGTCCAACATTTTTAAGTGACAAAACATGCATCAATAACCACAAGATACCCCATGATTCCCGAAGCCGGACATAAGTACTTGTAGAAGACGTTTAAAATCAAGTGTCAACACAAAGGAAGGTGAGTTCACATATTCAAATTTAAACAATTTGATCTTAAGGAAAAACTTTCTAATTATGTGTTTATTATAAAACATCCATATAATTTTTAGAAAGTCCATTTATTTCCTTAATAAAATCCATGGGTCATCCGTCGTAGGTTGAAAACTCAACATCAGGGCATTTTTCCAAGTTTTGTATATTAAATTTATAGCGTCAAGTGTTCGGACTCGTAAGTTAGCTAGACATTACGAACTATATATTTACAATGTAGGGATAATCAAGGCTAGACTATAAACAGAATTTCAATTCGTCGTTTGACTTGACACGGGGCGACCGGTCACGACGGGGTTGTCAACCCGATAGATCTACCAACAATTCATCGCGTGCAATACTTAAATGATTAAACGACATCATTGGCGCATGGTCCATATCGAGACCATCTATGATGCCTGCCTCACGTACAATATATATATTTGATATACGTTAAATTATACATGTTTTTTTACCCCAAAACACTTTCGTTTTAAACATTTTTGACAGAAAACACGACGGATAGGTACCAAAATCGGCACTTTTATACTTTCGGGTCTTAAATATAATATAATGGAAAAATTTGGTGAAAACGGACAAAATTTGATGCATTTCTGATGAAAATGGCAAAAATCTGATGGACTGCCAGGTGTGGCACGATCGTGCCACCGGCGGCACTACCGTGCCACTGCTACGATCTCGGAAGCACTGCTAGTGCAACCAGGAGTGCCAACTATTTCTCGGACCGCACTACCGTGCCACCGGCGGCACTACCGTGCCGTCACCAAACCAAGCCTTCTGGCCAACATCTCCGAGGAGTAGCACTACCGTGCCAAATCGCCACTACCGTGCCGATCTGCTGACTCAGGCAACGTGTCCACTAGTCTACTTGGCTGATTCGGGATCGCTGAAACTGACGTCACCCGACAACATCTGATCGCACGGCCGTGCCAAATCCGCACGGCCGTGCCAAACTGAAAATTGCCTATAAATAGCAGCATTCGCTACTGATCAAAATGTTGGGTTTTTCACCATGTTTCTGGGCGATTTCTGGGTTCCGAAGCAGTCCTGATCAGACCTATTTGAAGCTTTAAGATCGAATGGAAGCATAACCGATCCAACCCATCAATTCCTTGCTTGTTTATGGTTCGATTCCTTGTTCTTAAAACATGTATTCTGATCATTTTGCAAGTATTGAGCTGATGTTAGTTTATGTTTAATGTAGTTTATGTAATAGTAGTTATAAACTTGTTTCTTGAATAAATCTTTATGTTGTAATCTCGTTTGTATGAAACTTAGTACTTTTTCTTGTTGAATCTTCATGATTATATAATGAATGTTTCGTTGATGTTGAGTTCCTGATTATGTTTGATTATCTTGGATAATGAATCTGTGGTTAGTAGGATGGTAACTATTTCTTGATTAATCACTTATTTGTAGACTTTGTTTACACCATGAAACCAGACCAGGGTTTTGGTTTTATACAAGATATATCTTATTGTGATTAGGAATACTTTCTTGCACGTAAGGGTTCTAACGAATTAAATGGTGTTGATTGCATGTTCTTAGATGCGGTTTATGATCCTTGTTTAGTAGTTTTGGTCTGAAATTGCTGACATGGTAGATTTGTTTTTAAGACATGTAAAGGTGAAATTGTTTGTTATATAATCTACATAATTGCTTATCCTCGTGGCTGTATTGTGACCATCGGTATTGCTTTCTTGGATAAGTGAGGTTAGGAATCCAGACCCGGTAAATAACCTATCTTTAAAGGTTCGCATGAATAAATATCAATAGCTCGCTAATGAACGATTTTATGTGGTTAACGTGTGACCATCGCGTTAACTTTCCGAAGAATCATAATGCTAGAAATCCAGACCCGGTAACTAGCTGTCTCGAAATTGGAAAATTGATTAAGTGCTTTTGTGACATATCTGATAGATAACATGTCTAGGTTGTTTGTGAAACAAGATAGTAGTATATTTGTGTTCTAGATATAAATTAGATAGCTTAGTTAAAAAAACCATTCACCTATCCTTTTATCTGGTAAATTAATGACAAAGATTTAGTACATTATAACGCCCGTGTTCCATGGATCGATATCTGGCTCTTACCAATACTTTACTGCATATATGACGGGATACACTTGTCCTTTGTTGTGTGTGTTTTAATGTTTAGGTATAAACCATTTTTATAAATATAAAACGCACTTCGGACGCGGTTGTATATACTGTAAATAAATGTGTATAGCCGCGTTCACGTCAATATTCTACTAATATGACAAATTTAATATGGTTGTACGAAATTTACTGAAATCCCTTGGCCAAGCAAACCCGTCCCAACAACAATGTCGATTTCTGAAACACCGTACCATCCTAGTTTCTCCTCGAAACATATATTTATCAAAAACGTTTTATCACGAAAATGTATAGTTTATCAAAACTCCATATATTTTCAATGAAAATATATGATTTATATCAAAAGGTATGTTTTAGTTTAAAAACATTATTAAACCCTTTGATACGCGTTCTTCCCCCAAAACATATACAAAACAGTAAAAAGAGAGGGTTTAGTGACAATCACCTTTGGGTGCGTATTTTAAATAGCGCAATCCCACAGATTGCCTTCTACACGTCCTATTATATGTAGGAACGATTTTTAAATCAGTATATCATAAAAATCCTAAGTTTCTCTGTTTCTTAGAATTGTCACATAACTTTGAGATTTTCTCGAAAAGTTATCGTTTTTTATTATGTTGGCACGTTAATATATATATATATAAATCCATATATATATATATATTTAAAATTTTGCGACTTGAACGATTTTATTGGTGACCGTTATCATGTAAATCCATTAACACTCCCGTTTATACGTAATATATCTACGATTTACGCGTCGTGATATATATACATAAACGTTCACATAAATTATTATCGAAACATAAGTAATCTCGTTAACTTATCTATTTTGTCATTTTTAAGGCAAATATACATAAAATATCTTATATGTATCAAATTTCATACTCGACAAACAAGTTACACACTTAACACGATTTTTACGGTTTCTATCACATAGAACGCACAAGTATACATGTATAATCTAAATTTCCCTTTATCATGCCAAGTCTTAACAGATTTTCACATTCACATGTTTAAATCACATAACACATTTTATCACATAAGGTTTACTCAAAAACAACCCATACTAGTGTACATTGAAAAATGCGTATTTTAGCGATTCGGTAACGTTTTCAGGCATCGGAAGTCACGTATGACCAAACAAACACCAAATAAACTAAAAATTAGTTAAAATACTCATTTTTAAACCAAAAATATCAGTTTACTTACTGATCTAAATCAGTTTCATAAAAATCGTTCGAAAAGTCGATTTTTGACCGTTTTAACGCATAGTTTTGCGTTAAACATTACTATAATCATCCCAACTCGGAATGACTTGATATTTTAACACAATACATGTTATTTACTGATTAAAATAGGTGTTATAATCAGATTAGTGCAGTTTTTGTGTAAGTCACATAAATCATGCGATTTCACGTATTTTACAATTTCTAATGCACCAAGTACAACATGCAAAGCTAGTAAACATTATGACAAAATTATATACCATTTAACACTTCAAAAATTTACATTTTTAGTGTTTAGAATCTGATTAAAATTTATTTTGATCAAATCATGTTTAAATCATCATTTCATGATCATATTACAACATGCATGCTCTAGTAAATGCATCCATAACATGTTCTAAACATTTTTTATGAACTTGAATGCATCTAGACCTTCATTTAACTCATGTTTCACATACTCAAACATTTCAACATTCATATGATCATCATCCAATCATTTATATTAAATGCAAGACATACACATTCTTACATATTTAAGTATTTTAATCATCAAAATTTCACATGCATGTGTACATATACATATATACACGACACATATACATACATACATAAACTTCCAAAGTTTTACTTGTTAACATATCCATTTCAAATCGTTGGATCTTTTTAGAACATTCCTTTGATCACACATGCATTTCACTTTACAAAAATCTTGTCAAACAAGAATCTATCAAAAGTCAAAACTCAATATACATATACATACATACATACGGCTACACCCACAAATGTACATATCCACTTTATTTTTATTCCAAAAACCCATTTGTTTTAGTTTTCAAGTTAGTGTTTAAATCTAAGAACAAGAAAAACCTTCCACTAGCATCTTCATCACCAAGAATCATGAACTAGATTATACCTTCAAGATTCTTAGTGGGTTTTAGGAGTAGTGATGATATGAAGCCTTTTTCTTGCTGAAACCTTCTTGAAACCACCTCTAAACCTTCATGTAAGCTTGAAATCACATTGAAATGGACATGATTCTTCAAGATTTGAGTTGGAAAAATAAAATATGGAGGTGATAGAGGGGTGTTCGGCCAAGCTTATTAGTGAAAGAGAGAGTGTTTGATTTTTGATCTTTGAGTTTATTAAATGGAGTGTTGTAAAGGTTGAAATGATTAGTTTTAGACATATTGTTACACTTGGAAACAAATCACATTCTCAAGAAAGGTGGGCACCTCCCCTAGCCGCCACCTTTTTCTCTTCTCACACACTACACGCATACACACACATACATATACACATGTATGTAATATAGTGTAAAAACAGTTATTTTACTGGATATCGGGTATTTTATCTAGCGTTTTAATCCCGTTTTAGTGCGTTTTAAATTACTTTTATCATTCTATAAAAATAATCACACAAAATTATTACTGAAATAATTACCAGTTGCCTTGACTGGCTGCGTTGACAGTATTTTGTCTAATACGCGCAGTATCGTGTGGTACGCGCTCAAACTCGAAAATAGAGTTTCTTAGCGTTTAATTTATTTTTCCTCACGAATATGACTAAAGTTACTATTCTAATCATAACAGACTATTTTTAGAATTTTAACACTGATCGGGTGGTTACCGACGTTCGTTTCGCATTTTAATCGTTACGCGATAAGCGTTTATCTTACCGTTGCAAACATAAATTTTACCAATGTTCGGATTTACCAATTCATCAAATATCATATATAAGCATCATAATCAATCAGATACAATGTTTTTTATCTATTCAAAACACGTGTTACAATTGTACGGTACGGCCTGAAAGCCGGGTGTCACAATTGCATCCACTGGTCGTGGCGGAACTGCCCAACTGCATGGCGAAGTCAATTTACGCAAGACGATCATGGACATCCAACAATTATACTAGAGGCTGATGCGTCACAAGATCTGTGGATTTGGTATGCTTTTTTCGGTGTTCCTGGTTCGCTTAACGGCCTCAACGTCATCTACCAATCAGAGATCTTAAACGATGTCAAAAGAGGAACTGGTCCAGACACCAAGTTTACGGTTTTGGGTGGGGAATACAGGCGCAGTTATTATCTTGTTGATGGAATATACCCAACCTACTCTACAATCGTTAAAACTATTCCGCACCCGGCAGATGATAAGAGAAAGAAATTTTCCAAGTTTCAAGAGGCGGCGAAAAAAGACATTGAACGATGTTTTAGGGTTCTACAAAACAATGGCGTATCATTGAACATCCAACATGTGCTTTTACACCACAGAAGTTGTGGTACTGTATGTATGCTTATATCTTGCTGCATAACATGATTATTGAAGATGAAGGTAGAGCGATTTGTGAGTACGACGAAAATGCGCCTAACGGGAATTCTGTTCCGGTAGGTCTAGAACAACAAGATTTAAACAGGTTCTCCTTATGTAACGAGTACACACATCTAAACCTTCAAGTGGACTTGGTAGAATACATTTGGAACAACGCACAAAATGAACCCAGTGACGACGTGCCAAAGGAAGACTAGTAGTTTTTTTAATTAAGTTTTTTTAGTGTAATGTTAGGATTAATATTAATTTTAGAGTTTAAATTAATGTTAGTTTTATATATATTGCATATACTTGCAAAAATTAAAAAAAAAACAAAAAAAGGGAGAAGGTCCACCCTCCACACCCTTGATCCATCCTTTGAGAGTCATCTTCCAAGGTGTGTGACATGGAGGACCATCCTTTAAGGATGTGGCTCCTCCACACCCCATAGTCTTACACACTTCCACCATGGTAGGGTAGAGGGTGCGTCAGAGCCGTCCCTAATAACTCTAAAAAAAATTAGGCCCTGAGCGACAAAAGATATTGGACCCAAAATTGTGGTGATGTGGAAATGGATTAAAAAATAAAACCTTGACGGTGGAGATAACACTTGAACTTGAGACCATTACATTAACTTGAAATGGTTTTTTCCACTCCAACATCAACACTTTTTCCATAATAAATGGATGCACTTATTAAATATATAATTTTATAAAAATCTTGGGCCCTTGAAAATTTGGGTCACGGGCGATGGCACGGGTTGGCCGGCCCTAGGGTGCGCCATGCAGGTAAGGGGTCTAGATTGTTTATCCAAAGCCGGTACATCGTCGCTACCTTAGGGTTCTTTGGGTGGGTTTGTATATATCGCTGAAAGCTTATGAAAACTATGTGGATGGTTGGTGGATAGAATAAAGAGGTGAGACCCTTGATTCTAAGGTAGAAGAAAGAAGTGTTGACGTTGATTCAATGGTGTTAGGTAGTTCAGGGTAAAAATGACGTGTCGATACAAGATTGGAGAGTGCTAAAAGTCCCCCTCCACCCTTAGGCCAGAGGGTGTGAAGAGCGCCACCCCTGCCACCTTACCATCGATAGCGCCTGAGGGGCGCCACCACCCATACCGGGCAATTTAAAGGGGGGGGGGCGCCATAGTTAAATCGCCGGCATGGTAACGAAGAGGAATTGGCAGGATCGAGGGAAGATTGGTCAAATGTTACCGATGAATGGTAACTTCAAATTTAAAAAAGAAAATTAATTTCAAATTTTATAAATGACACCTATAAATACCCCACTTTTTTCCATAATTTTCATCCCTTCTACCTCAATCTTTATACAGAATCTCTACACATTTTATATAATCACACAATGTTTCCTAACAACCAAAAGCCGTGGGATTCGACCAATCCATTTTGGAAAAGTACGCCAAACAACGAGCAAGAAGACCATTATCGAAGAGACTCACGTACGGGTGAGCTTGGATATTATCCGATGCCACCTAGCACCCCAACTTCTCCTCATCCGACCACTCCACTGATTCCCGGTTTTTACGGGTATTATTCCCAACATCCATTTTTCCCCAAAACACACCCAAACCGTAAAAATACCCTAAACCCAAAACACAACCCAAACCACATCCGTACCCGAAACCCAAGCCGAACCCACTTCCTCAAAAAGGAGAAGTCATTGAAAGAAGGATGAGACCGAAAAACGTGCTGCTAAGAAGATCGAATTTTGGTTAAAATTGGCATTTTATTTAAAAAAAACTATATACATAAAAAATAATTAGGTAATGATGACGGGGGCTTTATCCCACACCCTGCAAGTTAAGGGGAGGCGTGATAAAGCCTCCTGGCTGACGTGGATCTGACGTGGTGCTGAGATGACGTGATAAAGTCCCTAGGGGATTTATCCCACACCCTCTAACGTTAGTGTCACTTTATCAGTTACTTGTCTTCTCCTAATGACGATACATGGTAAACCTATGTTGTCACGTGGGTTTGTTTGCGTCTCCATGTTTAAACTATGAGAAGTCAGAACATTGTCTTTGTTATAATAAACCGTAAGATTCTTACGGTAAGACTTAACTGATGTTGATATTTTTCTTTACAAAAGAGACGTTCCTTTAAGAAATTTTTTTTTTTACATATTTCCACCTCCTAAGAGGGTTTATTACATATTTCCCCAACTAAAAAATTCAATTACATATTTCCCTTTCCTAACCTAAATGAATTACACATTTCCCCTTTTCATTAAAATACTCTTATTAATTACTAGTTTACCCTTAATTAACTTATTAAATAACTAATTACATATTTCTCCTTTCTACTATCAATTATATATTTTCCTAATTCTTCTGTTTTCTCAATTCCTCTAATGTTTCGCCAATTATATTAGTGTATTTGTATATGGAAATTGAAACTAATGATTTTATACTTTTATATTCTGTATGCCGATATGAATAAAGGCAAATCAAAGAAGCTAGCTTCCTAGTAAGAAACTTAGTCCAAATATAAATGAATTTGATGTTGCTTTGTTATTTGTTTGACCCCTTTTGTTTGACCCTTTTTTTTAAAATGTAGGGAGTAACTTAATGTAATGGAGGTGAGGTTGGTTTATCATTTGTAAGGGAAAGTATAAATGAATTTTATGTTTTTCTTAAAAGCAAACAAATCATCATTCGGCACCAAATTACATATTTGTCACCCTTTACGATACAAAAAAACATGCTACATTAATCTGCAACATTGAAGATCACCCAGCTGCTCCATCCAGATCATTCCATTTTACTCTGTGTTTGAACCAAAGATACGACATCGCCTGTAATTCTCCAAAGATCTTAGGGTAATTATAATAAAACCTAATTAAATCGTAACTTATTATTCTTTTAAGTCTTTTGCATATAATACATTCTAGCTTATATATTCATTTATACTAAGATTCAATATGTAATTGATAGTAGAAAGGAGAAATATGTAATTAGTTATTGAGTAAACTGCAATTTTACCCCTTGTGGTTTAGGGTGATTGGCCCCCTTACCCCCCTAAGGAAATAATTGCAATTTTACCCCCCACTGTTCACTGTTATGTCGCAACCTTACCCTCTGGTGTCAGTCAATGGTAGTTTGACCTTTATAAGTAAGGGTATTTTAGTAATCTTACCCTATATTTATTATTATTATTATTATTATTATTATTATTATTATTATTATTATTATTATTATTATTATTATTTATAAAATCAAATTATCATCATCATCATCTTCAAATAACATATCTAGATCTGAACCTCCATCATCATCATCATCTTCAAATTATCATTATGATCATCATCTTCAAACGAAAAATGCCCTTACCGTCGCCATCATCACCACCCCCGCCACAACCAGTCTTGTCTTCTTTGTTATTGATAAGTCGAAAAACCCTAATTTTAAAAATACAGCCGCCACCACAATCTTAAGAACGATGACGATGAAGACAAGAGATCGGAGAACGGTGAAGATGACCGGAGATCGATGTGGTTGTTCGGTGGTGGTCATGGAACGGTGACGGTGAACGGAGGTGATGACCAAAGATTTGATGATGATGTTTGCCGTGAAGATGATGTTTCAGAGATTCTTTGATAACCGCATCGTCACCTGTGGATCTTGATTGATCAGTTAAGATTTGGGTTTCCATTTTCTAAGACCGTGTGTGTGGGTGTTTCACAATTCAGGTCCAGAGTGAATCAGGCAATCAGTAGTGCAAGGTAAATGAAGGTTTTGTTGGCTCGATTTTAGTATGCCCTTTCAAGTAACGTTTGCTGTTTGGGGTGATGGTTGTGCGTGATCGATTCCTTTCTAGTATGTCAATTTCCTTTTTCGTTTTGGTTTTGGGTCTATAGAGGATTGGGTGTGATTTGAGTTAAATGGATAGCGGAGGGAGAGAGAAGTGGTTGAGAGTGTTGGAGGGTGGTGGCTGGAGGTGGTTGAGGGTGGTGGCTGGAGGTGGCAGTCGTGCTGGTGGTGCAGAAGTTGGTGCTAGTAGTGCAGGCCGGTTTGGTGGACAATTGTCCATCCCACTAGAACGGTCACGGTCATGGTCATGCTCCATCTCAATTTCTTCATCGTAGTCGGACTCATACTCATCAAACTTGACAGACGAAACCGGAGGAAGTGCGTTGTAGGTGTGTCGTCTATTCATCTTGTTATAATCTATTTCAGCTTGTTTGTCACAGTCTGATTCATCAAACTTCACACCGGATGCATTATAACTGCGACAACTATTGCCATTTTAGCTGTGACTCAGCAGCAGCTTCGGTTTGGCTGGAGGTGGCAGTGGTGGTTGTGGTGGTGGCTGGAGGTGGCAGAGGTGGTAGTGGTGGCAGTCGTTGGAGAAGATGACCGAAGTTGCAGGTTTCCGGTGGGATATTAAGTTGTGGTGGTGGCTGGAGGTGGCAGTGGTGGTTGTGGTGGTGAATGGCGGTGGCAGTGGCGGCAGGGGGTAGGTAATATTACAGAGTGAACAAAACACAGGGGGTAATATGAAAGGGCATTATAGTCATTTCAAGTTATAGTCAACAGATTAGTCAACAAATTTGAGGCTGGGGGGTAAGGTTGCAACATAACAGCAAACAGTGGGGGGTAAAATTGCAATTATTTTGTTAGAGGGGGTAAGGGTGCCAATGACCCCTAACCTCAGGGGGTAAAATTGCAGTTTAATCTTAGTTATTTAATAAGTTCATTAAAGGTAAAATAGAAATTAATAAGAGTATTTTAATGAAAAGGGGAAAATTTGTAATTCATGTGGGTTAGGAAAGGGAAATATGTAATTGAATTTGTTGTTTGAAGAAATATGTAATAACCCCTCTTAGAAAGGGGAAATATGTAAAACTCTCTAAGGAAAAAAATATATAAAACTATAATACGTGTCTCCCTTACCTTTAAAAAAAGAATAAATGTCACAATCTAGAAAACAATAGTGTCGAAAATTATATGACACGTTACAAATAGTATCAATTTATTGGTTACGCATGACTTTAAGACATAAATGTATAAATTTAGTGATTGTGCTTCGGTTATCGTGGAAGTCCAGAATCCAAGCATTTACAAATTTGATTGCTTTGCATGCTTTTTTTTAAGGCAAAATATTAAAGACTTACTTGTAAGGCAAAATATTAAATACGTACCGTTGATAGATCTACGTTTTAATATTATGGTTTGCTGTTGGACCATTACGGCTTTGATTTTAATTTTATGTCTCAAATATGTTCAAACATTGCAGCGATTAGACTTGATTATTTTTATCTTGGAAAGAAATAATAGAACTCCGATTTTACTAATAATCATCAGAGGACGCCCCCCTCCCCCACTTGCACCGTCGCCACCCCCACGGATTGGCGGGTTGCGTTGGCTAGCTCGGGTACCCGCTTGAGAAGTGCGAAGTTTAATTATTTTTTTGCCGGTTTGGAGTTTTGACCGTTCACAAATTAAAAAAAAAATCAAATAATCTTTTAACTTTCTTTATTTAACCATTTTCTACCACATCCACAAAACTCTCTAAATTCTACGTTTTCATATACCCAATTCTATATTTTCATATACCAAAACCCATTCTATCTAACCCATCCACAAAACTCTCATCTTCAAACATGGCAACAATCCCGTGGACCCAAGAGGTAGACATCACGTTGGCGTTGTCTTATGTCGCAATCCATCACGGACACTCATCTACTAGTGGAAGGGCTAAGTTTTGGAACCGGGTGTTCCACCAATTTTGTATCCACATTGGTGAGACCACCCGAACCATGGGCCAAGTAGACGAACATTTCGTGTTTGTCCGTTACAAGTGTTCAAGATTCCATGGTAGCTTCTTGAATGTGCAAAATCCCCACAACGAGCTCTCGGAGAAGGAAGTTATTCAAGTGACCCTTGTGGAGTACAAACACGTCTATAACGAGGAGTTTGAGAAATATCGGTGTGGCAAATTATTGCGACTTATGTTTAAATTTTATGTTTTTAGGTTTTATGTTATGTAATGTTTTAAATTGTGTTTTATTTTAATGTAAGTTTTTAAGTTTTAGATTTTATTTAATGTTAAGTCTTAAGTTTTAATGAACTTTAATTTTGAAACTTTATTTAAATAAAAATATAAAAAAAAGTTTGTGTTATGGAAAGGCGTCGTGGTCACCATTTACTAGTTAATAAGTACTTTGGTCACATTTTGATGTGGCTAGCGATGGTTGGTTCCTTCCTCATGTATCTTTCAATATATAGTCTTATTCTATTTAAATCATGGTATTCTCTATATCTCTTTTTGTAATTAATAAATGCATATTAATGTGTGATTTAAATTATGGTATTTTCTATATCTCTTTTGTAATTAATAAATACATATCAATGTGTGTGTGTGGTGTTACTAAATTCATGAAACAACAATCACTTGGAGTTGAGTTATATTGCGATTGTTTGGATTAATAAAATTCTGAAACAACAATCACTTGGAGTTGTTAAACTATATTTATATTGCGATTGTTTGGATTAAAAATTATAACATTTTTTTACTAATTTCATGAAAATAACGTTAAAAAAGGGGATGATTAATCATGCATCATGTGGTGGCGTTGATAGCCGAAAGACAAGGGAGTACATGCAATAATCGGCCTTTGTCTTAATTGCTGAGTGTTATGTGCGTTATGTCCAAGACTTGATGCAAAACTACTGTCGAGCCGGGGGGTCTCACTGGAAGCAGCCTCTCTATTCCTAACGGATAGAGGTAAGACCGTCTACATCTTACCCTTCTTAAACTTTACCTTAGCTTTGCTATTGGTGGGATTTACTGAGTATGATGACGATGATTTTTGCATAACTACCTTCCTTTTGTTAAGAACATTTTAAACCTAATTTGTTGTTGATGAGGCATATATTACCCTTATATTAATAAAAAACTATGAAAAGAACAGTAAGTAGAGGGGTATTTTAGGTTTTTTTTTTTTAACTAGCAATAAGACCCGCGCGCGTTGCAGCGCGGGTACATCGCAAACATCGAATTGATTAGTCCAAACATTATGTGATGTGTTAACTATATGAAAACGTGCATTTCGACATATCATAGAAAGCATAATAGGTATAACAGAAAAACTGACATGTATAATCGAAAGAGATTAATTAGAACTTTTGGAAATAAAGGGAAAAAAACCACAATTTGACTCCACTCGGTTCGAAACAAAATTGGCGAAACATTCATATAATAAGCAAGGAAGCATATTATATTTGACCTCACTCATTTCCCAAAAAAAAGTTTACGTTGAAACACCAATTCGAATACCAAAAGGTACATATAAGTATGGACGTAAAAATGTTTTTTAAACAAAAGCATAGTATATTTGATCTGACTTATTTCCAGGAAAAAGTTTATGTCGAATAGAGAAAACCAAATTCATATCGACACGTACATAAAAATATACATGTAAAAATAGTTTTTCTAAGTAAAGGAAGTATAGGGGTAAAGTTGAAACACATTATTTTTAGTAAAAAATTTAATACGTTAAAGACGTGTAAAATCGTGCCAAGTAGCCCAATGCCACACCACCAACACAGAAGAGCTCGTAAAATAAAATAAATAAAAAGAGTAAAAATAACTCTGAACGAAAAATAGACGTAAAATCATTGAATCATGCACACCCATTGCGGTATGTTAATGCGAAGAAATTACCGAAACATAAAACGTAGAAAGAAAAAAGTAAGTCAATTTAGGACCCGCACATTAGAACGAACTTGTCAAATGAAGAATAATAGATGCGTTGCGACGAACTTGTCAAATAGGAAAAACAGACAAAAAAACATTGAACCATACACACATGTTGCATCGTGTTGACTCGCCAATTTTTGAACAAAACGTAGAACAAAAAAGTTGCAAAAGATGAAAAGTATAGAGGACTAAAGTTGAAAATAAAAAAGTGTTGAGGTTAAATTGTAAAACATGAAAGTCTTTGGGTTAAAAGTAAATGAATAAAAAAAAGTTAAAATGAAAAGATAAAAATTTTAGATCAAAAATGAAAATGAAAAAGAAAAGAATGAAATTTTTTGAAACTCACCCTATGCACATTGTACAACTAATGATGCAAGAAAAAGTTGCTTATTTATAGTATAATGATAATTCTTATCAAAATAAAAAAGTGTAGTGTAGTGTACCCGATTTATTAAAACGGCGTATTTTCGGCACCAGTATTCACCGGTTTTTACCAGTGATATACCAGTACCGACCGATACCGAAACGTACTGTATCAGGTATATTCGGTACCGGTACCCACTTTTAGGGATTTCGGTAATGGTATTTTCGGTACCGGTTGATACCGAGCTCATCAAATCCTACTATCATTAAGAGATGAGCAAATGGTATCGGGTACCGGTACCAGTACCCGATTTATCAAACCGGCGTACTTTCGGCACCGGTATTCACCTGTTTTTACCGGTGACGTACCAGTACCGACCGGTACCGAACCGTACCGTACCAGGTATATTCGGTACCAGTACCCACTTTTAGGGATTTTGGTAACGGTATTTTCTGTACCAGTTGATACCGAGATCAACAAATCCTGTAGCAACGTAGCAATGCAAGTAATTGCATCGTTTAGATTACTTTTCATACACACAGTAAGTAAACTTTATTTCGTTTGAATGAGGTTTTATATACACAACAACTTATTTTGCTTTCTTTTTTGTCTTTTTTTGTAATAAATGAATTATATCATTTAAAATTAGAATATTGATGAGCAAATCGTATCAAATCTTGTAATCAAATCAGTATGGTATTGGTACCAAATTTACTATACCAAATCATTTTCGGTACCAATTTGATACCACCTTTCGGCGTTTTCAGAATCGTTACTTTCGGTACGACACCGTTCTATCACCATACCTGTATTTATTGATTTTTACCTTCAAATATCATACCGTATTGTACCGAGCATTTTCGGTGCCGGTACCTAATTTCGATGATTTTCCGGATCGGTACTTTCGGTGCCGTTACCGGTACCGAGCTCATCCATATTTTAACGTGTTAGCACCGTAATAACTGAACTGAACGTGTAGGACGTGTAGGACGTATGGGTCCTATTATTATATATTAGGTTATTTAAAATCGTTTTTTTTAGGATGGAGTGACTATTCTTACCACACCATTTTTATTTATTTATGTTATATTCGGTATCTGATTACCGTTACTGACACGCCTTTTGTAGTTATTGGGTCCCCGCCGCAACACGCGGGCGGAAAATCAACTAGTTTTCTTTTAACTTTCAAGGGTAGAAAATTTGATTAATAAAAGAAAAAACATGTAATTTATAACCAAAACGTGATTTTTGAAAGAAAAATATTAGTTGTTTAAGAAAATGAAAACCACTAATATGATTAAACAATAAATAAGAACTAAGGTATAACATGATTAAACAATAAATCACTAATATGATTAACCAAAAAATAAGAACTAAGGTATAAATATTGTTAAGAAAATTTTAAACCTTATTGTATGTATAGGTGTGTGAAAGAGGGGAAGGTGTGGTTTTTGTCTTCATATGGATCGGCTCCAGCGTCCCATACTCGACGCCGAGGACGAAGACGGTAGGGGGGAAATGGTGTTGGAAAGGCGCCGGACCGAGGACGGAGGGGGACGACCCCCATACCGTGTAGACTGTAGTCTAAGTTACCCGTTAGTACAACCGGGCTTATTACCTTTCTTAAGGGTTTATATTATATTAATTATAATAATTTCAACTGGAAATGTTATTCCGCGAGAAGTAGTTAGAAAATTAAAGAAGGAAGAAAGAAAATTTTTCATCAAGAATTTATCTCGCACATAAATGACACGGTGTGATTTCAAATTTTTAAACAATAAATATTTAGAAACTATATAATACATATACTAATCAATGTATTAATAAGTGACTATATCACTATAATGTGAATTAATTTGAAGACGTATGGTCTCACATCCTGTGTAAAGCCTAACAAAGAGTAAATTGTCATTTTAGTATGGAACACCCACCATAACTTTTGAGCCGATCTGAACAAGGAGGAGTCGACGAAGACGGCGAGTTATAAATTATTAGTTATAAATTTTCTAGTTATATTTTCAGCGACTTTGTAGTGTTTTTTTTAATGAAATTATGTTTTTTTTTTAATTTTCTAGTTATTTAAATTGCCATTTAATTTTAAAAAGTAAATATTTATGTAAATAAATAATTAGGTAATGACGATGGGGGCTTTATCCACACCTTGCAAATTAATGGGGGGCGTGATAAAGCCCCCACGGTGACGTGGCTCCTACGTGACGCTTAGGTGACATGATAAAGCCCCTAGGGGGCTCTAACCACACCCTCTAAGGCTATGTGGTGTGGGGGCTCCATGGGGCTCCATCCCCGCCACGACACCATCCATCACCACACCCTCTATGTGGGGGCTCCATGGGGCTCCATCGTGGTAACTAGTGGTAGCGCCCATATGCACATATTCAGGTGGGGCCCACTAGTTTTAAACCAATCAATTTTTTTTTTAATTTTGTTTAATAAGGGGCTCCATCCACACCCTACAAATTAAAGAGAGGCTCCATTGTTAACGTGGATCCTAGGTGAACTTGATAAAGCCCCATGAAACTCCAACCACACCCTATAGCCTAACCTAACAAAAGTAGTTGCATGGTGTTAAAAATATCATTTTGTTATAGTAAATTATGCTTCTTTTAGATAAAGATAAACTGAAAACAACACAACTTTCAAAACCCTCTCCAGTTGTTCCCTATAAATATAGATTCTTGTTTCAAACTCTTACACACCAAAGTACCAAACTCACTCCCCCCACCCTCTCTCTCTGACTCACACACACACACAACACACTACTTCATATATTTATATTTATATTCCACTTGGTTGACATCAAAACCTTTACCAACTACTACCCAAGTGACAACATTTGCACTATGGAGGGAAGTCCGGTTGTTGAAGCGAAACTTTTGGTAAGCCCGCAGGGTTTAGAAAATGATGATTATTTCGTATTGGGGATTGACACGCCTAATTCTTTAACGGAAAAGGAGAGAGATGACAACTATAGCAATAACTATGAACCTCTTCTCTCTTCTCGAGAAAATGAGTCTCTGGTCGCATTATGCGACACATTCTTACCATCACTCCAAGTATACAAAGATCGTGTTGTCGATGATTCACTTGCCCAACTCTATCGCACTTCTGCTTCGATGAATGGAATACCCGATGAAGTAAATTATTTATCGCTAAACTATATTAATTCAGTTTTAGTTAGAAAACTAATGGTTTTTAGTTCTCTATGTGTAGGTGGCTAAGATGATGTTTTTGAAGACGGAGCACCCGAAACAATTGTTGGTTAGGTTAACCTTGTGGTTCCTATCAACTTGGATTGGAACATTGATTCTTTGTGGAAAGACATGTTTGTCAACTCAGTTTCCATACGTGCAAAAGTTTTCTAGAATTTCAGCTAAAAAGAGAGAAGAGATACTTGTCTCATGGTCTCTCAGCTACTTTTTTCTGTTGAGGATGCTCTTCCGTGCACTAAAATCCGTGATTCCATTGGCTTATTTCACTCAGGCAAGTTCTTTCTCATAAACATACGTGCATATGGTGTTTTAACATATATATACTAGAGAACCAAATGAAGTGCTAGTTAGATATTATAGTAGGTAACCATGTTATTTATCATAAGTTAAACAATAAAGGTTTATGTAATTCATATTGAAATCAAAAGACGTGAGAAGATTATCAACTCATCAACTACTAAGTCTTTATCTTTCATTAGTAATTTGTAACAGAGTTAAATGATGTTAGGCTTAGGGATTACCCGAGAACGAAAATTGAAAAGTTAAAGACTGTAGCTGTAACTTTAGAAAGTAAGAGACTAAAGGTGAAAAAAAAAAAAAATCAAACCACAAGGACTATCCGGGCATTTAACTACTTAAAAATACTAGAAAACTTTAAGAAAACCACTTAATTTTATAAAATAAACTTAAAAAATACTAGAAAACTTTAAGAAAATCACTTAATTTTAAACAAGACTTTTTGTTTCTTTTCCAATTCTTTTTATATGTTATTAATATTTGGCAAAACAAAAACAGATATGTAGCCCACAAGATACATACATATTAATGACAAACTTTATGCATACGCCACGTAACATTGATTTCAGAGTTGACAAGTACCTTTTTAAGTCCCTAGATTTTCCAATAGGCATTTTTCGGCCATAAGCATTGCTGAAGATATTAAGTCCCTAGGTTTCTTATGGTATAGTAACAGATCTAAAAGTAAAGATGTATCTTGGGCGAATTGGGTTTCTTTCTCTCTGATGTAATTGGGTGTTGTTGTTGTTGTTTGGCGGCCCTTGCTTTCGAGGGTTGGCCGTTGTGAATAAATGTTAATTTTCAAAAAAAAAAAAACTATGTTTCTAATTAACGACACACACCTAATCATGCTCCTAAATCTATACATTTTGTTAACAATAGGACTTTAACGCTAAATCACATGGTGAGGGCTAAGGCACACCTTTACAACATGCATTAATATCGGTAGACCACATGCATTCTTTGGTTGATAAGTACTCAAGCATTTAAGTCATCGCGAACGGATATGTAGTCATTTTACAAGAACATAAATATACCTTAAATATAAATGAAAATATTAAAAAGATTTTGATTTTTAACAGCAATTTAGTTTACATTTAATCTTGTATTCACAAGAATTATAACCTTACCATTTTGTAAGAGCTAAAACACCATATCACAACACTAGAAATGGGTTTATAGATTTTAATATCTAATATTTCACTTTTTGTTAAACAAAGGTAACCTGCGTGTCCGCTTGTGTACGTATTTTCACACAGTAGTATCTTTTACCTTTCGTTTTACGCTTCATTCTATCTTTTGCAAGTTAATACAAGGCAACGTCCGTGTGTGGTTCAATGTTTTTACTCGTCTATTTTTTTTCCATTTAACGGGTTCGTCATGACGTGCGAATCCTAGGTCAACTTAATTATTATTTTTTATGTTTTACATTTCGGTTCTAATTTCTTCGCATTAAGACGCCACAAATTCAGTGTTAGTAGTCGATCTCAACAGTTCCGATCAACATCAGACCAGACGGCATGGGGGACGGCCCCAGACCCATCCCCTTGCCGCCGCCCCAACAATGCCACCCCCTGCTCCGTCGCTGCCCCTGTGGCGTCCTCTTCGTCCACAATCAGCCGCCCAAGCCGGGCCTCACTCCCACACACACACCTATACATACATATATATAAATAAAGGGGCTCATCCCTCACCCCGTAGGTCTATCCCCTTTAGACCCATTCTCACACACGCTTACGTGACGGTCTACGTGACGGCCCATCACTTTGGGGATGAGGCTCACCATACCTTCCGGTCTTAAAGGTAATAATTCTCGATTCTATTCAATCGATCATAATTTTTGTTGTTTCCTTCAAGAATGTGATTACCATCTTCATTGTTAATTTCCTTCTAGAACTTGCGTACTTTTTAATCGACTCAACAATATGTTTTTTCCATGATTTTCGTAAATTAAAGTAAAAAAGTATGGGGCAAAGTGCTTTAGTGTGACGTTATAGACGGGTAAAACACAATGAAAAGGATTTCTTTTAGCATAAAATAAAACATTTTCGCATCTGATATTTAAAACATCCATATTCAACATCCCGCTGTAATACGCGAGTTGCGTCAGCTCGTTATGATGTAAAATCCAACATTCTCTAACCTGCTTAATAAAATAGGCGGGTGTGGCTTTATCTATTTAACTCCTTTCGTTGTTCGGGTTAGCCAAATTAATCCGTTTAACTACACTGCTAGATTACCTATATTAATTAAAACGCAAAATACATGAGTGTGTTATGTATTATAAATTCGTGTATTATATATATAACCGTTAGTGGGCACGATTTTCTTGATCAAAGTTGGGCTACCTGGCCTTGAATTATCTGAAGAAATTAATGTATTATGTATTATACATTCATACTTACAGCTTACGTCATGACAGCTTTTTCAAAAATGTGCCAAGTCTACATAAACTATCAGGATTGGTTCATTTATTAAGCTCTTATATTTTCAGATAATATTTCTTTCCATGCCTTTATAGTGGCATTTTAATTTTAAGAGTGTAATAAGACTTAGGGATCAATAAGTGTTGTATTTGATTTACACAAGTGAGGTTTTTCTCATATTTATTAGGTTTTCTACTGAATTGGTGTATAAACATTATTTCTAGTGGGGATGGATATGATCGTGTGGTTCCGCTGGTGGCACGATGATACCCCAGTGGTCCGTCAGTAATCCAAATTTGTCGTTAAAAAAAAGTTAATATGAAACGAAATGTGATTATTTATTTAACAAAAATACCGAAGTAATATCTCTATTAAGACCAAACATGAACAGTAATCTTGACTTTAATTTTAGTGAATCATAAAATCGGTATATACAGAGTTAAATGCATGGTTGGTCTCTATGTTTTGTAGATTTTACACATTTGATCCTCTTCTTTTAATAATTATACAATTGCTTTATACAGTTCCTTACTAGCTAAAGTCTTAAATACTCCGGTTAAGTTCATGTAAAATTACCAAACTACACTTGGTATTTAAAAAAAAGTAAAGGGTAAATTACATTTTTCGTCCTTTATGTTTGTATCGACTTGCAATGGATAGCCTTTAACTTCAATCATTACAGTCACAAAACTTTATTTGTAAAACTGTAACACCCCGTGTTTTCCAAAAGTCAAAGTCAAAGTCAAGTGTTGACTGTTATTGGAATTAAAGATTAATAAAGATTAATTTCATTTTAGTTTCCTTTTGATTTTCGTATTATTTGGAGTAAGTGTTGTATAATCAAGCTAATCGAATCAATCATCAAACTCAAGTGTGGGGATTTTAGTACTTTTTATACGTGTGTGTGTGCCCTATGTGTTACTTGTGCATGTTTACTTTTATGTTAAAGTGTGTGGTGAATCAATCAAATCAATCAAGACTCAAAGGTGAATCAAACTCAATCGAAATCGAATTCTAATCGTGGTGTAAGGATGCTTGTATGTTAGATATAGTAGTTGGGACTAAAAGTAATTTGATTAGGAATTCTATCATCCTCAAATCATCGTTCATCGAACTCGAAATATCAAAAATCGTCGCGAAACACTCAAAACCAGGCAAGCCGATCGAACAGGGCAACCTGATCGAACAGGCTAGCCGATCGAACAGGCTGTTCGATCGGACAGCTGCTCGATCAGGGATGCTGTTCGATCAGCTGACCCTTTCCTCTTTTGGAAGCCTATAAATAGGGCTGTCCTTGTCAAACTTTCCACTTTTGGAAAAGCTCTGACCGACCAGCCTCTTCTTCTCACTAAATCTCAGATTTCTCTCAAACCGGTAAGTATTTCGCTCTAATCCTTGTACGTTTTTGTTCATTAATCGATTCTCCACCTTTCTATCTTTCAAAATCTGAATTTCATCCATGAAATCACCAAGATCTAGGTGTTCTTGAGTGATGTCATCATGGTGTTCTTGGTGTTCATCAAGAACTTCATGTTCTTGACTTCATTCAACCATGAATAAGCTAGATCTAACCGATTTCCACATCAATAACTTAAAATCTACCAAAGATCTTAACATTTCATGGTGGAGAAGGATTGGAAGATGTGTTTTCATCTATCTTTCAACTCTTTTACACTCAAAAAGGTGAAAACGGGACTTGAACCGATCTACAAATCAATCTAAACAAACACATGGTTCAAGATTCGGGTTCTACCGAGAGATATACCGATTTCGGGTTAAACGTTAAACTTAAGTTCCAAACCGCCTCTGGCCGAGCTTGGGTGATTCCTGCTCGAGTCAGTAGACTAAGTAGGGACTTCAGCTTGTGGTTCAACTCGTAGTCAAAATATCTCTAAAACATCAACAATTAACGGGAATAACCAAGTGTTAAGTGATAGGTTAACCGAATCGAGAAGCTGGCCGAACGGCTAGGCTGTTCGATCGAACAGCCCAACCGAACGACTATGCCAGCCGATCGACTAGGCTAACCGATCGACTAGCACTTAGTCCCACAAACTCATGAAGTGTAGTATTGACGAGTTACTGTTCGATCGACTACGTCACTCGATTGTAATCATTACTGCTCGAATCGTGAGATACTATACTTCAAAACACTTAGACTTTTCGAAACATTGGAATGTCACCCGATCGAACATGCCAACCGATCGAGTGACATATTTGAAAACAATGCAATGCTAACCGATCGGTTGGGCTAACCGATCGAACAGCTGTTCGATCGGCCAACTTGAAAGGTAGTACAAACCATCATACACAAACACATCGTTCACATCAAAGGAAGAAACAATCCACTTGAAGGAACCAGCCGATCGAGCCAGCCGGCCGATCGAATGGATGTTCGAACGGACTTTCAAACCAATCGAACAGCCCACTCGATCGAACTGCTGTCCGATCGAATGGCCTACTCGATCCAAGTACATTGTTTACTTTTCCGCGTTACTCATCGTTGTGTTATCGAACTATTCAGGCTAACCTATTCTCAGTGCTCCCTTCAATCCACATCAACCACTGTGAGTATACTCGATCCCTTTTTGCTTTCAGCACTTTTGGGTGTTACATACGTAATCTATCAAATTCACAAACGACACAAACTATTTGAACGCTAACCTACTTGCATGTATTACTTGTCTAAATGATTGCTGTTTATTATGTTTACACGTGGAGTGCTATCTACCTGCTTTAGCAACATAGTACTATAGTTTGGACTCAGCACCCGTTCACACGGGGGTTGCTAAGGACAATTTCTTGCATGGATTACGGTGGTAATCATGTATTGCGAACTGTCTCGGACAGTCAACCCGCAGTCGTTGGTATCGATGGTCCCATGTCGATAATTTACATGCATCGTTTTCCCTTGTGTACGTGCTTGGTTATGCGTAAACTATTCGAACTCTATATGCTATATCAAACTTGTGTACTCACCTTTACATTATATGTATTGACTTTTATTTTAACGTATGTGACAGGTGTTTAAGCTACTAGCTTGCTAGGGAAGCGAAGCAATAATAAGCTTCTAGGAGCCTGTGACCTTAGGACAGTGTCCACGTACCTGCTCCAGGGCCATAATTATCTGTAGATCTTGTACTGGCACCTGTAGTCAGTAAGATTTACGGAAAGCCGTCTAGAGGTCTTAAAACAATATTTAAATTCGGTCTGTAATAATTAAGAATTTGAGTTGTCGGAACAGTTCCCATATTGTTTAGTTGATTTCTATGATAACTTGTTATTATTTGGGACACGGTATGGGACGTGTTATATAACTGAATTGTATGATAGTTGTTGTGGAAACTTCTGAACAATCTGTTTCGCTCAGTGCCGCGCCCCGATGATTCCGCCATCGGTTGGGGTGTGACAGATTGGTATCAGAGCCATAACTATAGGGAATTAGGTTAGACACGATCTAGTCCGGATCGCTGTCTTAGAAACCTAGACTATAGTTAGGAACCAAGAGACCAAGTTTATGTGCTTATTCTATGTTGTTTCCTTCTATTCTATCATTACATCCGAACTCCGAGCCAAATTTTGTAATTTGGACGGGATTAGGAGTGAAACCCGCAAATTCCTGCCTAAATTACGAATTTTTGCCAATTATTTTGTGCGATTTTCTACCAACAAACGGGGGAGAATTATACCAAATTAGGGCTGAAACCCGTAATTTGATGAAAACTTTCCTCTAAATTTCCTTAAAACAAGGAAGAAATTGCTGAGCTAGGGGTGAAACCCTAACCTTGGCAGTTATTCCAACTTTAATTTTATCTCGCCAAGGCAATTGACGGACTCCAACGACCTGAACTCACGAGTATGACCTAGAATGCGCATGCATAATGCCCAAGAATCGAGGCAGGAACATGTCCCCTAGAGTCGAAAGTGACGACAAGTCAACTGTGAATAGTTAAATTGCCATGGTTAGTCAAAGTCTAGTAGCCGCAGACAATCCATTTTCCGATTTTGAGTGTTGCTTTGTTGATTTTATATGATTTACCTGTTTACGTGTTTTAAGATTTGTTGGTTACTCCATTTGTTATCAATCTGTGTGACCTTTGTTACTATCCTATCTCGATTCAAATCCCTGTTGATGTGATCTAAACGAAACCAGTGTGCTATGCTACGCTATACGACTAAGTTAGACGATACACTGTGAGGCTATCCGATACGCAAAACGAACGGCACTCGACTTGTGGTTATAGGTTTCTGTTTTCTGACCGCCTCTGTGATAAAAATGCGTACGTGTTAGGAAATTAAGTGCCCTATTTGCTTAATTGCTTATGTGCTCTAATTGCTTCTGTGCTTATGTGCCTCTATGATTATGTGCTTATGTGATTATATGTGTTACGTGACGAGAGATGCGACGTGATTCTAAGCTTTAGAGATCTAAGAACGTGTGAGACTCGAATTCGTTGTGTTGAGCCTGTGACGATGTCTATTGCAGACCATGTCGTCATCTGGACAACCTAGATCACGCTCGCGTCTTACCCGCCAGGAGAAAAGAGATCGACGTCTGGCTGCTATCATCTCTAAGACCGTGGCGAAGGCCGTGAGTGAGGTTTATGAGAACGCCAGCAAATCATCTGAGATGTCACAAGCTGATGCTCCGAAAGAATCCAGCAAGACTGCTTTTAGCTTCAAGCAATTTAAGGCATGTGGGCCAAAAGAGTTCACCGGCGAGGATGGTCCAACGGCTATGTTTCACTGGTTTGACTCGATAGAAGTCACCTTTCGACAAAGTGGATGCCCAGATAATCTCCGGACTCTCAATGCTACTGGCGTCTTCCAGTCCCGTGCTTTGGACTGGTGGACTGCTGAAAGAAACAAGCGCGGAAACGACGCAGCCTATGCTCTGTCATGGAAGAAGCTGAAGGAAATCATGATCGAAGAATACTGTCCCTCCCATGAGCGTCATAAGTTGGAGGATGAATTCTGGGGTATTAAACAAGACAAGGGTGACAACGCCGGTCTCACTGCTCGCTTCAAGCAGTTAAGCATCATCTGTCCAGACCAGGTCAAGACTCCCGACATGACCATCAAAAAATACATCCGCGCTCTTCCTGACTGTGTAGCGGATTTTGTCCTAGCTTCAAAGCCCGCAACGATTGAGGAGACCTACCTGCTCGCCGCTGAGATTAATGACAAGCGGGTGAAGGCTGGTTTCTGGGATAAGCAAGTCAAGCCCCTGCATCAAGTCACCGCCGCATCAACCGACAACACCACCACTCAAGCCTCCAAGTCTTCGAGAAGAAGAAAGAAGAACAAAAGTTGCGCTGCCGCAACCACTGCTGCTCCACTACAGTCTGTACCAGCCCAGCAGCAACAGCCACAGCATTCAGCGCCAGTGATCAATGCGCCGCCAGCGAAGCGTGCGTACACCGGCCCCCACCCACTCTGTGCTACATGTTCCTATCATCATCCGGTGGGTGTGGCCTGCCGTTACTGTGCCCACTGCAACGTTTACGGGCATTTCACTGCGAGTTGCCGCTATGGTCCCCGTCAAGCTCAAGCCCAAGTCACTGCCAACCAAGCTCTACTCCCTGCTCCTCAAGCTCAACAAGCCGCTCAGGCCCCAACAACCAATGTTCGGACCTGCTTTGCATGTGGTGACCCTAACCACTTTGCAAACCGGTGCCCGAACAGGGTAGTCAAGCAAGAAGCTCAACAACAGCAGCCTCAACAGCAAGCAGCTCACGCCAGAACCTTCAACATCAATGCACGTCAGGCTCAAGCTGACAACAACGTGGTCAATGGTACGTTCCTTGTGAATGGTATATATGCATCATGTTTGTTTGATACTGGAGCCGATAACTGCTTTGTGTCCTTTGAATTCGAGAAACTTCTTAGACGTAAGCGCTCTTATCTTTCGTCGTCCTTCGAAGTAGAAATCGCTACCGGAAGAACCATTGCTGTCAATTCCGTGCTCCGTGATTGTACCCTCGAGCTCAACAGCCATATCTTTCCTATTAATCTCATTCCAATGCAGCTCGGAAGTTTCGATGTCATAGTAGGCATGGACTTTCTTCGTGAAAACCATGCTGAAGTTGTGTGTGCCGATAAGATGATTCGTTTTGTGCTAGCTAGTGGTGACATTCTATGTGTTTATGGTGAAACTACTGCAAAAGATCTCAAGCTCATGTCCTGTCTTCAAGCTCGCAAATATCTCCGCAAGGAATATCGAGCCTTCTTGGCCAACATTGTTGTAGCAGAGACGGACAAGAAAAAGAAAGTTGAAGTCAAGGATGTCCCCGTTGTCCGAGAATTTCCTCAGGTGTTCCCTGATGATCTTCCTGGATTACCTCCTAGTCGTGATATCGACTTTCGAATCGACCTTATTCCAGGAGCCAACCCAGTGGCCAAAGCTCCGTATCGACTCGCTCCATCTGAGATGCGAGAACTCTCGAACCAACTCCAAGAGTTACTTGAAAAAGGCTTCATTCGCCCGAGCACTTCTCCATGGGGCGCACCAGTCCTTTTCGTCAAAAAGAAGGACGGGTCGTTCCGAATGTGCATCGATTACCGGGAATTGAACAAGCTGACCATCAAGAACCGATACCCCTTACCAAGAATCGATGATCTGTTTGACCAACTACAAGGTGCTCAGTGTTTCTCCAAGATTGATCTACGTTCAGGCTACCATCAGTTGCGGATTCAAGAGGAAGACATACCCAAAACCGCTTTTCGAACCCGATACGGCCACTACGAATTTGTTGTCATGCCTTTTGGTTTGACCAACGCACCCGCGGTCTTTATGGATCTGATGAATCGCGTGTGTAAACCGTTCTTAGACCGTTTCGTCATTGTATTTATCGACGATGTCCTGATCTATTCCAGACCGAGGGCCGAACATGCGCAGCATTTACGGTTGGTTCTCGAGTTACTTCAGGGGAATCAACTTTACGCCAAATTCTCCAAGTGTGAATTCTGGCTAGAGGAGGTTCAATTTCTGGGTCACATTGTGAATAGTCAGGGCATACACGTTGATCCCGCGAAGATCGAGGCAGTTAAAGGTTGGATTACGCCTAAGAATCCGTCAGAAGTTCGCTCTTTTCTCGGATTAGCAGGTTATTACCGACGATTTATCGAAGGATTCTCTAAGATCGCTGTACCTCTTACTGCTCTAACCCATAAAGACAAGCCTTTCGTGTGGGGAACCGCACAAGAGACTGCTTTCCAAACCCTCAAACACATGCTGTGCCATGCACCGATTCTTACACTGCCCGACGGAAGCGATGACTTCGTTGTCTATTGTGATGCTTCAAACCTTGGACTTGGCTGTGTTCTCATGCAACGAGACAAGGTTATAGCTTACGCATCTCGACAGCTCAAAATCCACGAGAAGAACTATACAACCCATGACCTCGAGCTAGGCGCAGTTGTCTTTGCCTTAAAGATTTGGCGACACTACCTGTATGGTACAAAGTGTACGATCTTCACCGATCACAAGAGCTTACAACATATCTTTAACCAGAGAGAACTCAATATGCGTCAACGCCGATGGGTAGAACTTCTCAACGATTACGACTGCGAGATCCGTTATCACCCAGGCAAGGCGAATGTAGTTGCAGACGCCCTCAGCAGAAAGAATTACGTGATAGGTGTTCGAAACATCCAGGCTCAGTATAACCTCGAAGCTCTCATCCGCGAAGCACAACATGCTTGCTTTAACGAGCGTACGTTGAAGAAAGAACGAATCTATCACGATGGAACTCAGCTCGTGAGCAAAGCCAATGGGATATTCTATTATCTGGACCGAATCTGGGTTCCGAGGAGGACAGATTTGCGAAAGATCATCATGAACGAAGCCCACAAATCCCGATATTCCATTCATCCCGGTGCGGACAAAATGTACCAGGACCTTCGCTACAAGTACTGGTGGCCTGGGATGAAAAGGGATATTGCTCTATATGTTGGTAGCTGTTTAACTTGTGCAAGAGTCAAGGCTGAACACCAAAGACCTTCAGGCTTACTCGAACAACCGCCGATACTCGTATGGAAGTGGGAAAGCATAGCTATGGATTTCATAACTAAGCTTCCGACCACGCCATCAGGTCACGACAGTATTTGGGTTATAGTCGACCGTCTAACCAAATCAGCCCACTTTCTGCCTATACGAGAAGACTATAAGGTGGCCAAGCTAGCCCAAATCTACACCGACGAGATCATTAAGAATCATGGTACGCCTCGAGACATCATTTCGGATCGCGATGCTCGGTTTACATCGAGATTGTGGGAAACTTTTCAAGCAGCTCTTGGTACGACGCTGAATTTGAGTACCGCATTCCACCCGCAAACCGACGGGCAGACTGAAAGAACGATTCGTACTATTGAAGACATGCTCCGTGCGTGTGTTATCGATTTTGGTGGTAGTTGGAGCAAACACCTACCGTTGGTCGAATTTTCGTACAATAATAGCTATCACTCCAGCATCGAAATGGCACCTTTCGAAGCCTTGTATGGTAGGAGATGTCGCTCCCCTATTGTATGGCACGAGGTCGGTCATTCACAATTGACTGGGCCCGAGATTCTGCAAGAAACGACTGACAAGATCCACCAGATAAGGGAAAACTTGGTAAAGGCCCGGGACAGACAAAAGATGTACGCCGATAAACGACGCAGGCCCCGCGAATTTGCAGTTGGCGACTACGTGCTCCTAAAGGTATCACCTTGGAAGGGAGTAGTCCGATTCGGCAAAAGAGGGAAACTTGCGCCTCGATTTGTTGGACCTTTTAAGATTCTGGAAAGGATCGGTAAGGTTGCCTACAAACTCGAATTACCGGAGGAACTCAGCAATGTCCACCCGACTTTCCATATTTCAAACCTTCGAAAATGCGTAGCCGACCACGACGCAATAATACCACTCGACGATCTTCAGGTCAATGAGACGCTACACTTCGTGGAAAAGCCTGTCGAAATCATGGACCGACAGACCAAGCAACTCAGACGCTCTCGCATTCCTATTGTAAAAGTACGATGGGAAGGCAAACGAGGCGCGGAGTTCACTTGGGAACTCGAAAGTGACATGAAGGCCAAGTACCCGCAGTTATTCAGATAGATCTGAAGCATCAAATTGGTAAAATCACACGGTGATGTACGGTTCTCGGCCTAATTTCGGGACGAAATTCCCTAAAGGAGGGGAGACTGTAACACCCCGTGTTTTCCAAAAGTCAAAGTCAAAGTCAAGTGTTGACTGTTATTGGAATTAAAGATTAATAAAGATTAATTTCATTTTAGTTTCCTTTTGATTTTCGTATTATTTGGAGTAAGTGTTGTATAATCAAGCTAATCGAATCAATCATCAAACTCAAGTGTGGGGATTTTAGTACTTTTTATACGTGTGTGTGTGCCCTATGTGTTACTTGTGCATGTTTACTTTTATGTTAAAGTGTGTGGTGAATCAATCAAATCAATCAAGACTCAAAGGTGAATCAAACTCAATCGAAATCGAATTCTAATCGTGGTGTAAGGATGCTTGTATGTTAGATATAGTAGTTGGGACTAAAAGTAATTTGATTAGGAATTCTATCATCCTCAAATCATCGTTCATCGAACTCGAAATATCAAAAATCGTCGCGAAACACTCAAAACCAGGCAAGCCGATCGAACAGGGCAACCTGATCGAACAGGCTAGCCGATCGAACAGGCTGTTCGATCGGACAGCTGCTCGATCAGGGATGCTGTTCGATCAGCTGACCCTTTCCTCTTTTGGAAGCCTATAAATAGGGCTGTCCTTGTCAAACTTTCCACTTTTGGAAAAGCTCTGACCGACCAGCCTCTTCTTCTCACTAAATCTCAGATTTCTCTCAAACCGGTAAGTATTTCGCTCTAATCCTTGTACGTTTTTGTTCATTAATCGATTCTCCACCTTTCTATCTTTCAAAATCTGAATTTCATCCATGAAATCACCAAGATCTAGGTGTTCTTGAGTGATGTCATCATGGTGTTCTTGGTGTTCATCAAGAACTTCATGTTCTTGACTTCATTCAACCATGAATAAGCTAGATCTAACCGATTTCCACATCAATAACTTAAAATCTACCAAAGATCTTAACATTTCACGGTGGAGAAGGATTGGAAGATGTGTTTTCATCTATCTTTCAACTCTTTTACACTCAAAAAGGTGAAAACGGGACTTGAACCGATCTACAAATCAATCTAAACAAACACATGGTTCAAGATTCGGGTTCTACCGAGAGATATACCGATTTCGGGTTAAACGTTAAACTTAAGTTCCAAACCGCCTCTGGCCGAGCTTGGGTGATTCCTGCTCGAGTCAGTAGACTAAGTAGGGACTTCAGCTTGTGGTTCAACTCGTAGTCAAAATATCTCTAAAACATCAACAATTAACGGGAATAACCAAGTGTTAAGTGATAGGTTAACCGAATCGAGAAGCTGGCCGAACGGCTAGGCTGTTCGATCGAACAGCCCAACTGAACGACTATGCCAGCCGATCGACTAGGCTAACCGATCGACTAGCACTTAGTCCCACAAACTCATGAAGTGTAGTATTGACGAGTTACTGTTCGATCGACTACGTCACTCGATTGTAATCATTACTGCTCGAATCGTGAGATACTATACTTCAAAACACTTAGACTTTTCGAAACATTGGAATGTCACCCGATCGAACATGCCAACCGATCGAGTGACATATTTGAAAACAATGCAATGCTAACCGATCGGTTGGGCTAACCGATCGAACAGCTGTTCGATCGGCCAACTTGAAAGGTAGTACAAACCATCATACACAAACACATCCTTCACATCAAAGGAAGAAACAATCCACTTGAAGGAACCAGCCGATCGAGCCAGCCGGCCGATCGAATGGATGTTCGAACGGACTTTCAAACCAATCGAACAGCCCACTCGATCGAACTGCTGTCCGATCGAATGGCCTACTCGATCCAAGTACATTGTTTACTTTTCCGCGTTACTCATCGTTGTGTTATCGAACTATTCAGGCTAACCTATTCTCAGTGCTCCCTTCAATCCACATCAACCACTGTGAGTATACTCGATCCCTTTTTGCTTTCAGCACTTTTGGGTGTTACATACGTAATCTATCAAATTCACAAACGACACAAACTATTTGAACGCTAACCTACTTGCATGTATTACTTGTCTAAATGATTGCTGTTTATTATGTTTACACGTGGAGTGCTATCTACCTGCTTTAGCAACATAGTACTATAGTTTGGACCTAGCACCCGTTCACACGGGGGTTGCTAAGGACAATTTCTTGCATGGATTACGGTGGTAATCATGTATTGCGAACTGTCTCGGACAGTCAACCCGCGGTCGTTGGTATCGATGGTCCCATGTCGATAATTTACATGCATCGTTTTCCCTTGTGTACGTGCTTGGTTATGCGTAAACTATTCGAACTCTATATGCTATATCAAACTTGTGTACTCACCTTTACATTATATGTATTGACTTTTATTTTAACGTATGTGACAGGTGTTTAAGCTACTAGCTTGCTAGGGAAGCGAAGCAATAATAAGCTTCTAGGAGCCTGTGACCTTAGGACAGTGTCCACGTACCTGCTCCAGGGCCATAATTATCTGTAGATCTTGTACTGGCACCTGTAGTCAGTAAGATTTACGGAAAGCCGTCTAGAGGTCTTAAAACAATATTTAAATTCGGTCTGTAATAATTAAGAATTTGAGTTGTCGGAACAGTTCCCATATTGTTTAGTTGATTTCTATGATAACTTGTTATTATTTGGGACACGGTATGGGACGTGTTATATAACTGAATTGTATGATAGTTGTTGTGGAAACTTCTGAACAATCTGTTTCGCTCAGTGCCGCGCCCCGATGATTCCGCCATCGGTTGGGGTGTGACAAAAACCCATTACACCCTATTTCCTTTGACTCTAACCTAATTAAAATATTCAGTGAAGTCTAGTCATATAAGGGTAGTTTAGTCTTTATACCTAACTTCTTAAAAGTATTTAAAAATAAAAAGAAATTAATTAACATTAAAAACTTGTAAAAACAAATATAAAACCCCCTCCTCTCTCTCTCATCTACTAATCACCATCAGCACAATTTCCATTCTCCTGTGTCTTTTCCGGCGACCCCGCACTACTCCCAGCACTATGCTTGACCTAACCACCACGTTTCCCCCTTTTTGTCTCAGTCTTCTTCATCATAACACAATCCCTCAATTCTAGGGGTGAGCAGAAAACCGAAATAACCAAACCGTAACCGAAATAAACGAAAAATCCGGACCGAAAAAACCGAACCAAAACAAAAACCGATGGTTCGGTTTTTGGATTTTTAATAACTGAAAATTTCGGTTCGATTTTCGGATAATCATTTTCAATAACCGAAAATAACCGAACCGAACCAATAAGTTTTAATAGTATACCAAATCTATATATTTTTATGTTTAAGTTATTTAAATGTTTATCCATGCTACTAAGAATTATTAATTTTATTCTTGTTTGTTAAATATTTATAATAAGAACATTACCATTTTTATTTATCATTAAAATTTTCCATTGTTTACAAGAACTAACAAAGTTTAATATAAAAATTAAATGGTTTTCAAAGTATTATAAAAGAAAACGTCTTAACAAAAACTTTGGAGAAACATTAAAATAGATTAGAAGGTTAGATTTATGTGAATAATATTAATTTAAAAGACTAAATATATTAACTTAAATGTAAACATTTAAGAAAGATTCTTAAACTTTGAATTATACTTTTAAGTTTTGAATCTTAGATAATTTGTTTCAAAAACCGAAAAACCGAACCGAACCTTTACTAAAACCGAAATAACCGACACCGAAAAAACCGAAACCGAACGATTTTAAAAAAACAAAAACCGAACTTTCAGTTACGGTTTTGGTTTTACCCAAAAACCAAACCGAACCGAACCATGCACACCCCTACCCAATTCCAATCCACAAAAATCCCCCAAATCAATAAAGTATTGATGGTGATTATCAACAGCCCCCCAATTCTCCATTTCTCAATAAAAAAAAATTACAGAACATTATGCATTCCAAGACATTCAAAAGCAATATATTTAAAGAATAGAATATTTGCACACTCATTTAAGCGTCTTTATAAAACAACAAGAATTCAAGACTAGAACTACTATCAACATGAATCAGAAACAACAAAGGCTTGTTCTACCTTCTATTCTGAAACTTTGATCTATTTGGGCTCAACATTAAACAAAATTGAACAATCTCAAAGAAGCTGTTGACGACGAATAGAGCTAGGTTGTCCATGGTTGTAATGGTGGATGGATGGTGGTCATTGGCGGCCATGACGGTGGATGGACGGTGGTAGATCGACGGTTGTTAGTGGTTCTTGAACGAGAGAGAAAGAATAGGAGAGTGTAGAGAGAGAAACAACTTAGAGATATAGAGAGATGGGGTATATATATTAAGATAAATTTTATTAAATGAGTAAAATTACCAATTTACCCTCATATGTAAAGCACATATCATACTTAACTGAATATTTTTAACCATGTTAGGGCAAAAGGATCTAGGGTGTAATGAGTTTTACAATTAAAGGATTGTGACTGTAATTATTGAAGTTAAGGGTTATACATTGCAATCTAATACAAACATAAAGGACAAAAAGTGTAATTTACCCAAAAGTAAGTATACTAATTAATTACACAAATACCCACCCTCTCCTTTCCATCTTTCCCCCTCACCTACAACTTTTCCTCTACCATCACCACACACACACACACACTCTCTCTCTCTCTCTCTCTCCACCACCACAACCACTACTTACCCAAACCACCACCACCACCATTTTGCCCAAACCACTACCACCTCCTCTCTGCCAAACGCAACCATCGCCGTCCACCTTCCCCTGCTGTCGACGAGAACCTTAGAACATAACCCGCTCTACATCGCTGGCATCAAAGCTACAATGCATCACCACCGGACCCCACAACCTGAACGGCATGCAATGGTTGTGATTTCAAATACTGGGGTCTTAATTTGAGATTGATGGCATGCGATTTAGGTGGTTTGAGCCGGATGGAGGTGGTAATGTTGGGGTTTTCATTTGAGATCAATGGCTTGGGGTCGGCAGGTTGAGCCGAACTTATGTGGTGGTGGCTTGGTTTAAGCCGGAGGTAAGGAGGTTGTGGTGATGGTCGTATGGTGTGCCGTGCGGAAAGAGAAATAAAGGGGTTGGGTGGGGTGTTGCAGGTTTATTTTAGAAGTCAGGGGGTTGGAGTCGGGCCCACATGGATTTAATAATGCACTTTAAGGGTAAATAAGTAATTTCATACGTATTTAACTGAAATTTTAATGACGTTAGCTACTTAGGACCACTCATGTTACATTTTTACAACCATTGGAACAACTCTATACTTACTAAAAGTTGAGAACCAGCCATGCAAAATCTGTAAACCACAGGGACCAACCATGCATTTAACTTGTTTATATATAAATATGTGGGGTTTATAGTTAATTGGATTTAATGAGGCTATGATTTTTTTGAACGACAAACAACAACACTTTATTCATCATCAAACTTTCGGACAATACAATGGTTAGTAAGCTACTAAGCCAACCACCTTTACATTATGATATTTTTGAACGACAAACAACAACATTTTATTCATCACCAAACTTTCGGACAATACAATGGTTAGTAAGCTACTAAGCCAACCACCTTTACATCATCGCCTAGAACAAAATAGGATTACATACAAAAACGAGAGAAGAAATTAAACTAACTATCAAAAACAGTACATTTATTAATTATCTCTCCAATTCAAACCTCACCCATTTTCCCCATTCTATATTTATCCGTTTCGCCCTAAATTTTACCCACATGCTGATGGATATTGCTTGAATCTCTCTGTAGATTGCTTCTAAGTTTATTCGTTTCCCATCGAAGATGTGTTCGTTCCTTGCTTTCCAAATAACTTGGCAAGGCTATACTGCTCCCACAACTCATTTCCCTTCTCAACTTCAAGTCTTCTTAACCCACATGCAGTTTTCTTTCGAGATAAAAGCATGAAGCAAATCTTCAGAAAGCTTGATCGAGAGATTTTATCTTCATGGGTAAAAATGGTGAGAATGTTTTGCTTTCTTTTTCTCATTGCAATACCCCATCAAATCCACCATCTCTGTAGGGGTATATATGTACACTACAAGAAACGGAGACCTTTAGCGGCGCCACGTGTCGCCGCTAAAAGCCCTTTTTGTCGCCGCTATTGGTTTTTAGCGGCGACATGTCGCCGCTAAAGGGTCGCCGGTATAGATGGGCCGCTATTGACCTTACTGTCGTCGCTATTAAACCAGTCGCCGCTAATGCCCTTCACCGTAGTTTCGCATGAAACTTCACCGGAGAAGATACTCCAGTGAAGTTGCAGGTTTTCCGGTGATGTTGCAAGTTATCAAACACGACAAAGGAGCATTATATCATCATTTAAATCTCATTATATCATCATTCATATTGAGAGACATCGTAGTGGTATCCATCTATCTTACCATTTATTCGTCACTTTCTACTTTTGCATTTTGGCGTCTCGGTCATGATTGAGAGACATCGTAAACAATTACCAACTACTATCGTAGTCCTCGCATTGGTTTCCATTTCCTTGATGAATATTGAGTCGGGCATACTAGAGCGACTAATGTCACGTTAATCAACCATCATATTGGCACCATCCTACATCCTAGATCGACTGATGGACCGAATGAAGATTTTGTAGTCGCGGGCACCAGGGGAGGGACAAAGTGAGCTACCGCCCAAGCCCACTCTTCGAGGGGGGAGAGGTGTAGAGTTATAAAAAAAGTTATATAATTTATATATATGGTTTGTATTAGATAGTCGACTATAATTAATTTTTTTAAAAGCAACTTGCTGGGTAAAGCCAATAACTTTTGAAATAATTTAGACCCATTAAACAATAAAGCCCATTTAAATTGAATATCATGTATCCATATTACTTTGCAGGTAAATGAGAAGAACGAAAACCCATGTTGGAAAGCCATAGACTATTGCGGACCTGACCCTGATTTCACTAAACAACTTCAACATTCTATAAACACAGAAACTTATTTTGGGCCACTTTACAAAGGCATTGTCCGCCTCAACAAACCCCACAACATCATAGCAGAAGCGCTACAAAGATCAAGATTATCCATCTCTATTCCACGTTATCCAACCACACATTTCAAGAACCCTAAAGCTCCATCAATGGTCATAAAATGTGATGCAGTAGTAGTTGGCTCTGGCTCGGGTGGCGGTGTGGTTGCAGGGGTGCTAGCTAAATCTGGCTATCGGGTTCTAGTACTCGAGAAAGGAAACTATTGTGCAAGAAGTAATCTTTCTCTTCTTGAAGGTCCATCCATGGATGATATGTACCTTGGAAGAGGGTTGTTAGCTACAAGTAACATGGAGGCAATGATACTCGCTGGTTCGACTGTGGGTGGTGGGTCGGCTATAAACTGGTCGGCTTCGATCAAGACACCGGTTCATGTGCGGAACGAATGGTCTGAATGTTATGATCTAGAGTTGTTTAAGAGTAAATTATATGAAGAAGCTTTGAATGTTGTTTGTGAGAGAATGGGTGTGCAATCTCAAGTGAAAGATGAAGGGTTCAATAACATGGTTTTAAGAAAAGGGTGTGAGGAATTAGGGTATCCTGTTGATAACATTCCAAGAAACTCATCTCCAGATCACTATTGTGGGTGGTGCTGCCTTGGTTGCAAAGATGGAAGAAAGAAAGGTACATCTAGGGTGTAAACGAACCGAACAAACAAGAATGAGGCTTGTTTTGTTTTCGTTCGTTTAGCTTTCCGAACAAGCAATCGTACACGAACAATTATACCATCGCGATTTTCTTGTTCGTGTTCGTTTTTAATAGAAAAAGTGTTCATTTTCATTTATGCTCTTTTGTTAATAATATAAATAAACGGTTCACTAACGTAAGCATGGTTCACAAACATAAACAAACACAAACCAATATAAATTGAGCAACACCAACCAAAAGTAAACATGGATATCAATTTGTTTGCCTAAAAAAGTAATAAAACTAGACTCATTGGTCTAATAGGGTAAAGTTCTTGTACAAATAATCTTAACATACTAAACATACAAATTGAAGGAAAACTCAAAAAGACAAGGTGGCATTTTTGTAATTATCAATAACTATCAAAGTTACTCTACAAATATACCTAAAAAAACCTAACCACTCCCCCCACCCCCAAAAAAAACCTAAACCCCCACCCCCCAAAAACCTAAAAAAACCTAACCCCCCCCCCCAAAAAAAAAAACCTAAAAAAAAACCTAACCCCCCCCCCCTCCCCACCCACCCAAGCTAAAATGCTAAAAACTAAACCCCCCAAAAAACCTAAAAAAATCTAAAAAAATAAAAAAAAAACACACAAATTATTTTATTTTATTTTTTTAATATTTTTTATTAAAAAATCGCTACTTTTAGTAGCAGCAAAAAAAAATATTTTTTTTTTTTTGCTAACGAAATGTAGCGATTTTTTAATAAAAAATGTTAAAAAAAAATTTGTGTTTTTTTAGGTATTTTTGGTTGTAACTTTGATAGTTGGTGGTAATTACAAAAATGCCACATTTTCTTTTTGGGTTTTCCTTCAATTTGTCTGTTTAGTATGTTAAGATTATTTGTATTTGATCTTTTGCCTGGTCTAATAAATTTTATTTTAATGAATATATAAACGAATGTACTTAAAGAAAATAAATAAACTAATGAGCATAACTAAATGTATACGAACGAATGTTCACGGGATAAACGAACGAAAGAGACATGTTAATAAACGAACATAACAAACGGTTAACTGTGGTTCGTATAGGTACATCGGAGACATGGCTAGTAGACCTAATCGAATCCGGAAACGGTACGATCTTACCTGGGTGTGAGGCTGTCGAGGTTATTCATAATCGGAAGAAAGGTAGAGATCGGAGCACCGCGAAAGGGGTCCTCTTTGAGTTCATACACCAAGACGGAACAAAACAAGTTTGTTTCGCTAAATCAAAAGTGACCATCGTAGCATGTGGAGCAATGTGTACCCCACATCTGCTTAAAAAGAGCGGCTTGAAGAACCCTAATATCGGTAAGAACTTGCATATACATCCGGTGGTGATGGCATGGGGTCATTTCCCGTCTGGAAGTTGGCCAGAAGCTGAAAAAAAGAGCTACAAGGGAGGCATAATGACTGCTATGTCCACCGTGGTTGCAGACTTCAAAGGCTCTGGATATGGTGCCGTTATACAAACACCGGCGCTGCACCCAGGTATGTTTTCAGCACTGATGCTTGGGTTTGAAGTTTTATAAATAATGAATGTGTTACTGTAGTGGTATAAACGAGTCGGACCACTACTGCGCTACTTGACATCAGTTCATTAAAAGTCTTAATCGAGCTGAGTTTAGATGAGCTCGAGTTTCATATAACAAATGAGGAAAGGTTTTTGGAGTTTGGGGCCTCTCTATCTCTCGGGATGTAGTTAATGTTTTTGGGTTTCCTAGAGTGGATTACCGAGTACGTTTAAACGAGCTTGATCACGAGTCCAAGCCTCACATATCTTGCTTTACTAGGCTCGGGAGCCTAAACGACCCGATTAGTTGTATAATTCTTATTTTTGAATGCCTGAGTCATACACCCTCTAATTATTAATATATATTTACATCCAGGTATGTTTTCAGCACTGATGCCATGGGTTTCTGGTTCCGATTTCAAGGCACGAATGTCGAAATTTTCGAGGACAGCGCACGTTTTCGCATTGGCGAGAGATAAAGGTTCCGGTGAAACACACTCGAAAACGTCGATTACTTACAAAATGGACGTCACCGATGAAGAGAATCTGAAGAGGGGGCTGGAGAAATCGCTGAGAATACTTGCAGCAGCCGGAGCAGAAGAAATTGGAACACATAACAACAAAGGGAAGACACTGAATGTAAAGAATGTGAGTTATCATGAGTTTGAGTGTTTTGTAAGAGAGGAAAGTTCGAGAGCGTTGAGAGACATATCGACACCAATATGTTCAGCTCATCAAATGGGGAGTTGTCGAATGGGTGTCCAAGCAAAGGGGTCGGCTGTGAATCCGACGGGGGAGACATGGGAGGTGGAAGGATTGTATGTTGCGGACACGAGTGTTTTCCCGACGGCATTGGGTGTGAATCCAATGATCACTGTCCAAGCCATTGCTTATTGCACTGCTCAGTCTGTTCTTGAATCTCTTAGAAGAATGAAGGACACCTGCTATGATATATAGTTGGCAATATACCATTTGACATTGTTGGTCAAACATTGTAATAACATCATTTGATAATTTAATAAGATACATAGAAAAAACTTGGTTATATATGACAAGTGTTCACTATATTGTTTCTGTGATTTTGTACCATTTACACTATGTAATATACTATATTATCAACACTTTATATAAGACCCCAGAACTAGATATGCAGATTAGATAAAACAAAACAGTTTTCCTGATGATGAGTATAGATATTACCAATCCGATTTTCACAAGAACAACGATGAGCGTCACTATAAATTAAAAGCCTTAATAATCTTGACAACTAGGGTACTATTGTAAAACAAGAACTCGGAGGCCGAGTACTCCTCGAGTAATCGTTACAAGGTAGGCTGCTGGGCCCGATTACTCTCCACCTAGGCCAAGTACTTGTTGGACCCTAAACGGATTTGCAGCAGTAACATTGATCGGATTTGCAACGGTAACACCATCATGCCCTTGCTCCATATTGACAATGATCGACAATATGTTGACAATAGTGAATGATTAAGAATATGTAGGGACAATTGGATGAATAATTGTCTCGGTAACGAGAACAGTTCCCAGCAACCAATATATATAATCTGACATGAAGCGGTTATGTGTTTTTCGGTTGAATAATGGCGGGAATAACTGCCATTTGAATGGGTATCAACCAACCGACACACCGGTTCAATATTCGAGTTACATCGTTACACATACATACATAATAACATAAATATTACATATCCTAAATAATAAGAATTATGTTTATAATACGTCTAATACTCTCCCCTAAACATGATTCAGTGTACGAGAGTATTCAAGGACACTTGCATTAGCTTCATCCATGGCTGCCCTCGCTCTGTTGAAATCGAAGGTCCTTCTGATCCGCCTCCTTTTAATCTCATTCCATCCATTGTCAGTGAACAGTGCGTAGTGCTCCATTGGATTTCCAGCAACCTCTTGACTGTCGTCATTTCCTGCATCTTCACCTGCATCTCGTTCGACGTCTTCTCCATCACTCCGGCTGCCTCTTGGATCCATCTTACCTCTAAGCACTTCCTTTTCATCTGTCACCTTCTTATCATATACTTTTGATTGAATAGTCTTGAATTTATAGTAATAAACGAGGACATCTAAATACATCATGTATACCAGGCGCATTAGTTCACCATCACTATATTCGAACCCCATTTCTTTGGCTATCATTGGCCAAATATTATTCTCCGTTACGTACCGATGTCCTCCCTCTCGTTCTATTATTAGATACATATCTAACAGACATATTCTTCGATTATTTGAGGCATAAGCCGAAACAGGCCTTGTTGTTATCCCCAATTTCTTTGTTATAAACCACTCCACCATCTCTTCAAACTTCGCTTTCAGAATAAACTTGTATTTCCGGACATAATCATCATCGTCCATCATATCAAGCAATGCCTTACAATCCAAAAAAATCCTTGAACTTCATTGTTTGAAGTATCATCACGTTCCAATCTGGTTCGTTAGATGATATTTGAAGTTTACTGAAATAATCGTTCAAGTATTTTGTTTTGAACATCATAAACTCTGTTTCCATATTCATCATCTTCTGTTTTTCTGCTAAACCCATCTCTTCCTCTTTCGTTAAACCAGATTTCATACTTATATTATTCAGGGGTACACCAAATGTTGGAAATAGTTTGCACTTATCACCGATGAATTTTACTGTAAAACCTTGTGTAATTAATTGATCATAACTTAGAACATTCCTGTTGGTATTTTGGTAGTTGTCTGTTGGGTGATACTGTTCGAGCGCTTCAATGTCGTACGTTGACTCTCGGTGAAGTGATGAAGCCCTTTGGGATGGGTGTTGCGACGAGTATTTGTTGGTCCCAGTTGGACTTAAAAAAACTTCTTTTCACGTAATATGGCAAGTGATTTCAAAAAATATGAAAATAGTGTGTGGAAATAGAAATCAGAATTTCAAGAAACAAGACCTACAAAATTTTCAAGTTTATATCACTTTGAAACAAAATGGTTTACAAGGTGATTGTGAGATTCAGGGGCGGACCTACCTCTATGGTAGGAGTAACCACCGCTACCCCTTGGTCGGAAAAAAATTGGAAAAATTAGTGTAAATTTTGAAAAAATTTGACGTTTTTTCGATTTCGTTACGGCTTATTTATAACACGTTACCCCTTGGTCGGAATCCTAGATCCGCCACTGGTGAGATTATTATCTATTAGAAACTAATACTTGTGTAATTCTGAGGTGAAAGGACAATGGAGTTTTGTTGTATATATTGAATGCTTGGCTTAACTCATTGTCCTTTGATTGATGAGCCTTCTATTTATAGAGAGCGCGGATACATGAATAAACATTTGTTTATTCATGTATATGTCCTGCAAAAAGTAGCTTTTTGACATATTCATTGAATCCAATTATTAAGTTGCCTTTGTCATCATGAGATCCAATAATGTCAAGTTGTTTCGGTTATTAGGGCAGGGTAGAACTCATTTTAGACAAGTGGGGTTTTATCAGAATTTCTGATAATCACTTCATCAGAAAATTTGATGATCAGAATTGCTAGAAACTGAAGATATTTCATCAGAAATATCATCAGATCCATCAGAATGGCCTTTTATGATAATCTTCTTTAGTTCTTGATCAACTTCTGATTCTTTGAAGAAGATGTTGTTCTTTTCAGTTGTCATATCTGGTTTCTTCTTGTTGTTTGATCTTCAGGACTTTATCTTCTTCATAGATCAAGCCGAATTGGCTTTTCTTCAATACTTACAAATAAAGTTTCCTAACAGTGTTGCATATGCACTTGCTGTACTGGTGTTTGTATCGGGAACTGCGCCTGTGCGCACATCTGTGCGTACGCCATGTTGAGTACTGCATGAGACTTAGCATACCATGAAGCTGGTGTTTCTCCTTCTAGAAGTGAAAGGAAAACCGTGTTGATCGTGCTTGCAGTTGGTGTGCAGGGAGGCATCTGTTGGGTTACTTGGGTAGCACTACCAAAGACATTAGCGACTTCGGTGCTCGTGTGCTCTCCACCGACGTGCTCGTCCCTTTGGTGGCCTTGGACGTGTGCGTTGTCGCTTCCGGGCCAAACTGAGAGCTTTCTACGCCGATTTGGAAAGAAGAGTTTGGTTCAGCCATTGAAGAGTGTTTTTGAAAAGAAAAGAGACAAAAAATGATTATGAAAATGCGGTGGGCGCCACTGATGAAACACTGGTTGACACTAGGTTATCCCAGCTGGTCGTCTCGTGAAGGGTGGTTGAATCTCTTTCTTTCACTCACTGTCAAGCTGATCTCACTGAAGTGTCCTGCAAAACAACAATACCGGTGACTCGCCACAAGGATGAGAAGATGAGGGTTCTCCTTGTGACCACCTTCCGGTGTGAGAATAAATATTTGTTTTGAGGATAAGTGTGTGTTAATTAAGAGTAAGAGAGTGAGAAATCGAATCCCTAAACCTGGAGGTGGAGTCTTCCATTTATAGAGGGAGAATGGTGAAGGAGGAGGCCTACCAGCTAGCCAGTGCTCGCCAGTTGTCCGACCAGGAGTAATATTCTTTCTGTCAGTGGCGGACCCAGGAATTTTTTCCTGGGGGTGCGGAATATTTTCAAAGATTTTAGACCCCTAGCTGTATAAAAATATCGGTTCATAGCGGGTCGGTCGGATCATGTAAGACAAAAGAACATCAAACTAAAATTTATAAATTATCAAAAACACGTCAAACGTCATTACAAATTACAAACGTATTTAAATTTTGCCCTATAGGTTTTTTTTTTTTTTGAAATATATCCAAAATATCATCTAAAGATATTAAACACGCCATAAGTTCATTACATTGTTACTCATTATTCCTAACACATATAATTTGCTCCATTAGTTCATACAACAACACTAAACACTTAAACAAAATAAACAATCATGTTCAACCATAGCCCATAACTTTCAATTATATTTTTAAACATTCAAGCCCTAATATTAAATGTTGATTACTTGTAACTAATCATTTAAACAAATAAAGCTATAAATAAAACAACAAAATCATTTAACTACAAGTTTAGAACAACAAAAAAATCAAAAAAATATAAAAAAAAATTAAACCCTTACACATCTATATTTTCTCCTACTTGATTATAAAACTAATTCAAATATTTTCTTGAGGATTAAATTACATTAGAGACTTAAAGTTAAACTAAACTGCCTAAAAATAGGAAGCATGAATCACATAAAAATTAAAAACACGATGAGAGCTGAAATTAGTTACGAATAAAAGAACAATTAAGCTAATACTTTTACTTTCAGATCTGGTTACTTAGTTTTTTTTTTCTTTGAAAATTAACTTTTATTAAACCACCAATAGAAGGTAAGCTATCACCAAGACGGAGAAAGCAAACCGAAAACCACAAAAGATAATCTAATTACATCAGATTAAATTTAATCCATCTATCCCAATCTACCACTCCTTGTTTTAATCTATGCTTATATCACAAAGAACCCAAAGACTTGATATCCGCTACCATCTCTGCGACACTAGTATCTTTATTAGCAAAAACTTTGTCGTTCCTCACCTTCCACATCCTCCAGCACGCAATAATAATAATCCCATGAATAACCGTCTTGTATATACCAGACACACCGCAGTGCTCGTGAAACTCCACTAAATCCTTAACATGGAAGACGAACATACCTGGTATCCTGCACCAATTAGTAATAGCATTCCAATTCCAGCTGAAACCCGACAACCTGTGAGAACGTGTTCTATTGATTCATCACTGGTCTCGCACCATACACAAAAAAGATTATCGACCATAATATTTCGTCTTGATAACGCCATCCTAGTAGGAAGCCGATCCAAAAACGCCATGCCACATGAAAATGTTGAACTTATTTGGCACCCATTTACTCCACGTAAAGCTAGACCGATCTACCCCATTCGTCGATCCACGCATCCATCTTTTAACCGAGGACACTTCGAAATTCCCAGCCCTACCATCGTCCCACTCCCAACCATCCTGACACTCGGACAAAGAAACGTTCATCATAGCTGTTTCCAAAGTTTGTTTGTCTTCCAACTCGTCGGCCGAAGAATGAAGTCGATTCCAGTTCCAAGAGATCTCCCGAGTATTCCCCACAATATAAATACGCCCGGAAACCACAATTCTTTTATTTTTTTCAAGAGTAAAAAGATAAGGGTACTTAACCCTCAATGGCTCCGGCTCCAACTACGAATCTAGCCAAAAATCTGGTTACTTAGTTGATAGACTTATTTATGATAGCAATCTTTAATCGAATGCATAGACATATATAACTAATCTTGATGCTATGATTAACTTGGAGCACAACTAATTATCACTTGTTGAAATGTTTAAATTCAATTAGTTATTTTCAATCAAGTTGGATTGCTATTTGCTAACTCGATGTTTTTAAGTATATGATTACTTAAATGGAAATAATATATGTTTTTTTATTGACTAGGGTACATGTTGTGTAATAATATATGTATGACGTTAAGGCAATCAAATAAAAGAAACAAATACGGACCCGATGTCACGATTCAATAAAAACTCAACTTTTGAATACAGCAAAAGTTAAGCAAAATGCAACTAATTATTACCGTACTCGATCCTACAGTTGTTAGCTTCGTTTCTTTTATGGTTAAATAGAGTACATGCACTACAAGAAAACAGGGCAATAACGGCGACAGATGTTGCGCTAAAAAGGCTGATTTGCGCCGCTATAGGTAATAGCGACGACATGTCGCTACTAAAGGGCCTCTTGTCGCCGCTATTGCTTCGTGTCGCCGCTATTGGTGTATATCAATAGCGGCGACACGTGTCGCTGGTATACCAATAGCGGCGACCCATGTTACCGCTAAAAGTCTTTTTTTTTGCTGCATTTTCAATATTTCCGGTTATATACAAATCTGCTAACTTTCCAGTTTTCTGCAACACAAACAAACTAAATAAACATAATACTTAACATCCTAAAATTGCATAAACATTTAATCCGTACAATAACATCCTAAAATTGCATCATACTTAATATGTCGCTAATAACATCCAAAAACTACAAGATAGTTGTCATATGTCGATAATACTTAATAATCATCGTCATCCTCATCGTCCTTGTAAAAATGTCATCATCGTCGTTTGCGGCTTGCTTTCCCTTCGAAGTAAGATAGGAATTGAGTTGATTTAAAAATTTCGGGGTTTGGAACAAACTCGTAACATATTCCTACATTAATACATATCAAGCCTAGATTAGCATATTTACATACTACCAACATATACAAGTAAATGAACAATAATGTCAAAAAACGTTGGGGGATAGATCATCTCTAACTTGCATAAGAAGCTGAAGTCAAAACAAATGAATATGCTGTTTGTTGTCTTTAAAAGCAAGATGGGAACACGTGTTCAAGCCAAGTTCGATCAAATAGAGATCTGAAGAGCTGAGGCTCGGAGAATTGAACATGAAAAGAAAGCGGCAGAAGAAGCAGCAGCAGTGAAAGATAAAGGTAAGAAGATCCTTGATTATGATGATAGTGATTATGACGACGACAAAGATGAAGAAGAAGATGATGAGTTAGATGATTTTCGATGATTATGCCAACTACCCGAAAGGCGATAATGATGATGATGATGATGATGATGATGATGATGATGATGGTGCTCAGGGTGGTGGTGGTGGAAATCTTCAGATTGTTAAGTATTGTGGTGGTAATCAAGTGATTGATTATATAGATGATAGCCAAAATGAGGAGAGAGAGGATGCTGACACTCAGGGGGGAGTGGTTCGGGAACTCAACACGATGAAGAATCAGTCGGAATCTTCACAAAGGTTGTCCCTCTAAACTCTGTTCCGGCTGATACACCAAAAGTGATTTACCATTGTCACGATGTAGATGAAGGTGAGTTTGTGCATAGCTACAGTCGCGAAGAGTTGATGGAAATGATGGGTATAAACGATGATTATGAATCTTTCAAGTTTGACTTCGAAGAGGAGTTAGAAAAGATCAATCCAAATGAACCCTGAAAGCTATGTCTTCAAGGATGTTTCTGATGTAAATGATTTTAATAACGTTGTCATGGAGGATGATACTAATTCTGATAATGATGAGTAGTTCAGATATTTAGGAGAAGGATCAAAGGACTTCCCAACGTTTGTAGAATTGTTCTCTACTCATAATGAAGATATGTTGCGAAGGAAAGTAGAAGAAAGAATTCGTGATGAAGGCTTACCAACGGCGATGTTAAAAGAAGATCTTCGAGAAGCACGAAAGAAGTGTTCAGGCCGATGCTGAAGGAACGTAAGTATAAAAGTCCACTTGATTTCTTTACAAGACATCCTGATCAGTCGTTGGGCGATATTCGTTCTTGAGGGTATTTGGATGATATGAAAGTCTACGCGATCAAAAGAAAGTACGGCGTTTAATACTTCAAGTACTTAAAGATATAAAAACACTTCCTTGGTGGGATGTGGAAGAGTTGGATCGAACAAAGATAATTCAAACGGATATGTCGAATGAAGTACGTTTTCATGAAGCAAGACTATGAGGTGTTATTAAGTATCAAGCGATGAATGGTTTTCGTGATTAGAAACCACATTACCCCAAGAAGATAGTGAAGATTGATCCCGTAACTGGAGAGAAAGATATAACTCTGACATCAAGAGGTCGCGATGTATGAGCAATATGCCACTGAAAAAAATGGAGCAAGATTTCTATACAGAGTTTAAGGGGTGGTATTATGATCCAAAAACTGGCAAAGTGGTTATTTCACTGAAAAATGAAGAAACCTGGATCTGGAGAGGAATTCGAGTACTAGACCTGATGTGACCAGTTAACTGCTCTAAGAAAGACATTGAATGCTTGTTTTTCACCAAGATTTGGTACTTGCCTGAAGACAAAGAACAAGCTATGCAATTTTAGAAGATAATCAATGTCTATTTTGAAAAAGACATCAACTCTGGGCATTACTGGAAATCAAACTAGATAGACTTGGAAAGAGTAGAGTTTTTGAAAGAAGAGAAACGAATCGAGCGGATCAACAAGAAGATAGCAGAAGCTACTTTTCGGGCAAGTGTGAAGCTGCCGAACAAGCCGGTTGAGAGAGATCAAACTCCAATTCCAAGTGAAAAGAAGAAGAAAGTCAGAATTATGAAATTCTTCGATTCCAGTGTGCAAGCCAGTAATTGGGGGTTAATCAAGGGAAGATTCGAAAGAAGAGAGAAGAAAGAGGAGTAGAAACGGATGAAGAGAAAGAGGTAGAGTTGTTATAAAGACCGAACGTGATTGCGGCTAGATCCAAGGGGGAGTCTGCGAGTGCATATGTCTAGAGCCTACGTCCACGTGTCGTGTCTAGTTTGTATGTATTAGATTATGTAGAATAAAATTATCACGAAAGGTCGGTTTTGTATGTAAAAGACCCTTTCGCACGAAAGAGTCTTTCGTGCGAAAGGGACTTCAATATTGCCTTTCGTGTGAGAGTCCCTCTTGTCCCTAGCATTTCATGCGACAAGATAGGTCTATAAATGGGAAAGGTGGGTCTCTCATTTGTAACTTTTGGCTCTAGAGGGGAAACTTTGCCAAATTTGATTCTTGGTTCTGTAACTCATATTTTCTAATAGAATCAAGGTTTAATCCACGTATAGTTGTGTTTGTCAACTTCATACATGGATTCCGTATGTGATATGAAGATTATTTGATCGGTTAGAGCATTCGGAGACCTGAAACGGTCCTCACAACACGATTTCGTAAATATATTTATATTTACATTTATATATAAATATATATTTGAAATCACTCGGAAACTAAGTCGTTTCCAAGAATTAGTATTTATCCCGAGTATAAACGAAACCAAACAACCATAGATTGGTTATTTCAAATCAAGATAACAACACTTTCATAGAATCATATGGTCAACGATTCGGTAGAGCTCGGTGATACGTAGTTTAGCTACGTCATATTTAGAAACTTATAAGTTATTTCTTGATAGGAATGCTATAGTTGCATGCTAGCGAGTTTACGTTCTTGGAAGGACATCATGGAATCATATTAATCTAGTTTTGCACAAGGATGTCGAGGTGAGTTCATAACCCTCACTTTTTATGGTTTTACATTTTTATAAGTTTTTTCGGGGGTGCAAAGACATGCAAGTTTTGCAAATGTAAACGATATTTCAACGAACTCAAATGGTTTACGAAAAGTTTATACTAAACATACCGGTTTTACAAAATGCACAGGCATTTTCGAAACGTGCATGAGTTTCATGACTAGTGACGGAAGGGTCCTAGTTACTACGGGACTCGTTTGTCCTGCATACAATTTAGGGGACGGGACTGGTTGGTCTTGCTTACAGATAATAATGTGCTAGGCCCATTCTCACTTATGCAAGGCACAAGGACTCTCGTGGGCTAGGCACACACTTGCTCTTGCGAGGCACGAAGACTCAAGGATTGGATGTTTCACTACTCAACTGGAAGAGCCGTATGGTTCTTAAACTGTACAGTACCGTCTTGAGTAAACGCTTTGGCGAGGCACTTTCTAGAACGTGGTGGGTTATAAGCTCATGCGGGCATGTTGTCTTTGTCATACGTCGACATTGACGGTTAAATAATTTTTACAAATATAAAAGTTTTCATATGACATGCCAAGGAAAATGATTTTATTACGTTTCTCAACATTATTTAAACCGGTTATCAAAAAGATTTATTTTAAATCTTTTTCAATCAAACTATGAACTCACCAACTTTATGTTGATTTTTCGCATGTTCTTTCACAGGTTGCAATTTCAAACTATGGCACGATTGGAATAGGAGAACCCATGGGGATTTCGAGTACTTAGCGGGCGTTCACTTTCTAGAATTCTTAAGAAATTATACTTCAACTGTGCAATGGAGATACCACACAGATCACACCAACTCTGATTTTTAACGGTGTGACATAGTTCACAGGTTTAAATGTCACAAATGAAACTTAAAATCATTTGATAAAAATTTAGTATGCGTAGTTAATGAAAATTCCGAGGGTCAAACCATGGACTTGCAAAAACCGTGATACATGTGCCGACATAAGCCTGTAACCAGCCCATAATGATGATGCCTTGCCATATTGTACACCATGACGATGTCTAAGAATAACTAGACATAATTGAACTCCAACAGGGTCACGACCGACCATGAGTGAGGCTCGTAAAACCCAATAGATCTATACAACTGTTCCGCGGTCATTACCATGACTAATGGTTACTAACTAAAACAATAACATGAGGACTTTCAAATACCAAATTTATGAAATATTGTGTTTCATACTTGGGATTTGTAAAAATATGTGTATCGTTTGCACATATCAATTCATGTTCGATTTCAAGCTTTAAATCGTTTTCTGGAAGGTTATTCGCGCACTGATGCGTAAATATAACCTGTTTAATGCAACGAACACTCTGGAATAGTGAAATAGGCTTAACATACCTTGAATAACCTTTACATAACTTAGAAATAAGTTTTGGAGGGTTTGGTGTGGCGAAATCAAGTTTATTCGCTTACAGGGACTAATTTCGACAAACTGCGAAAGTATGCTGATTTGTACTGTAACGAACATTCCGGAACTTGATCATAAGTTAAATATGCCCTAAATATCCATTACATAGCTTAGAAATAGGCTTTGAAATGTTTTGTGTGCAAAAATAAACTTTCTTGATCAATAGGGATTAAAAGCGTAAAAAAGTGCACAAGTTTGCATTTTCGCGCATATCATACGTTCTGAATATATCCGGACATCCAAAAATTTATGTAATCAATAAAATATTTTATTTTAGTGATTGGCATGATAAAATTCCATTCGTCGCGTAATTTGGATCTTTTTTCGCGTCCGTTCGTGTTTCGTCGTAATTAACCGAACAACGCAACCGTATGACCAAACGAACTGACATCCGAGATATTTTTTAGCCCATTTTAAGTTTCCTATACTTTAACTTCATTTTAGAGCTTAGAAATGGGGTTAACAAGGCTTAAACGTGTCAAAAATGCATCAAAAACCAAGTTTTGGGCATGCAGGGGCTAAAAGTGTAAATCTGTCAAAGTTCTTAGGCCTGGGGCGTAAGCCTAGGCTTATTCTTACGCAGCCGGTGAGAGCTGCCCAGATCAGAAACATTGAATCTGGCTATCCAGCTGGTTTTTTATGGTTTTGAACATTGTTTTGGCATACCTTGGGCTATATTTGATGGTTTTTAAGGTGCCCATTGTTTAGAAATACCATGTGCCCAAGTGGAGGGCCAAGATTAAAGTTCATACTTCGAGAAACGATCCTAACGGTTTACCGAATTCTATAAAGACCCATGCCCCCCATTTGATTTCTGCACACTTGATCTGAATTACACTCTAAGTTGGAGCATTTGCTTCATACCTGAGTGATTTGGATCAAGATCTTCCTAGCTTGGACCCTTTGTAAGAGTTCTTTCGTTCTTTTATACTTTTTAAGCACGAAAGTCAAACAGAGTTTGACTTTCAGCTTTGACCAGTTTCTGGTCAACACAAAGTTCATTTGAACTTTGCAACGTGAGCGTATTCACGATGGTTATAGTCCCTTGTGACTATACCTACTGATTACCACGTTGACTAGGTGTAGTGACGAGTCGTAGTTTCGGCCAAAATGCGTATTTATGCGTATTTTGTAACCAAAACTACTCAAGGGTATCAAAACCATTTGTTTTGATACCAAAACTTGTTTTCTAACTTAACTAAACATATTTTAGCATGTTTAGCTCGTCACTTTTAGTTTAGTGCTTATGTAGAGTCGCAAGTCAAGCGATCTAAACAACCGCTTAGACTTTCGAACTAGACCCATTTGGTCGATCATTAGGATCAGACCAAACATGTTTTCTGACCATAGTTGTATAGGGAATGACCTTCGATGTTATACCTTATGGTCCATTCGTTTAAGTAGTTATATGATAGGTAGTTTATATGCCTTAGGAAAATGACCAAAATGCCCTTTTTATGCATAATTGATATTTAAGCATATGTAACCCAAACTTTTGTCACTTAACTGATTATGCAACATAATTAAACATGTTTGGGCATATAATACTTGTCATAGGACTAGTTAGGTGTTCCAAACGCGTTTTACGCGAACGACGCGTTAAAGTAGCATAAGCTACCTAAACGAGTCGTAATGGGTCGTAAGCACTTAGGTTAGGTTTCATTTTAGTATGTAGGCTTTGTTAGACCATATCATACGAGTTCCAATACTCATTTGGTTTACGAAACCTTATACTATCCGATCTTCTGATTTAGGTCCGTTTATTAACTTAGTTACCTATATTAGGTGCCATTTGATTTCCGTGATCCCTCTAGCATTTCTTGGTAGTTATTCAAGACTTCTAAGCATCCTCAAGTGAGTACATAGTCCCCTCTTTTACTGTTTTCAAACGTTTTGGGGCGAAAAACATGTGCCTACTTGCTACTTTCATGCTTTCCATGTTTTCATATCATATACTTGCTATGTTCATTAGTACACTATTAGCACATGATTTTATTATGTTTTGCTATGTATGTTAACTTCACATGCTAGCCCATTGTTTTTCATTTGAACTGTTCGAACAATTTGTAACCATTTGATGTATGTGAAACATTGGTAATCATTTGATATATGCGAACCATTTGTAACCATTTGATTGATGTGAACCATTTGTAACCATTTGATATATGTGAACCATTTGTAACTGTTTGAACCGTTGGGTTAGGGAAGTGATTAGGTAATGAGGCGGGTGTAATGTGTTAAAAGCATGGTGGATACGCCGCTGGTACTTCCTATATATAAGTGCTTTTAACACACTAAATATCGTTGCGTTATCTAGATCACTCGGGTAAACGAATTTGAAATGATGTCACACAATGATGTTTTCTGAATAATATAAACCATACGAGTTTTGTTAACGAGTTTCTACGATATGTTTTACAATTTGATTTCATAAAACAAATGTTTTGGAGTTAAGAATCATGGCTACGAGATTTTATAAATCATATCCAACTTGATTTGAGTTGGTTAATTATGTCGCAATACTATACTTTTCAAAATAAGGTTTTTAAATAAGTATTGCAACATGTAAAACGAGCCATGAATCTGACACTCACATAAAACCTATGTACTCGCCGACATTTTTATGCTGACGTATTTTCACATGTGTTTCAGGTACCATAGTCGATGATGTTTGATGATGATACTTGTGTACGCTCACATAGGAATGGACGAGGCCTTAGTGACTTAATAACAATGAAAGTTTATTTGCTCCTGTTTTGTTTCTAATTCCAATGTAATGTAATACATTTAATTAAATAAAACAAAACTGTTTAATCCATGGTTGTGAAACAATGATTCTGTTACAACACTCCCCGACGTTTCCGCCACGTTTTGTTGTTTTACATGGTCGGGGTGTGACAGAAAAGTTGGTATCAGAGCCAATGGTTATAGGGAATTAGGTTATTAGTAATGCTTTGACCTAGACTATAACCTTCCTAGGACCCTAACGCGAGTTTACTTGCGTTTAGTCATAAAACATTACCGTTGCCTATCTTTAGGCAGCAACCACAATAAGAACACAAAATTCGAATCTGCTTTGAAAACTAATCATCTATTCTAGGATGATTTATTATAAGGTTTCGAACCTTCAAAGTTTTCAAATTCTCGTCAAAGTTTAGGGCCACATAATGTGAACACGTGCAAACTGGAAGGGTGGGTGCCTGTACCTTGAGCTTTCTGTCTAAGGCTAGAGTGTTCGTACAAATCCACAATATCGGACCAGTCACTCTTACCTGGGAACTCTTGGGGTGAGTGTCCACTTATAGGTGAGCATGTCTTTGTGATACATTATGAGGACCTATTTACTTCGATTCAGCCTTTGTGTGTCATTTGTTTACTTCGTGGTTCAAACAAATGACCATCACCCATGATTTTTGGTCGGTAATTGTGTAGGATCGTGAAACGACCTAACGAGTCAATCAGAAGAGTGCTCAGACAGAATCAGAGGTGGAATTCATTGATTATGTCTTTGTTTAGCTTGTTTAACACTAGAATTCACTAATTTGTCTCTATTTATTGATCTTCTAACAAATTACAAGCTGGAGACGTTTTGGCAGGGCTTCGCCGTCACATACATGAACTGAACTACTGAACTCCTTGATTCCGCTCGAGACTGCCTATATATAGGCTTGGGGTTCCGCTTGAACATGTATGTGCATTTCGAGCGGAATCAGAAATTACATTTGGAGCGGAATCAGAAAGTTACATTTGGAGCGGAATCAGCAATTAACTTTTCGAGCGGAATCAGGATATTAAGTGATTTTGCTTGAAATGACATTGTGTCATTTCGAGCGGAATCAACACTAATTCACATATCCTCAATTTCCCTGCACTATACAATCAGCCCTACACTAAGACTCAAACAAAGATGAAGTCGACAGACAACTGCACCAACAGACTCCCCCTTGAATGTTGACGGAATCTTCAGTGAGAGTCTTCAATCATGACAACTCTTCAATCTTGATCGGTCTTCTTCAGGAACTTTTCCTGGAATCATGTACCCGGATCTTTCTCTGGCTCTAACTCTCGTCAGACTCCCCCTTTCACCATGCTGGGATCGCCGTCTGGAATTTGTTATCACCTTTGAAATTATATCCTGGCATTTTCTTTGATTAAGCTCTCCGCAGGTTCTGATGCATTTCCTGGCTTTTCGTAGCAACATGATCAGAGACCTACACATCTCAAACTCTCAAACATATAACAAACAATATTGTGATTCAAATTAATTAATCATCTAAACATTTGAGGATTTACTCATTAAAGAACTTTTCCAAAATTTGAATCATTCTAAATTCTGATTCAACTTAATGAATCATTTTAAACATTTCAAATCAATTATCCAACCCAACTGTTCATCATGTTTAGCCTTTGAAATTTTGAAAATCAGCTCTTCAACATCAGTTGTCGAAAATCTTTTTTGAATTTTTCAGACTAACAGAAATTTAAATGCAGAAATGAAATATGTACAAATAGTATTTTTATGAGTTTGTGAAAGAGGATCATATCAGTTTTGAGACACATCACAAGCGCCGTTAAGCTTTTAATCGTTTTAAGTTTTAAACTATTCACATAGATTGACGATATTGTTGTCCACATAAATTCAAACTAAAAACTTTCGAAATGCTTACCGATACGTTTAGGTATATTAATTTTGTACTAAATTCTTATGGACCCCACGATCTCAGCATATCCCCTCATCATGCATTACACTGACTCAAGTAATGCCTTTAAACTTTGATCAACTATGATTTGTGCTAAAACAACGCAGAATGTTTAAACATTAACAATCAGGTCGATACTTCAGTATACGCAGAGGTGATCCAAAGCTTAAACGAAACACCAAAGAAAATAAAGCAGAACGTTTAGGCACTAACCTCCAGGTCGATACTCACGTATACGCAGAGGATGTCCAATGCTTAAACAAAATAAAGAAATAAAACAAGTTTAAATCTTTGCAAAAGAAATACACAATCACAGTGTCATTTTCAGCAAAGTTGTGAAAACTCACAAACTTAACCAGTTTTTATGCTTTTTGGCATTCAGCGATTACTGAGCAGGCACACAATCAAGAAGGACAAAACTAAGTACTATGCTTTTGATCATGTTTTCCACTGGAACTAGGCTTTTTCTTTATGTTTGTATCGTTATTGCAAATCTACTAGTCTAACTGAGCCTATCGTCACATCTTTAGTGAGACCGTTTATCACTTTTAGACTTTACATTTCTTTAGCATGCTGTGATAGTCCACTGATTTTCTATCATTTCCTCTTGTTTCAGCAAAACTCATTTTTAAATTTTTCATGTTTTTGACATTTTCAAATTTTCTAATTTTTTTTAAAATTTTTACTCCCCCTAAAATCAAAATATGTTTCAATTTTGATTTTCTGGGAAAATTTGAAACAAACTGTACAAACTTGACAACTTGATGAGAATCACTTCAATTCTCCATCCACCTGGCGTAAACAATCAGAACTCCCCCTTACAACAAACTATTTTCCCATTATGATTTCAAAACACTTAAGTTTGTTTTAATCAAAATGGTTTTTTCCGGAAAAATTAGTTTGTTTACTAAACATTTGTAGGTTCGGGGTTATCTCATCATCTTGTTCTTTCATTCATTTTATCGAAAGTTAAATCAAGTACAATTTAATGTCCTTGATAAAACGTTTCTCAAGAAAGATGCCGATTCATGTTCCACGCTTACCAACCTGGGAACTCCGGCAAGTCAGGTTTTTCTATTTAAACAGATTCACCCAAGCCTGACGGTCCTTGGGTGATTTCGAATTCTTGTTCAACAATGGTGGAAAGTTTGCATCATCCATTGTTAAACCAGAATTCTCGACTTTTACCTCAACACATGGCTCTTCTGGCTTTACCATACCAGAATCATTGCATGAATGTGGCTTGGCTGACTTTAATAAGCCAAATTCATTGTCGACATGTGGCTCCTTTGTTTCCGAAGAAACAGATTCATCGCCAACAACTTTCTTTTTCTTCTTTCTCTCTTCTGTCCTTAGATTTGTATCTGATGAATTCGTTTTGCTTGATTTGTTGTTCTTTGGAGAGCAAGACGATTTATCAGAACTTTTATCTGCTTTTCCAGATATACCCGAGGACAAAATCTTCTCCAAATACTCTCGCGCCTTCTTCCTCTTCTTTCTTAGTCTGTCATTCTGCCCCTGTGAAAGTTTAACTTTCTTTTCTTGAATTGTATGTTCTTGAACTTTAGATTTTTGAACCTTCTGTTCTTTGGGCTTGACATAGACTGGAATCTTTGCCATTTTCTGAGATACCACCCTCGATCTTCTCATAGATCTCCCTGGGCAATCTCTGGCAATGTGACCTTTGATGTTGCATTCAAAGCATCTTCTCGTCTCAAAATTCCTTCTCTGGCAATCAACAGCTATGTGTCCTTGATAGCCACAATTGTAACACACTCTGTTGTTATACCGTTCTTCTTTTTCAACCCAAATACTCAAATCATAGCATTGATTTGATTTGAAGTACTGATCATTTCTCAACTTGCTATCATTGAAATGATTAATCTTGGGTGAATTCCCATTCCATCTTCTCCTTTGAGCTGGATTTTGCATTTGAGCACTGTGGTTCAACCTGCACCACTTTTCACCAACTATTTTTGAGTTTTTATTTTCTGATTTTTGTGATTTTTTAATATGATTGGATGACTGAACTGATGAACTTTTATTATCTTTTTGGGAATTTTTCAAATTTTAACTTTTTGTTTTTGTTCTACAGTCTTCTTCAAAGGTTTCTGCGTAGAGCATTCACCTTTTTCAGTAGAATGTAAAACAGTTTCTTGAAATTTTTCTTTTAATTTCAAAAATATTTCTTGTTTTTCATTTTCATCATTAGCTCCTTCATCACAATCCTCAACTTTGACATTGTCAAAGTTTGTGACATTGTCACTTATTAGAACCGAATTGATCGGTTTTGGACAGGGATGATTCAAAAACTCTGAAGAAGTCACAAAACCTTTTAATTTCTTTTCAAGTTCATCAATCTTGTTTCTTGAATTCTCAGCTTCGTTTTCAAGCTGAGATATTCTTTCAAGATGAGACTTGATTGATTTTTCATTCTCATTCTTCATGTTTTCAAGAACAGCCTTTTCATTGTTCAAAACTTTTATCTGTTCTTGAAACTTTGTTTCATTTGCTTTCAAAATTTTGTTTTCTAGCTTTATCCAGAAATCTTCATTTTCTGAAGATTTCTCTTTGCTTTTAAAAACTTTTTCTTCTAAATCTTTGATTTTCTTTCGAGCACATTCACCTTCTTTTTCAAGTCTAATAATTTTCTGAAGATGGGAATTTATCATTTTTTGCTTTTCGATGTTATTTTGACTAAAAACATTTCTCCCATCTTCAAGAATTTTTATTTGACTTTGAAATTCTTTTTCCATTTTTGATTTTTCATTTTCAAACATTTTGATTTTATCTTCTTGGATTTTTGCATTTTCTTTCAATTTCTCGTTTTCCAATGTCAAACTGTTCAAATTATTCACCAGTTTGACATATTCAGATTTCAACTTTTCACAATTATCTCGTAAGACAAGAATCTGTTTATCATCAGATTTCTTTTTGTCTCTCAAAACTGAAATCTCTTCAGTCAGATCTTCTCCCATTTGCACATCATTTTGACTTTTCTTATTTTTAGCATTGATCACCATCTGTTCTTCAATCTTTTCAATGAGTTGACAAATCGTCAATCGAGAAAATTCTCCGGAAATCTTCAAATTCAAGATATATTTTCCCCATTCTTCTTGAGGTAAAGCACTGACAAATTTCTCAACCCATTCTTCTGGTCTTTTGGTTATATCAATTTTAGACATTGAACGGACCAGATGGCTATACCTCTCAATGATACTCTTTGTATTTTCTCCTGAACAACCTGAAAACGAATCAAACTCTTTCTTTAATGTAACACCCCGTGTTTTCGAATGTCAAAGTCAAAGTCAAAGTCAAAGTCCAAGTCAACTTTGACTATTAATGTTTCTTTTTACTTTTCGTATTATGTGGAGTAAGTGTTGTCTAAATGAAATGATCGAATGTTTAACCAATGCGACCGATTTACGACTGTGAATAGTAGGAAGTAACAATGCGATAAAGTTAATCAATCAATAATCAAGTTAATCGACTCATCAATCGAACTCGAGACTCGAACTATGCGAAATTGGTGTGGTAATACTTATGTGTGTGTGTGCCTTATGTGTTACTTGTGCGTGTTTACTTTATGTTTTGTGTGGAATCAATCGAAACTTGAAAAGCAATCAAACTCAATCGGAACCGACATCGAAACGTGATTTGTAGATGATTGTATGTTAGATATAGTAGTTGGGACCGAAAGTAATTTGACTAGGAACTCTATCGTATTCGTATCATCGTCCGTCGAAATCGAAATATCGGAAACAGTCGCGAAATACTCGAAAAGGGGTTCCTGATCGAACAGGAATCACTGATCGAACAGGCTAGCCGATCGAACATGCTGTTCGATCGAGCAGCCCAGCCGATCGGAGATCCTGGCCGATCGGCTACCACTTTCCTCTTTTGGAGCCTATAAATAGCCCTGTCATTGTCACTCTTTCTACTTTTGGAAAGCTCTGACCGAACCAGCCCTTGTTCTTCACCTTTTCTCAGATTTCTCTCAACTCCGATAAGTTTTCACTCTAATTCTTGTACGTTTTTGATCATTACATAATTCTACACCTTTCTATCTTTCAAAACTTGATTTCTAACCATGAAATCATCAAGATCTAAGTGTTCTTGGATGGTATCATCATGGTGTTCTTGAAGAACATCATACTTTGGCCTCATTCAACCATGAATAGCTTAGATCTGACCGATTTCCACATAAACAAACAAAGATCTTCCATAGATCTAAACATTTTCACACAAATCCAAACCTTTTTTAAGAGGATAAAAGAGTTGAAAGAAATAATTACAAGTTTTTCTCAATCTTTTACACTCAAAACCTTAAAACCGATAGAAACAAAGCTCGAACCAATTAACTAATCATTCTAACAGTCAAGAGGTTCAAGATTCGGATTCTATCCACGAGGTTCACCGATTTCGGGTTAAACATCAAACTACCGTTCCGAACAGTTCACCGGTCGGACTTGGGTGATTCCTGTCCGAACCTGTGAAGCATGTAAGAACCCACGTTCTATGGTTTAACTCGCTGTCAAAATACCTTAAAATCATGACAAACAACCAAAGCAGCCAAGTGTTAGACGAAAGGCCGAGCAGGTCAGAAATGCTGGCCGAACGGCTAGGCTGTTCAAACGAACAGCCCAGCCGATCGAACATACCAGCCGATCGGCTAGCACATGGTCCCACACTTTTCAAAACTTCATGAAGTATGCTATTGACGAAGTGATGTTCGATTGAATATGCTACTCGATTGGTAAACATTACTCTTCGGATCATGAGATACTATGCTTCAACACTTAATCGATTTTGCAACTCGTTCGTAGTATGGAATGCTAGCCAATCGAACAGGCTGTTCGATCGAGTGACATCCTTTTGAGAACTACTTCTGAAGTTCCTAACCGATCGGTTAAGCCGGCCGATCGAACAGGCCGTTCGATCGATTGACCTGAAAGGTAAGAACACTTCAGTGTTCTCAAATACTACAACGAAAACTTCACAAGTTCAAACCATCATACACAAACACATCAGAGGAAGAAACAATCCACTCGGATGGTCCAGTCGATCGAGCTTACCAGCCGATCGAACATGACTGCTCAAACGGACTTTCAAGCCGATCGAACAGCCCGTTCTATCGAACCTGCTGTTCGATCGACCAGGCTATTCGATCCATTCACACTTGTTTACATGTCCGTGTTACTCATTGTCGTGCTATCGAACTATTCAGGCTAACCCTACTCTCAGCGCTCCCTTCAATCCATAATCAATCACTGTGAGTATACTCGAATCCCTTTTTGCTTTAGCACTTTTGGGTGTTACATATGTTACTTATCAAAATCACAAACGAACACACTATTCAAACTATTTGAACGCTAACCGATTGCATGTATTACGTGACTAAATGTATGCTTATTGTTATGTTTACACGTGGAATGCTGTCTACCTGCCTTAGCAACGTAGTACTATCGTTTGGACTCAGCGCCCGTTCACACGGGGGTTGTTAAGGACAAATACTTGCATGGATTACGGTGGTAATCATGTATTGCGAACTGTCTTGGACAGTCAACCCGCAGTCGTTGGTATCGATAGGACCATGTCGATAATTAACATGCATCATTTCCCTCTGTGTACGTGCTGGTTATGCGTAAACTATTCGAACTCTATATGCTATTATTAAACTTGTATGCTCACCTTTACATTCTATGTGTTGACTTTATTTTAATGTATGTGACAGGTGTTTAAGATGTTTGCTTGCTAGGGAAGTGAAGCTAGAATAAAGCCTTAGAAGCCCCCAACAAATAGTTGTCTGTCAGGAACAAGCATCTAGGGCATAGTTGTCTGTAGATCTTGTCAGGCTGGGTCTTTAGGAGCATTTGAACAATATTTATGTTTTGTATTAACTTAAATCTGAGTTGTCGGAACAGAACTACTTGTTTGGATGTTATCTGTAATAATGTATTTGTTTATTCGGGATACGGTATAGGACGTATCTTTAACTAGATTATATGGATAGTTGTTATGGAAACTTCTGAACAATCTGTTTCGCTCAGTGCCATGCCTCGATGATTCCATTATCGGTTGGGGTGTGACATTTAATACATTTATTTTATTAATTGTTTCACTACTCATATTAAAGAAATTTGTATCCATGATTCGGAAACACGTTTATCAAGACAGTCCCCTTACAAGCGGAATAACCTACAAACAGAAAACAATTTCAAGCAAAATAAGCTTTTCCACAAAATAATCCTGATTTCGCTTGAAATTCAAGCGGAATCAAACTGATTTGAAGCGGAATCAGACTTTGAATGAAACTACTGATTAAAACATAAAAGCTCGACAAACAATGATTAAAGCTTTTGATTGGGCCGCTTTGTCAAATAGACTATTTCTGCTTTGTATCTTGGGCCGACGACTTGATTGGGCCAACACTTTTAGATCAAAACAATTTATCACCTTGCCGACAAAAACTATTATGTGAAATTATTGATTGGGCTGTGATTTAAAGTACTACTATATCATTGGGCCGATAACATTTGACTTTAACAACTTATTCACATGAACCGGTTATTGATTGCAATTTGTATTGATTGGATCGCTGATTGGGCCATTAATTATGTTGAAACTTGGGCCAATGAACTCACATGCAATGTCTGATTTCAATTTGACCTCTCAATTTTATCGATTAACGAATCACATGCAATATTAATTAAAATGTCCAGACAACTTTCTAGCTTCACATGCAAATCGACAACTTGAATTCTGATTGGGCCGATAATAAGAAATCACATGCAACATTCAATTATGACCTGACAAACTATAAGACCAAACGATTGCTGATTGGACCAATAATGTGTGTTTACTCAAAAACAACCAATAAAGTTCAAGCAAAATCAGGATTTAACCCTCGAGCGGAATCAGATTTTAATCCCTTGGAGCGGAATTACACGAATGATTAAAGCGGAATCAAGACGTAATTTGTTGGAGCCAAATCAGCAGACAAATCTTTGAAGTGGAATCACCCGAATGCAGTTTAAAGCGGAATCAGGAAGATTTTGAGCGGAATCAGAATGATTCCTCGAGCGGAATTAGATGTTTGGAATGAAATCAGATGTTTGGAGTGAAATCTGATGTTTGGAGCGAAATCAGATTGATTTTGGAGCGGAATTAGGATAATTTTGGAGCTGAATTAGAACCTTAGACACCAAACACTTGATCTCGCTTGAAATTCAAGCGGAATCATCAAACCCTTCGTTCGAGCGGAATTAGATTCTAGGCCATTTTTAACCACTTTTAAGCTGTATTTTAAGCTGAAACTCTCAAGGGTTTGTAAAATGTCAATTTTACACAATATGTCAAAAATTTGGCCGATTTTAACCGTGAAAATTGGAACAGTTGTGAAAAGAAGGTGAAGGAATCAGAGTATTCCAACGAAAATGAGCTAAACGGTAAGAACTCTTCCTCCTGAGCTCTGGTACCACATGTAGGATCGTGAAACGACCTAACGAGTCGATCAGAAGAGTGCTCAGACAGAATCAGAGGCGGAATTCATTGATTCTGCCTTTGTTTAGCTTGTTTAACACTAGAGTTCACTAATTTGTCTTTATTTATTGATCTTCTAACAAATTACAAGCTGGAGACGTTTTGGCAGGGCTTCGCCGTCACATACATGAACTGAACTACTGAACTCCTTGATTCCGCTCGAGACTGCCTATATATAGGCTTGGGGTTACGCTTGAACATGCATGTGCATTTCGAGCGGAATCAGAAATTACATTTGGAGCGGAATCATAAAGTTACATTTGGAGCGGAATCAGCAATTAACTTTTCAAGTGGAATCAGGATATTAAGTGATTTCGCTTGAAATGACATTGTGTCATTTCGAGCGGAATCAACACTAATTCACATATCCTCAATTTCCGTGCACTATACAATCAGCCCTACACTAAGACTCGAACAAAGATGAAGTCGACAGACAACTGCACCAACAAATTGTAACATCCTATTCTTACCCAATGCCATTTCATTTGTTTTCTCTCTTGTTTCCCCTTTTTAGAATGCCTCCACGATGCGAAAATCAGGTACCTATTGAAGAGATGGCAGCTGTCATTATGCAGCAAATGACTGCTGCAATCTCGAACATCGTTGCTCAATGTAACCAAGCTCTCAACAACAATAATGCCCCCTGCAACTTCAAGACGTTCAACTCGGCTAAGCCATCAAAGTTTTCTGGGTCTCAAGAAGCGACTGCACTTCTACAATGGTTCGAGAGTCTAGAGAGCACCTTCAGGCATGTTCAATGCCCAAATGAGTGAAAGGTAGAATTCGCATCTAGTGTCTTTGAGAAACGAGCTTTGACATGGTGGAATGGTGTGATGAGAGATAGGGGTTCCGATGTGGCACTGGCTCAAACGTGGGAAGAGCTCCGAGCTCTGATGATGAAGGAATTCTGTCCTCGTCACGAGATCAGGGCCTTGGAAAGGGAATTCGACGATCTTAAGCAAGATAGCGGTGAGCATCGAGCCTACACGGGTCGTTATGAGGAGTTAAGTCTGTTATGCCCGAATATGGTTACGCCTTTGCATAAGGCAATCGAAAAGTACATTGATGGCCTCCTTGACCCAGTATAAGACATTGTGACTGGTAGTAACCCCACTACAGTTAGGCAGGCCATTGAGCTATCTGCTACCTTGACTGAATCTCAAATCAGGAAAGGTAAACTTTTCCGAAAAGGTGATAAGAAACCAATCAAGGAATCGAAACCCAAAGATAAACAGACTGGATCCTCCAAGAAGTCAAAGAAGCGAAAAGCTTCCCAGAACTTCGCCGTGGTTTCTCACAATGATCAAGCTGCCCCCAACCAACCAGCTCAACCCCCTGCTAGGAAGCCATACAACGAAACTGCACCCTTTGGCAACCAATGTAACCTTCATCATCATGCTAGTGTGAAGTGCCGCAAATGCCAAATTTGTGGACTTATAGGTCATACAGCAAGAGTTTGCTGAGCTGCAGTTGCACCAAATCAAGCTGACAACAATCGTGCTCATGCTCGTTTTCCACCAGGTTCTTGCTACAACTGTGGTGAGATGGGTCATTTTCGAAGAAATTGCCCAAAGCTTGCTCATGCAAATCCAGCACAGGGATGAGCATCTGACCGACTAAAAGACAACACCGTTTAGATATTATCACGTCTTATGTATTATCTTCTTTTGTTGTCAAGGTCCATGAAACAATTGTTATCGTTGTTTATAAATAAATCTTTTATTTACATTGCAATGTATTTATGTGGTTGCATGTATAAACAACATATCCCCTACAATACCGACAATCAGGGAATCGTATTCCTTGAAGAACAAACTACCCCCAAATTCCTCTATTTTATGATCTCTTGCGTTTTCCATGAAAATCCTAAGTACTCGTTTCTTCCAAGAAAACGAAGTACAAGGCGCAAGTTACAACTCTGGACGAATACCCGAAGTACCACTATAAATCCTTAATAGGGTACCTAAGGGTATTTCCGTAAATCCTAAAATTGTTGTGTTCCTTAATTCGAATATTTACGTTTCTTTGAAAACAAAATCGAATTTTTGGAAGATCATCCTATCTTTTCAGATAGATTCTTGAGGACATTGAAGTCCATCAGCTGGTTTCCTGGTGTACCTTGAATATCCATGTTCAATCGACAACAAGTTAATAACAAATTAATAATCAAGTCAAACAATTATGTGATTATGTGCTTATGTGTTCCCTTTTATGTTTTTATGTGATCCAAATTTTTGTTATCCAAATCCTCGTAGAATCTTCCATATTTTCGTATAAGGGATTCATAGTAGAACATCCAAAGGTACTACCTTAAATCCTTAATGGGCTTCTACATAATAGTTAAGACCCTTGGATTATAAAGTACTATTCCATAATTAGACCCTTTGAGTGCTCTAGTTAAACAGATTGATCCAAAAAATCTGGTTAGGAATATCATGTGATGATATAGCTGAAATACTCCTTGGCGGTCTAATTTTCTTCCCCTTCACATTACAAAACGAAATGTGCGGACTGTGCAAGGAATTACGTAATTAGGGATGCATACATAATTATGGAATTCAGTGCACAGAAACCACAGCAAGTTTTGTCATGTGTCTAGAGTTGAATCAATTCATTTCCATTTCTGAAGAAATACCCATTGAGGAAAATGACTCATTCCGTTCATTTTTGTTTCTGAAGAATATCCATCGAGGGAAATGAATATCCTTGATTCTTCCTTCATTTCCATTTCTGAAGAATACCCATTGAGGAAAATGACTCATTCCGTTCATTTTCGTTTATGAAGAATATCCATCGAGGGAAATGAATATCCTTGATATTTCCTTCATTTTCATTTCTGAAGAATACCCATTGAGGAAAATGACTCATTCCGTTCATTTTCGTTTCTGAAGAATATCCATCGAGGGAAATGAATATCCTTGATTCTTCCTTTATTTTGCTTTTCTGAAGAATACCCATTGAGGAAAATGACTCAGTTCCGTTCATATTCGTTTCTGAAGAATATCCATCGAGGGAAATGAATATCCTTGATTGTTCCTTCATTTCCATTTTTGAAGAATACCCATTGAGGAAAATGACTCATTCCGTTCATTTTCGTTTCTGAAGAATATCCATCGAGGGAAATGAATATCCTTGATTCTTCCTTCATTTCCCTTTCTGAAGAATACCCATTGAGGAAAATGACTCATTCCGTTCATTTTCGTTTCTGAAGAATATCCATCGAGGGAAATGAATATCCTTGAAACTTCCTTCATTTCCATTTCTGAAGAATACCCATTGAGGAAAATGACTCATTCCGTTCATTTTCGTTTCTGAAGAATACCCATCGAGGGAAATGAATATCCTTGACTTTTCCTTCATTTCCATTTTGAAGAATACCCATTGAGGAAAATGACTCATTCCGTTCATTTTCGTTTTCTGAAGAATGTCCGTTGAGAGAAATAACAGGATTATGCCTTGCATATCTTTGATGGGTTATTCTACGCATATAAATAAAAACCCTAGATTCCATGCAAGAGAATTATTTAACACTGCGTCACAGACAGACTCCTACGAATAAATTTCAGGACGAAATTTCCTAAAGTAGGGAAGACTGTGACACCTATGCCTCTGCAACCATCAAACAAATACCAAATTTATGAAATATTGTGTTTCATACTTGGGATTTGTAAAAATATGTGTATCGTTTGCACATATCAATTCATGTTCGATTTCAAGCTTTAAATCGCTTTCTGGACGGTTATACGCGCACTGATGCGTAAATATAACCAGTTTAATGCAACGGACACTCCGGAATAGTGAAATAGGCTTAACATACCTTAAATAACCTTTACATAACTTAGAAATAAGTTTTGGAGGGTTTGGTGTGGCGAAATCAAGTTTATTCACTTACAGGGACTAATTTCGACAAACTGCGAAAGTATGCCGATTTGTATTGTAACGAACATTCCGGAACTTGATCATAATTTAAATATGCCCTAAATATCCTTTACATAGCTTAGAAATAGGCTTTGAGATGTTTTGTGCGCAAAAATAAACTTTCTTGATCAATAGGGACTAAAAGCATCAAAAAGTGCACTAGTATGCATTTTCGCGCATATCATACGTTCTGAATATATCCGGACATCCAAAAAATTTATGTAATCAATAAAATATTTTATTTTAGTGATTGGCAGGATAAAATTCCATTCGTCGCGTAATTTGGATCGTTTTTCGCGTCCGTTCGTGTTTCGTCGTAATTAACCAAACAACGCAACCGTACGACCAAACGAACTGACATCCGAGATATTTTTGAGCACATTTTAAGTTCCCTATACTTTAACTTCGTTTTAGATCTTTGAAATGGGGTTAACGGGGCTTAAACGTGTCAAAAATGTATCAAAAACCAAGTTTTGGGCATGCAGGGGCTAAAAGTGTAAATCTGTCAAAGTTCTTAGGCCTGGGGCGTAAGCCCAGGCTTATTCTTACGCGGCCGGCGAGAGCTGCCCAGATCAGAAACATTGAATCTGGATATCCAGCTGGTTTTTGATGGTTTTGAACATTGTCTTGGCATACCTTGGGCTATATTTGATGGTTTTTTAGGTTCCAATTGTTTAGAAATACCATGTGCCCAAGTGGAGGGCCAAGATTAAAGCTCAAAATTCGAGAAACGATCCTAACAGTTTACCGAATTCTATAAATACCCATGCCCTCCATTTGATTTCTTCACACTTGATCTAAATTACACTCTAACTTGGAGCCTTTGCTTCATACTTGAGTGATTTAGATCAAGATCTTCCTAGCTTGGACCCTTTGTAAGCGTTCTTTCGTTCTTTTATGCGTTTTAAGCACGAAAGTCAAACGGAGTTTGACTTTCAGCTTTGACCAGTTTCTGGTCAACACAAAGTTCATTTGAACTTTGCAACGTGAGCGTAATCACGATGGTTATAGTCCCTTGTGACTATACCTACTGATTACCACGTTGAATAGGTGTAGTGACGAGTCGTAGTTTCGGCCAAAATGCGTATTTATGCGTATTTTGTAACCAAACTACTCTTGGGTATCAAAACTGTTTATTTTAATACCAAAACCTATTTTCTAACTTAACTAAACATGTTTTAGCATGTTTAGCTCGTCACTTTTAGTTTAATGCTTATGTAGAGTCGTAAGTCAAGCGGTCTAAACAACTGCTTAGACGTTCGAACTAGACCCGTTTGGTCGATCATTAGGATCCGATCAAACATGTTTTGTGACCATAGTTGTATAGGGAATGACCTTCCGAGGATATACCTTATGGTCCCTTCGTTTAAGTAGTTATATGATAGGTAGTTTATATGCCTTAGGAAAATGACCAAAATGCCCCTTTTATGCATAATTGATATTTAAGCATATGTAACCCAAACTTTTGTCACTTAACTGATTATGCAACATAATTAAACATGTTTAGGCATATAATACTTGTCATAGGACTAGTTAGGCGTTCCAAACGCGTTTTACGCGAACGACGCGTTAAAGTAGCATAAGCTACCTAAACTGGTCGTAATGGGTCGTAAGCACTTAGGTTAGGTTTCATTTTAGTATGTAGGCTTTGTTAGACCATATCATATGAGTTCCAATACTCATTTGGTTTACGAAACGTCATACTATCCGATCTTCCGATTTAGGTCCGTTTATTAACTTAGTTACCTATATTAAGTGTGGTTTGATTTCCGTGATCCCTCTAGCATTGCTTGGTAGTTATTCATGACTTCTAAGCATCCTCAAGTGAGTACATAGTCCCCTCTTTTACTGTTTTTCAAACGTTTTGGGGTGAAACACATGTGCTTACTTGCTACTTTCATGCTTTCCACGTTTTCATATCATATAGTTGATATGTTCATTAGTACACTATTAGTACATGATTTCATTATGTTTTGCTATGTATGTTCACTTAACATGCTAGCCCATTGTTGTACATTTTGAACTGTTTGAACCATTTGATGTATGTGAACCATTGGTAATCATTTGATATATGCGAAGCATTTGTAACCATTTGATTGATGTGAACCATTTGTAACCATTTGATATATGTGAATCATTTGTTACTGTTTGAACCGTTGGGTTAGGGAAGTGATTAGGTAACGGGGCGGGTGTAATGTGTTAAAAGCATGGTGGATACGCTTCCTATATATAAGTGCTTTTAACACATTATATATCGTTGCGTTATCAAGATCACTTGGGTAAACGATTTTGAAACGATGTCACACAATGATGTTTTCTAAATAATATAAACCGTACGAGTTTTGTTAACGAGTTTCTACGATATGTTTTACAATTTGATTTCATAAAACAAATGTTTTGGAGTTAAGAATCATGGCTACGAGATTTTATAAATCATATCCAACTTGATTTGAGTTGGTTAATTATGTCGCAATACTATACTTATCAAAATAAGGTTTTTAAATAAGTATTGCAACATGTAAAACGAGCCATGAATCTGACACTCACATAAAACCTATGTACTCACAGGCATTTTTATGCTGACGTATTTTCACATGTGTTTCAGGTACCATAGTCGATGATGTTTGATGATGATACTTGTGTACGCTCACATAGGAATGGACGAGGCCTTAGTGACTTAATAACAATGAAAGTTTATTTGTTCCTGTTTTGTTTCTAATTCCAATGTAATGTAATACATTTAATTCAATAAAATAAAACTGTTTAATCCATGGATGTGAAACAATGATTCTGTTACAACACTCCACGACGTTTCCGCCACGTTTTGTTGTTTTACGTGGTCGGGGTGTGACAATTTATGCGCAAAAAATAGACCAAAATGGATTTCATTCCCCACTACCATACCTCGTAACCAAGCATGAATTTCCCTCGAATTAAATTAATATTTAACTAAGTAAAAGAGGTCGTGAAGACTCACAACTTGCGTTCCATGCGTATGCTAGCAAAAATTAAAGTGTCTGAAAATAATTACTCCGACCTACATGCGCTCTAACTTTAATAAGACACTAGGTCTAAATACGTGTCTACCCGACAAGTCGTTCCCAAAGTTGGTCAAACAAAACGAGATATTAACATTTTAGTTAAAATGTTAAACATTACGACGTGTTGGTGGGTGATTATCCAAATGTTTATATATATATATATATATATATATATATATATATATATATATATATATATATATATCTATACTACTTTAATAAGCATATAGGAAGGTCAAGAATGGTCATTTGCCATTGTACAACCATTTGAAGCCCATTATACAAGCATTTAAGCATGGATGTGTTGAAAACTTCTTTTAACACGCGGCCAATAAAAGATTAGGGTTTCTCCAATCACATCTCACATTTCAAAATTCAAATCCCGTTCTCATCTGCTTTCTCTCTCTATCTCTCTCGAGATTCACATCTCACGTTTCAAATTTTTTGTTATCCGGCCCCTATCTGCTATCTCTCTCTCTCTCTCTCTCTCTCTCTCTGTGACTCAAGAAGATCAAGCGTATACAAGGGGATCGATGAAGATTTCACCATATCGATGAAGATTCCGACTTCTCTCATCGGCGGTTGTAGATGCTGGTTGTCTGGTTGATCTCGGTTTTGACCATTCGACAAATCCTGAGGTAAGATCTTGAGTTTTCATCACTGATTGCATGTTTTGGTTCATTAAGTAATCGTATTTTATGTTGGCCGTGAAGAAAACATTTCCCAAAAGGTTGGGAGTGGAGTCGGGTGTAAGAAGTAGTGGGAACAAAACTGAACGCAGAGTAGCCAGATCTTTTTTAAGTTTCCCCCAGATTCTCCACTTTTTTTTCTCACACACGCTTCAATGGCGTCCGTACAACAGTTATCTGCAATCAAGGTACGCAATCATCACTTCGATTCAACTCTTAGGTTACTAAGGCTCGAAAGTGCTTATGGTTGGTGCTGGTGGTATCGTTTGCGAGCTTCTCAAAACCCTAGCTTTTTCAGGTTTTCGGGATATTCATATTGTAAGTCAACTTTGCGCTAATGTTAGTGATAGTTATTGTTGTTATCATTGTTTATTATTAAATCTTCATTGACTTATTCTGTTGTTTTGAGTGTAATTAGTGGTTTGTGGATGCTTGGTGGTTGCTTTTTGACCTTAGGGCTTAGTTTGTTTGCTATGTCTTGGTGTAGTTGGTGTTAGTGATACTGGTTGTTGACACAATTTAACGAGGAGATTTGTTTTTTATATGATTAATGGATAATAATAGTTCTATTAGTTTTTAACTATTTTTTATTATTGTTTAATTTTATGATGATTAATTGTATATGTTTGTTTTTTTGTTTGTGTTTAGCTGTTATGATAGTAAACTTGACTGGATTTGGATGAAGATGGTTTTTTTTGAAAATAGATACACATTTACTGAACCAGGTTACTTAATTTCATATATGTTTGATAATGAATGTTAATTTTACTTTTGATGGAAAGAAGAAGCAAAACTCAAGATCCTCATTGAAAACTATGGTACTGGAGATTATTGGGTTGATCTCCCTCACAAATCTGTTAATTTTGTTTTTAGTTTTAAATACGAAATACAAAATAATTATTTTTATAAAGAATACGATATTCTTATGAATAAATTTTAACATTCGAGACATTGTGATGTAATTTTTTTTCGGATTTTAGTTCTTGCTGGTCCGTTTTTATATTTCTATACAAAATCCCTAATCGTCTTTCACAACCGCGTACATCTGAACAGTAGCAGCCGAGTGAGACACAACTTGACAGAAATTGGGCAGGGAGCTTTGTTGAAAGAGGGGTTCTAGGAATTGCACTAGCTCTCGCATACATCGCCAACTGCTAATTGTTTTGTTATATGAATTACTTTTTGCAGCGGGTAACATTTCTAGGCAAAATACACATTCAGATATAAATTGTTTGTTTCGATAAGGAGTCTAATATTCAGTGGCTTTTATTCAGTTTCGTTCTTGAGCATTTTTAGTGTATTTGTTATGTTCTTGATTCATTCCCAGGTTTAAGGGTTGCTTATTAGTCTGGTATCTTCCGCTAATTATATTGTGTTAAATATCTAATCATCTTGCTGCGTTACTATCTAAATAGGTAGAAAGAATCGTTACTGAAGCTGACAAGTTCACAAAAGAAGACAAGGAAAAAAGTGACGCCAGATTCAGTTGTTTACCAAACAGAGAAACAATTAAAGGGAACCTTCATATGTGAAAGAAAAGCTGGAGGCCAAACTCGGTGAGCTCAAGGTGGCCATATCTAGCAGGTGAACACCAACCATGGATGCACTCACCCAAGAGGTGATGCAAATGGGCCAGTCTCTCTACAACTAGCCTGGTACACCAGGGGCGGGCCAACCCCACCTGGTACTGAGTTGTCGGAATCATCATCAGACAAGGGGCCAGAAGGTGACTTTATCGACGCAGATTTACCGACATCAAGTGAGTTTAGATTGAAGATTTTACTCCAAATAACGAGTCAAATGTTTTTTTAATTAGAAGAGTATTTTACTACAAACAATGAGTCAGGCGCGCTTTTTAGGGCTTCTTGTAATTACTCTAGGCGTTGAGCTAAAAAGCCCCAAGGTGTGAGCCTTGTTGCGCCTCACGCTTAAGGTGCGCTTTTTAAAACCCAACATGTATGTTTATTATTGATACATAATTATGGATTTGCTTATTGAGGTATAACTGTGTATGTTGACAGGCCAAACAGACCCTGCTGATGTTTTGCAGTATGATGTAATGCAGGTCAAGGTTAGTATAAGTTTTTATTAATGTGTTTTGCAACTTGACTGTATTTGACCGTTTCTGACAACTGGTTACCATGTAGAGTTAATTTCTTCAGACCAAGTGACATGTTGCATCTGTATTTTTGAAGGAGGAACCAAAGAATGATGACATAGCAGCTGAAAATGAAACTGATTCGGACGGTGAGGACGGTGACATTCTCAATGAAATGCGTGAAGTTTTGTATACGGTTTAAAGTTTTAATCATCAACATAAGTACTTACGTTACTTTTAAATGTTCATCTACAGGAGGATGATGCAGAACCAGCCTCTAAAGAAGAAGAAGAAGGGAGCACGATGACGATAGTGATGGCTCAGACGAAGAAGATGATGGTTCTAAAGAGGAGGATGAACCTAAAACCAACAATATCCAAAACATTGTTTGTTGGCAATCTAAGCTATTCTGTTGAAGAAAATGATTTGTATGTACATCTTATTTGTGAGTTTTGCAACTTTACCGTTATGGACCGTTTCATTTGATTGATAAATTTTAACCGATTCGGCCTGGATGAGGTTTTTTTTTGCTCTTGTCATAGAGGGAAAAAATGGCAATTTGAATTTATGTTTTTTTTTCTAAATTTGTCAGTAGTCCCGAGTCTGTCATCAAACGATTTGAGCAACGAGAATACGCAGTAGATAGTAAAGGTGTCGTGGAATACATTAGAGCTCTTGTTGCCACTGACACGATTTCTGAATATAATTTGGAAAGCCTTCCACTCTTTCTGCATTGGTAACTTAAATCATTATCGAACTTTTCTTTATTGATTACTCTGAATAGTTGTTTATTGATCATGGTAAGCTACATCTTATTAATTAAGTTTGTTTAACTGGAATGTGTTTGATTCGGCCAACTATAGGCCCTTTGAGAGTTCGATTCATCACCCGGTACAGTCAAGCGGAAGCCTATATGCCGAGCTTCTTCCGAAGAAAAGGTTAATGTTAAGATTCTTTGAGTTAAGAATATACTTAAGTTAAAAGTCATTTCCTTTTTGCTACAGGAAGTGGCTGAGCTTGTACAAAGGACACATTTACTCTGTTTAATTGGACGAGGATGATTGATTGATAGTGCTTGGGCGTCGTTTACCAAAAAACACCCAATTTTGGGATGACTACGCATGGTCAAAGTTCCATTTATCAAACCAGAAAGAAACGAGTAAATCCTTTTTTAGGCTGGCTAGACGGCAACATATTGGCGATGGACGGATCAGATCGAATAACGGAGACTCATCAAGTGATAGTGATACAGAACAAAGCCTTACTGCATATTATGCTGTTGCAATCACACTTGCAAATTCACCAGAGGAAAGAAAATGACGTGAAAGTCGTTCAAAGCGTTTTGAAAAGAATCATGGCAACCGAGCAGCATCTAATCTTGTCAAAACCAAAAACACCGGTAGAAAATTCTCTACTAGAAGTGCAAATTCCTCTGTGTTGGCAAATAGTAACAGTTTCGATGAGGGTACCGCCAGCCGGGGGGGGGGGTAACATTGCATTTGTTCAATCAGCTTATGAACTCCAATATCTTTCGGTACCCGTCGAAATTGAACGTGCTTGCTTGTAGGTGTTGTTATTTGATGTCCTATAATTGTAGTTGATGTTTGAGTTGATCATAATGTAAGTTATGGTTATTTTTTTGGTTTGATTTTTATGAAATTTATGCGATTCAGACCAGTAAAGATTAAATAGACAGAGGGTATTTGCTTGATATGGCAGATTGCAGTGATACCACAGTCTCTTTTCTTACTATGATAATATGCCTCCAAAAGGTAAAATTTATAACATCTACTAGAGGTGGCGAAATGGATGGGTTGGGTAGGTTGGATAACGGGTCAAAACATGTAATTATTGGGTTTGTAAAACAGAACAGTTTTGGTTGACCAGAGTTTAGTTTTTTTATAGACTTTCTTGTTACTTATTTATGTAGCATTTGCATGTCCTGATTTCAAGTGTTATATTATTTCAAAGACATCTAATTGTTAAAATAAAATGCTCTTGATTTACGTTTTCAGGCATTTTTTGACCCGTTTCTTTTTTTAGCTTTTACTACCAAACAAAAACATGAATGGCTGAGAGTGTACTCTTGCACCTTTTTGTCAAATGCTTCACCTTTTTTGCTTTGGCCTCAAATATCCAACAAGGAATTAGCCGAAGTGGATTTGGAAATGTTGATCGCAACCCACCTATGCACCCATGTTGCCACCTCAAGTATGAAGCATAGATATAGTTTGTGTAATATCCAGTATGAGTTTCTCATATCTTGTTTTTTTACGGCTATGGGGCATGAATAGCGTCCTTTGCACAAACCTATATAAACTCATCTTTCTTTGGTTGATACCACTCACTCCAATTGTTAACAAATGACTTGAATCCAAGATATTTTTGTACTCCACTTTTAGTTAATAACATGTTTAGAAAGCCCAATCGTCAGAATCAGTTCAGTTTATCAACGTATCATTTTATGATACTAAATAAATACTCTATTTTAAATACATGTTTCTTTTTAACAAAACTTATACAGAAATGTTAAGGGAAAAAATTTAACGAATGTAACTTATTAAAAGAATATCAAATACCTAAAAAGGGAAATATGATTTAAAAAAGAAAAAAATATTAAAAATCGAAAATAAATGGAAGAGGAAATATTGTTTAAGGAAAGGAAAAAATGAAAATATGTAAAAAAGTTAATAGTAAATATAACAATCAAGTATTACAATATTAAAATAATAAATAATTAAAAAATAAATGACATGTAGCCTGTCTGACCCATTCTTTAAGCAAAAAAAAATTAGATTTTAGTTATAACCCAACTCAACTGAACATTCTATTGCACACCCTTAGAATTAGTAACAAATGTTGTGTTTTCCGTTGCATCGCGAAATTGGTTTTGATTATGGCTCAAAACCGAACTGCCTCGTACATAGCCCTAAACTCATCACCCTAAATGATATGTTTCCCGCCGCATCGCGCGGGTAAACAGCTAGTGTATATATATATATATATATATATATATATATATATATATATATATATAGGGTAGGGTTCTAGAGTGAACACTAATGTATTTGCGAACTGAGTGAACAAATCTGGGCCATTGATTTACACACGTGGATGACTTGGATTTAATCATTCAATCGTAAAATACACTAGTGTATTTCATCATTAAATCCTGACCATTGATCTACACACATGTATGGCTAGGATTGGTTCGCTCAGTTCGCAAACTACACTAGTGTGCACTCTTGAACCTAATCCTATATATATATATATATATATATATATACATATATATATATATATATATATAGGGGATGGTTCAAATGAAAACCACTTTTATTGTGAAAACTCGAAAACTAACTAAAAAAGCCTAAAAAAAACCTAAAAACATACAAATTTTTTTTTTTTTACAATATTTTTTAGAAAAATCGCTACTTTTTATATATGGAAAAAAATTTCAAAAAAAAAACAAAAAAAAAAAGTTTTTGGTTGTACTGCACATGTGCACTAATACGGAAAGCCTAACCCACTTAACCCACCCCCCACCGACACCCCCCAAAAACCTAAACCCCCCACCCCCCCCCCCCAAAAAAAAAAAAACTAAATTCACCCTCCCACCAAAAGCCTAACCCCCCCCCCAAACCTAAACCCCCCACCCCACCCTCCCGAAAACCTAAAACTAAACCCTAAAAATAAACCCGAAAAAAACCTAACCCCCCCACCCCCACCCCCCAAAAACCTAAACCCCCCTCCCCCCCACACCCAAAAACCTAATCCTAATCCTAAACCTCCAAAAAAACTAACCCTAAAAGCTAAACTAGAATCAAAAAGCTAATTTTAAGCATGTAATGCACATTGTAGTACATGTTATATTGCACATGTGCACTACTATAATAATAGTATTGAAAACAAGACGACACCATAAATCTTTTTTTATGTCATAAAAAATATGCTCGAATATACTTGAATGAAAGATAAGAAAATTTGTGATCTTATGGTGCCATTTTTGTTTTAAAATGATAACGTATGGAGAAATGGGAAATGTTTGAAAAGTTATATATTTTTTGTTCCAATTTTACCCCTCCTTCATTAAAAGTCTTCCCCCCCTCTTTTTTAGTGGGTTTTAGTTAGTTTTCTAGTTTTCACAATAACTAGTGGTTTTCATTTGAACCTTCCCCTATATATATATATATATATATATATATAGGGGAAGGTTCAAATGAAAACCACTAGTTATTGTGAAAACTAGAAAACTAACTAAAACCCACTAAAAAGGAGGGAGGGAAGACTTTTAATGAAGGAGGGGTAAAATTGGAACAAAAAATATATAACTTTTCAAACATTTCTCATTTCTCCATACGTTATCATTTTAAAACAAAAATGGCACCATAAGATCACAAATTTTCTTATCTTTCATTCAAGTATATTCGAGCATATTTTTTATGACATAAAAAAAGATTTATGGTGTCGTCTTGTTTTCAATACTATTATTATAGTAGTGCACATGTGCAATATAACATGTACTACAATGTGCATTACATGCTTAAAATTAGTTTTTTGATTCTAGTTTAGCTTTTAGGGTTAGTTTTTTTGGAGGTTTAGGATTAGGATTAGGTTTTTGGGTGTGGGGGGAAGGGGGTTTAGGTTTTTGGGGGTGGGGTGGGGGGTTAGGTTTTTTTCGGGTTTATGTTTAGGGTTTAGTTTTAGGTTTTCGGGAGGGTGGGGGGTGGGGGGGTTTAGGTTTTTTTTTTTTTTGGGGGGGGGGTTAGGCTTTTGGTGGGAGGGTGAATTTAGGTTTTGGGGGGGGGGGTGGGGGGTTTAGGTTTTTGGGGGGTGTCGGTGGGGGGGTGGGTTAAGTGGTTTAGGCTTTCCGTATTAGTGCACATGTGCAGTACAACCAAATTTTTTTTTTTTTTTTTTTGAATTTTTTTTTCCATATATAAAAAGTAGCGATTTTTCTAAAAAAAATTTAAAAAAAAAAATTGTATGTTTTTTAGGTTTTTTTAGGCTTTTTTTAGCTAGTTTTCGAGTTTTCACAATAAAAGTGGTTTTCATTTGAACCATCCCCTATATATATATATATATATATATATATATATATATATATATATATATATAGAGGCTGATTAATGTACAATACCTCCTATCCTATATTATGTACGCGATGTCCACAACCGTAGGATCTTTAATCCATCAAACTAATTTATATCATTAAATTAATCATATTAATATATTCAAATCTTGTCGAAAAGGTTAAAATCGTCATTACGAGATCGTAATCTCTGTAATTGACCAAAGATAGTTCAAAACGAACCATAAATCAAATTCAACAACGCAAGATTGTTCTTCACAACCTCCCTTCATTCTTCTTGCTGCAACTTCATAACTGCTGATTTGGGAGTTATGAACTACAATAACATCGATTGACCATCGATCGAAGAAGATGATCCAGGTTGATTACTATAATATGCGAATTCTGTGTTTTCAAAGAAAGAGTTGGTAGACCATGCGAAATGCATTTTGAACATGCGAAAAAAAATTGAAAACAAAGAAAGGGTATTGATTTTTATAAACATGCGAAAAAGAATTGAACATGCGAAAATAGGTCATGTTTTGATTATTATAACATGCGAAATATATGAAAGTATGGTTTAAAACATGCGAAAATAAAAAGGTGATATTGTTTGTAGTTTGTTATAATGTGCGAATTCTGTTTCGAGCCACATGCGATTTTATAAACATTGATGCTGATGATTTCATATAGCTATATCCACGTTGATTAAAGTGCACAATAAGAAATTATGACTTGTAATGATATCTTTTAACATAAATACCCAGAACTTACCACCCTACCTACATAATAAATTTACTATTTTAATGTATAATACTCAGACATAACTGTGACAACTCGTAATTCGAACCTATTTTTGTGTAACGTTACGTGCTTATGTGAATTATATTAATTGACTGAATTCATGATTATGTTATATTGGTATGTGTATTAATTGAATCAATCGCATAAGACTCACCGATTGCACAATGCACGTCCGACCGCACAAGCCCAATTGGGCTACACTCTTATAACCGAAACCGAATGGGCAACCCAGGTTGGGTTCGGCCCATCCCCCTTTGATCAATTAACAATTAGAGTGTTTGTAACCATCACACATTGTTACCAATACACTTCACACACACAAGTTTACAAACCCTAGTGCTCTCCTTCCCTCTCTTGAAGCCGACGGCGAACATCCCCTTTCGGATCGAAAATCGTGGTTGATCGGATCATTCCCTTCACACTCTTTTAATCGGTTAGTGTTTGGATCCTTCGGTTACCTGTTTGATGATGTTTTGATGTGTGTTTACAATTTTGTATGTTGATATAGAATTACTGTAAACATGATTGATTGTGTTGATTGTTCATATTATAATCGGCTCATATATATATATTAGATTATGTTCATATAAATCGGAATTGTATGATAAGGATCTAGAACCGAATGCATGGTTGATATGATGAATCGGTTAGGGTTACATGCTAGTCTTTGAGTTCAATAGTCGAACGATTAGGTTGTATGTTCATATGATACTGATTCATTGTTCCGGAATTGATTGAACGTGTTTGAATGTTGAAGAAATTGTGATTTGATCTGATTATGAAACTGCCAAATCTGTTTGCTAATGTTACGGAGATAAGGAGCATCAAACAAGGAAATCTGTTACGACACGGGTTGCGAGTCGAGAACCCACTGTCTCGACTCGAGACCGCAACACCCACACACAAACAGCACAACTCGAGACCATTAATGCGAGTCCTGTTGCGACTCGAGACCGTGAAGTCTCGACTAGTACAGGATGACTCGAGACCTTCTTGGTTGCGACTCGAGAACACCTAGGCCAACACTCGAGACCGCGTAGTCCCGACTCGAGATCTCTGGTATCGACTCGAGACCGTAAGCACGTGCACACTGTTTTGGACTTTGCACACTGTTACGAGCCCAACCATTTGGGCCGCATACTTGGACCTTATTTACGTGACTGTTATTGATCTGCCATGATTATACGTGTATGCTATGGTCACTACTTGTGTACAATACGTGTAGAATATACGTGCACTACTTGAATATGAACCTGACTTGTATGGTAACCATGGTAGGACGTGGTTGACCACCCTATAGCTTGATTGACTTTTTTGTGTATCTGCCGAGCAAAACCAAGGTGAGTTCACACAGCCAAGGCATGGGGTTCCCAGGGTGGGAATGGGTTTGGATTATTTACTTGTACTTACCTAGCTTATGGAACTTAGTTATATGGTCCTCGGGTGAGGAAGGGTTATTGATAAGATACGACTAGACTAGTGATACTAATAAAACTGATCTTCGCACACAAGCCGGGGTTGGCTGCGATAATATGACTAATCTTCGCACACATGCCTAGGAAGGCTGCGAACTATATACTAAACTTCGCACACATGCCGGGTGGCCGCGATACAAATATACCTAGTCTAGAATACTTGGGAAAACTTCCCTTAACCTTCGCATACATTCCTAGAGGGCCGCGATGCAAACTAATACCATACATGATCTAATGAACAAACATAAAACTACTCATACTAAAACAATTACTGAACTATCAACTGTGAACTCGCTCAACTAGTTGTTGACTCTCTGCTGCATGCCTTGCAGGATCTTAGGTACATATGGAGCTTGCACATGGAGGAGCAGGTCGTTGTGGGACATGGATCGTGGATGCCATGTTAAACGTTTAAGACATTTTAACTTATGATTTACTTTGGGTTTACATACTTATGCTTCCGCTACTCAAATTATGTTTTTGTTAAACACCTGTTATATTGTGATGGGTTGAATTGATTACTTTTTTTTATATACTATGTTCAATATGATTGGTGGCTTGATCCTGGTCATGTCACGCCTCCAAGCGGTGGTACTCCGCGTGTGGATTTTGGGGGTGTGACAGATTGGTATCAGAGCCATTGGTTATAGAGAACTTGGTCTTAATATGGGAAAACGTTTTTATTAACACCAGACTATAACCAGAACAGTGCTCTCAACGATCCACAACGACGCTTCGCTCCACGTGCAAGACTCAACATCCTAGGTAATAAGGTTTATGTTTATTACCTGCTTGCTAGAACTACATAGAATTTTGCTCGTAGTATGCTTAGATTACATTGCTTACTATTCGTTATTACATGAGAACACCTATGTGCTTACACTCTTCTGTCATCGCACTACTCGCGAACCATTCTCACTTACACTACTTTTACTATGAAGAACAATGGCTGGACGCATTAACATGACTCAAGCCCATTTGACGGCTCTTATCAATGAACAAGTTGCTGCGGCACTTGCAGCTGCAAACGCAGGAGGTATACCCTGCAGTCGTAACTCATCCTAGGATCTTTAGATCCTACGTTCCTAAACCAACTCTTATGTTTAACCTCATTCTGTTCTTACACATTAGGTCAACACATTCAGCAGCCTGTCTGCACATTCAAGAACTTCATGGACTGTCGTCCAAGCACATTCAGTGGCACCGAGGGGGCAGTGGGACTCCTCCATTGGTTTGAGAAGCTAGAGTCAGTATTTGAAATGTGTGAATGCCCTGAGGCTCGCAGGGTCAAGTACGCCACTGGTACTTTGGAAGGAATCACGTTAACTTGGTGGAACGCGCAAGTACAGATCCTAGGGTTGGCAGCTGCTAACGCCACCCCTTGGAATGATTTCAAGGAACTGATCAAAAGGGAATACTGCACACGGGAAGACATTCACAAGTTGGAAGATGAGTTTTACCATCTGAAAATGACTGGGTCAGAAATTGAAGCTTATACTAAAAGGTCAAACGAGCTGGCCGTGCTATGTCCAACTATGGTGGACCCTCCAATTAAGCATATTGAGTTGTACCTCAAGGGGTTAGCGTCAGAGATTCAGAGCCATGTGACATCGGCTAATCTTGACAACATCCAGGCTATTCAACGCCTCGCTCATCGCCTCACGGACCAGGTAGTGGAACAGAACAAGCTGCCAAAACGCATCAGTGCTACCACTACTGCTGTCACCACCTCTGCTACTCCCAGTGACAACAAGAGAAAATGGGATGGGGATTCCAGCAAGGGATCAGTTTCTGTTCAGTCTCAAGCACAGCAGCGCAAGACAAATGACTACCAGAATTCGGGTCAGCAATCATCAGGCAGTCAGGGGCAGGGTGGATATCGGGGAATTCACCCACTATGTAACAGGTGCAATAGACACCACAGTGGACGGTGTCGCAAGGAACGTTGTCAGAGATGTCTCAAGTTAGGGAACGAAGCTAAAGACTGCAGGAGTTCGCAACCTGCAAATCAGAATCAGCAACTCTCACCACCAGCTCCACAAAACCTGCAGCAGCAGCAACAACGGGGCAACAGGGGATGTTTTCAGTGTGGGGCTGAAGGTCATTTCAAGCGTGATTGCCCCCAGTTGAACCAGAACCAGTATCGCAACAACAACAATCACCAGGGCAATGGGAACAACAACAATGGGGGAAACAACAACAACGACAATGAAGCTAGGGGTCGTGCTTTCGTGCTGGGTCAGGGCGACGCAAGGAATGATCCCAATGTAGTTATGGGTAAGTTTCTTCTCGACGACTTTTACGTTACTGTTTTGTTTGATTCGGGTGCGGATACTAGTTATGTGTCATTAAAAGTTAGTCAAATGTTAAAACGTACACCAACACCCCTAAACACCAAGCATGTAGTCGAATTAGCTAATGGTAAAAGTGTAGAAGCCTCTCATGTAGTCAAGAGTTGTAACATCGTCTTAGCTGGTCAGACCTTCATGATTGATCTCATCCCCATTGCTTTGGGTAGTTTCGATATCGTCACAGGTATGGATTGGTTATCCTAACATCACGCAGAGATTTTATGCAAGGAAAAGATAGTTCGCATTCCTCGTTCCGGCAAGGAACCTCTCGAAGTTCAAGGCGACAAGAGTGGTGCTGTGGTTGGCATCATCTCCTTCATGAAGGCTCAGAAGTGTTTACGAAAGGGACACACTGCTATTTTGGCACTTGTCACTGATGCATCAGCGAAGGAAAAGAAATTGGGGGATATTCCAATAGTTCGCGACTTTCCTCAAGTGTTTCCAGAGGAATTACCTGGTCTACCGCCTCATCGCCAGGTCGAGTTTCAAATCGAGCTAGCACCAGGAGCAGCACCGATAGCACGTGCACCGTATCGTTTAGCTCCATCAGAGTTGGAAGAACTCTCTACACAACTACAAGAGCTCTTGGATAAGGGCTTTATTCGACCTAGCTCTTCGCCTTGGGGAGCCCCAGTACTATTTGTGAAGAAGAAGGATGGTACCTTCCGTATGTGCATTGACTACCGTGAACTGAACAAGGTGACGGTGAAGAACCATTATCCTCTTCCGCGTATTGACGACTTATTCGACCAGTTGCAAGGGTCGAGCTACTACTCCAAGATAGACTTGAGGTCAGGTTACCATCAGCTGAGAGTCCGGGATGAGGACGTCTCCAAAACAGCATTCAGAACTCGCTACGGCCACTACGAGTTCCTAGTCATGCCATTCGGGCTAACGAACGCACCGGCAGTCTTCATGGATCTTATGAACAGGGTGTGCAAACCCTACTTGGATAAGTTTGTGATTGTTTTCATCGACGACATTCTGATCTACTCCAAGAGTTAGGAGGAACACGAGCAGCACTTACGGCTTATCTTGGAACTTCTTCGAAAGGAACAATTGTACGCCAAGTTTTCAAAATGCGACTTCTGGCTTCGTGAAGTCCATTTTCTAGGCCATGTGGTAAACAAGGATGGGATCCATGTCGATCCATCCAAGGTAGACTCGATCAGGAACTGGCCTGCACCGCGTATACCAACGGAAATACGCCAATTCTTGGGATTGGCAGGTTATTACAGGCGATTCATCAAAGACTTCTCAAAGATTGCACAGCCGCTTACGCTACTGACACAGAAGGGTGTCACCTACCGTTGGAGTAATACTCAGGAAACTGCTTTTCAGCACTTAAAGGATAGACTTTGCAGTGCACCTATCCTCTCATTGCCAGAGGGCACGGACGACTTCGTGGTTTATTGTGATGCATCCATTCAGGGTCTTGGATGTGTGTTAATGCAGCGCGACAAAGTCATTGCTTACGCTTCGCGCCAACTCAAAGTTCCTGAACGAAACTACACGACGCACGATTTGGAGCTGGGAGCTGTTGTTTTCGTGCTTAAGATATGGTGACACTACCTGTACGGTACCAAGTGCACTATTTACACCGATCACAGGAGTCTCGAGCATATCCTTAAGCAAAAGGATTTGAACATGCGTCAACGAAGATGGGTCGAACTTTTGAATGATTACGAATGCGCTATTAAGTACCATCCTGGCAAAGCCAATGTTGTGGCTGACGCCCTCAGTCGGAAAGACACTACACCTAAGCGCGTACGAGCATTGCAGCTCACCATTCAGTCTAGTCTTCCAGCACAGATACGAGATTCTCAGGTAGAAGCATTGAAACCAGAAAACGTAAGGGCTGAAGCCTTACGTGGCTCGAGGCAACAATTAGAACAAAAGGAAGACGGTGCCTACTATGTAACGGGGCGTGTTTGGGTCCCACAATATGGCGGTTTACGAGAACTTGTGATGGATGAAACACACAAGTCTCGCTACTCGATACATCCTGGTTCAGATAAGATGTACCACGATATCATGACGACCTATTGGTGGCCTAGCATGAAGGTCCACATCGCTACTTATGTCAACAAGTGCTTGACCTGTGCAAGAGTCAAGGCAGAGTATTAGAAACCAACAGGCTTACTTCAGCAACCAAAGATACCACAGTGGAAATGGGAGGAAATTTCCATGGATTTTGTTACAATCCTACCTAGATCCCAGCGTGGGAACGATACTATTTGGGTGATCGTGGATCGACTCACCAAGTCTGCTCATTTCCTGGCAATCAAAGAAACGGACAAGTTTTCCACACTAGCAGACATATACTTGAAGGAAGTAGTCTCAAGGCACGGGGTGCCCACCTCTATCATTTCGGATCGTGATGCACGATTCACATCAGAACTATGGCAAGCAATGCACAAAGCTTTTGGCTCTCGATTAGACATGAGCACGGCTTATCACCCTCAGACAGATGGGCAGTCTGAGCGCACGATTCAAACCCTAGAAGACATGCTTCGGGCATGTGTTATTGATTTCGGCAATAGCTGGGAAAAGCATCTCCCTTTAGTGGAGTTTTCATACAATAACAGTTATCACACCAGCATACAAGCCGCTCCATTCGAGGCATTGTACGGGAGTAAATGCCGGTCACCTCTCTGTTGGGCAGAGGTGGGGGATAGTCAAATCACGGGTCCAGAACTTATAGTGGACACCACGGAAAAGATTGCACAAATACGACAACATATGGCGGCAGCTCGCGACCGTCAGAAAAGCTACGCGGATAAGCGTAGGAAGCCATTGGAATTTCAGGTCGGGGACCGGGTTTTACTCAAAGTCTCACCCTGGAAGGGTGTGGTTCGCTTTGGCAAGCGGGGCAAACTCAATCCGCGGTATGTCGGACCGTTCGAAATTGCAGAAAGAATAGGCAAAGTGGCCTACAGACTAAACTTACCAGCGGAACTCGGTGAAGTTCACAACGTTTTCCACGTGTCGAATCTGAAGAAATGCTTGTCAGATGAGACCCTCATAATTCCTTTGAAAGAGCTCACTATCGACGAACAGTTGCACTTTGTCGAGGAACCAGTTGAAATCACGGACCGGGATGTTAAGGTCCTCAAGCACAAGAGAATCCCTCTTGTTTGAGTTCGTTGGAACTCCCGTCGTGGCCCAGAGTTCACATGGGAACGCGAAGATCAGATGAAAGAAAAGTATCCCCAGTTGTTCGCGAACAGTACAACCACTACTGAGGCTGAAGCTACCACGGAATTTCGGGACGAAATTCCAGATCAACGTGGGGAGGATGTGACACCCCAGGAAAACCAGTAAACGATACAACTTACCTAGCTTCCTCAGTGAGTACGTATCAAATTTCGGGACGAAATTTCTTTTAAGTTGGGGATAATGTGACAACTCGTAATTCGAACCTATTTTTGTGTAACGTTACGTGCTTATGTGAATTATATTAATTGACTGAATGCATGATTATGTTAATTGAATCAATCGCACAAGACTCACCGATTGCACAATGCACGTCCGACCGCACAAGCCCAATTAGGCTACACTCTTATAACCAAAACCGAATGGGCAACCCAGGTTGGGTTCGGCCCATCCCCCTTTGATCAATTAATAATTAGAGTGTTTGTAACCATCACACATTGTTACCAATACACTTCACACACACAAGTTTACAAACCCTAGTGCTCTCCTTCCCTCTCTTGAAGCCGACGACGAACATCCCCTTTCGGATCGAAAATCGTGGTTGATCGGATCATTCCCTTCACACTCTTTTAATCGGTTAGTGTTTGGATCCTTCGGTTACCTGTTTGATGATGTTTTGATGTGTGTTTACAATTTTGTATGTTGATCTAGAATTACTGTAAATATGATTGATTGTGTTGATTGTTCATGTTATAATCGGCTCATATATATATATTAGATTATGTTCATATAAATCGGAATTGTATGATAAGGATCTTGAACCGAATGCATGGTTGATATGATGAATCGGTTAGGGTTACATGCTAGTCTTTGAGTTCAATAGTCGAACGATTAGGTTGTATGTTCATATGATACTGATTCATTGTTCTGGAATTGATATGAACGTGTTTGAATGTTGAAGAAATTGTGATTTGATCTGATTATGAAACTGCCAAATTTGTTTGCTAATGTTACACAAATAAGGAGCATCAAACAAGGAAATCTGTTACGACACGGGTTGCGAGTCGAGAACCCACTGTCTCGACTCGAGACCGCAACACCCACACACAAACAGCACAACTCGAGACCATTAATGCGAGTCCTGTTGCGACTCGAGACCGTGAAGTCTCGATTAGTACAGGATGACTCGAGACCTTCTTGGTTGCGACTCGAGAACACCTAGGCCAACAACTCGAGACCGCTTAGTCCCGACTCGAGATCTCTGGTATCGACTCGAGACCGTAAGCACGTGCACACTGTTTTGGACTTTGCACACTGTTACGAGCCTAACCATTTGGGCCGCATACTTGGACCTTATTTACGTGACTGTTATTGATCTGCCATGATTATACGTGTATGCTATGGTCACTACTTGTGTACAATATGTGTAGAATATACGTGCACTACTTGAATATGAACCTGACTTGTATGGTAACCATGGTAGGACGTGGTTGACCACCCTATAGCTTGATTGGCTTTTCTGTGTATCTGCCGAGCAAAACCAAGGTGAGTTCACACAGCCAAGGCATGGGGTTCCTAGGGTGGGAATGGGTTTGGATTATTTACTTGTACTTACCTAGCTTATGGAACTTAGTTATATGGTCCTCGGGTGAGGAAGGGTTATTGATAAGATACGACTAGATTAGTGATACTAATAGAACTGATCTCCACACACACGCCGGGGTTGGCTGCGATAATATGACTAATCTTCGCACACATGCCTAGGAAGGCTGCGAACTATATACTAAACTTCGTACACATGCCGGGTGGCCGCGATACAAATATACCTAGTCTAGAATACTTGGGAAAACTTCCCTTAACCTTCGCATACATGCTGTAACACCTTGAAATTTTGTGTCCAATAATGTGTTAACACGTGTCATTAGTTTACACATGGCATTAGATATGAAATAAAGGACTAAAGTTGACAAACCTTGAAAGTATGTAAATTCGAGGGTTATAAATGCCAACAAAGGGTAAATATACTGTATAGTAAACCTAAAACGATGCTCATACCTTCAAACGAATAAATCATGGATCGTACGGAAGCGAAACGCGGAAGAAAGTGAGAGATTACAAGCTGCAGGGGTTAACTGTGTCAACATGTTTAATTATACCTCTGAGTGACCCTTTGACGAACCCGAGGCTTTGTAACAGTAAAATACGCTCACTATAATGTACTATATAAATTCCGCGAAGTTCCGTTTTAAAACGAGAAAGTTATGATCAAATTCGTACGAGAGGGGTTAAAAGCGCCAACAATGAAAGTTATGGATTTTCGGATAATAATTAAACTAACCGGGGGCTTAACAGTACGGGTAAAAGGCACGAGCCCTTAATTGTAATTAACCGAGGGCCAAATCGCAAAGTTACCCCTTCAAACCCGAAAGGTCAGGTTATTAATTACCGAAGATTTCGTTAATCATTACAAAAGATTTAAAAAGATTTAAAAACAACCCTTACGGACCGCAAAGGTCCTGCCTTACGGACCGTAAAGGGGTGAAAGATTTAACTTGTCTCCGCCACAGGCTTACGGACCGCAAGGCCCAAGCCATACGGTCCGTAAGCGATGCCCAGCGACAGAAAGTTGGTTGTTGGCTGTTTAAAGCGGTAAAACATTAATGTATGGGTTTCCCAGAGGTATGGGCGACCCCTAATCAATCCCTAGCACTATAGGACACATGTTGATGATCAAGGAGCATGGGTAGACCTTGTTGTGATGATCTTGATGATCTAAATTGCCTATATAAAGGCCTCATTGCACAACCAAGTTCCTCACACCTTCTCTTGTATCTCTGATCATCTCTGGAGATCAATACTTCATTCTAAGCTTCACATTTCGTGCATAGAGCTTCTGTAAGTTTGTTCAACCCTTTGTGGCTTAGTTTTTGCTTAGTTTAGCTTAAAAGTCAATCCGTCGTAATTAACGGTTGACTTTGCGATAAATCACGAATGGTCCAGTGATTTATGGAATCAAAGATAGTTATGTGTTGGTATTTATGTGGGTAATAAACCCCTAAAAGGGTTCCCTCTGATCACCACTCTAACTAGTTCAAATAACGAGTCAAACATGCTTAAAAAAAGTCAACAGAAAGCTATTTTGCGATTTTACATATAATCTGTAATGTAGATGGTATGCGACCTGTTTGAACACTCATAAAACATGATAATAAGTATATTAACACGTCTAAGCTTGTTTGATCCGGCCATTTGCTATGTTGACCCGGTTCGGAGCCGAACGTCGCAAAAATTTGACTTTTGCTTTTACTTCAGCTCTGACCCGTTTTAGTGCAATGTAGATATGCCTTAGGACTCTCTTAGGACCAGGTCACGTGATGGTATCACCCTCTGTGACCGGTTCATTGTTTGTCCGAGTCTTTTACGCATTTCCGTTAATTGCTTAAAAGTTGACCGTAACGCCCTTTTCAAAATAAAACGAGTATTTCGGACACGTGAAGGGACCATGACCTTGCTTACTAAATTCTAAGCATATCCCTAAAGTTTCACGTCGATCCGAGGTCTAGAATAGGAGTTATGCTAAATAGCGCAATTAAAGGAAACTTTTGTAATAAACGGCTCGATTAGCATAACGCCTACCTAAAACAAGATTTCGACACCAAACCTTTTACTCACTGTTGAAAAATAATATTTTGGGATTTTTAAAGATTTTTAATTAATTTTAACCTGCTCATAACCTGCGGTTATGGCTACGGTTCGGTAAATACCGAATATGCCCTTTTCGGCCAAAACTTGAGTTCTATAAGGTCTTTTGACCCGATTCCAGTTGCTACTGATTTTAAATAATAAATAAAGTATTTTGAACTTTATAAACTGATCGGGAAACTCAGATTTCCTGTAGAACTCAGAAACCTCTTTTATAACCTTTAAAAAGGACCGAAATGCCCCTACGGGGCATAAAATGAACTTAAACTCGTTACGGGCATCACGGAAGGTATCCTACTGATACCACAACCTCTTTAAGGCATATTGACTTAGGAAACAAGTGTAGGACTCTTACGGTTACCCGTTGCGCCTATTGCACGCACGGTTCGGCTTATGTAACTAGTTTACATAAATTAGCCGATACGGGTCAAACCATATTATTTTGACCCCTAAATCCAGAGTGTGAATATTATACCCATATAAAACAAGCCTTCAAACTTATTGGGTCAGAATCACATTCCATTCCCGGTTTTCGCCTTTCACGCGATTAAACCGTATCTATCCTTTGAAACTGACCGGTCTAGGCTACGGCTGATATAAAGACCCGTTAGGATTCTAATAGGTTATTTTAAAACCTTCGTTCCAGAATAGGAGCCCAGTAAAAGATATCTGTGATTTAATCAATTAAGGACTGTACTTGCAAAGGTAAATACTTTTAACTTATTTTCCGTGTTACGGGCTTGGGTTACGGTATCTAAAATACCGCTTGGTCGGGCAATTGACCCCAACTCATTTGTAGTTGGGTATTATCGATGTGACCCGTTTAAAACTTGTTTTGTTGGCTTAACGCCTTTGGGGGCTTAATGACCATGTCCCGGATATCCTTGGCAGCATTTACGAATGGCCACGACCTTGACATCCCGGTGTAGGCGTACACCCGGCATTATGTCTTTAACTATAAAAGTATAGCCGTTGGTTACCCGCCACGGTGTTATATGCTATGTGGTGTGTCTATTAAACTTTAACCCGGCACGACCCGGGCGACCGAACGCATAGCAAACATGTAATTCTTTACAAGATTTAATTATAAATTATCCCAAGTTATAAAAGAGTTTGTGCCTTGTGCATTCAAATCAATTTTAATAAACATTTTACAAAAGTGTCGGTTGAATGTATTTACCAGTGTAAAGTGACGTATTTTCCCAAAAAGATTAACTGCAGGTACTAAACGTAATCGGCTGGCTATAGCTCCTTAGCATCTTAAGAAGTCTCGCAAGCTTTCATGCCCTGTCTGTTGAACAATACTTTTATTATTTTGATCCCCCTGTGGATACCATTCGACTATTTGTGATACATTCGATATTACAATCAATGGTTGAATTATATTTATCTTTATGCTTCCGCTGTGCATTCATATAATTGTGTGGTTTGACTATATTGTTGCCAACTACGTCACGGTAATCCCCCACCGGGCCCACCGGTGAGACACGTGGAAATCGGGGTGTGACAGGTTGGTGTCAGAGCCAACATTGAGTGAATTAAACACTATCCTAATGTGTTTAATCTCAGTGACACAATTGCACATACTTGAGTCTAGACAAGAACCTAGGACAAATTGGAATTGTTATTCCAAGTTTTTCTTTTTATTATTATTGTTATTTAAAGTTTTGAAAGCAGGAAATATGCCACCTGTAATTTTCCGAGGAAGAGGAAGAGGAAGAAGAGGCAGAGGAACGGACATTACTCACAATGATCACGAAGCTGGACCTTCGAATACGCGAGCTCCTTCGACAACAAGGAGTGAAGAACCACAAAGACGGAGAAACCTTTTCGAACCTGCGAGACATTCCACCTCGCACACCTCGACGCCATCGTACCGTCACTCGTTCGGGCCAGATTCCGAAAATGATCCCAATAACCCTCAACCCTCCTACATACCTCTACAGCGTTCGGTATCGCACCGTGCTTTTGACGATCCCACTCCTTATTTCAGAAGCCAGTTTAACCCAGCAGATTACATTCAGGAACCTGCAGGCTTTGTCCCGTTAGGACCACAGGATCACTTCTCAGAAGACCATATGGATGAGGACACAGATCCCATAGAACCTGCTCGTGGTACGCCCACACATCCTATCGAGATCTCTGATGGATCTTCTTTTCATGGCACACCTTATCAAGGGCCAGATAGCTTTCAAGCGCTGTTCAACCAGCACGAGTGGTACTTCACACCCTCCCATCAGACATCGCAACACGAGCAGCAATAACAACAAGATCCCTCCGAGGATCCACGCTTCGTGGCAGTTACGCCACCACCTCCGCCACCGGTTCAGCCAGTAATGCCTGATCCGCCGAGGCGTAGGAGATCGGGTGCTCGTATGTCCACCCGAGGAGGGGAATTCAACTTCAGCACCTCTCGACACTCTTGTAGTAGCCACTACCCGCCACTACAAGAAGAAGGACCTTCAAGTCCAGTACAAGAGGCGAACTCCGCACCAGTTGCACCATCTTCGCCACCATTTGGGTATGACCACCCAATACCTGCATACACTGGTCCAACGGCATATAACCCGCTCGAACTGTCGTCGCACGCACATTACAATTACAACTATGAACGCGACCCATATGTGGTAGCGGCTAGGTATAATGCCCGCTATCCCGACGGAGCTTTTGGAAACATGGGGATACCGGACTACTCAGCTCATGGGTATCCAGCACCTCCTAGACCTCCAGTTCCGCAACCGGCGCCACAACCACGTTTTTCTCCGCCCGAACAAGAAGAAATCCTCCACCGCTTAACTCATGTGGAACGGGATTTCGAGGAAGAACGAAAGAACAACAGGGGATTCCTTAAGGGTCTAGCGAACCTGTTGAAAGGCAAGAAGAAGAAACGTGACCATTAGTCCTTATATAAGTTCTAATGTAATGCCTATTTTAAATAAGTCCCTGCGTGGACGTTTATCGTATTTCAGTCCCTACGTGGACTTATCTTTTAGTCCCTGCGCGGACATCTATCTTTTATTAGTCCCTGCGTGGACTTGTCTCTTTATTAACCTCTATGTAGGTATGTACTTAAAAGTCCCGTTTAGGGCAGCGTGTAATCGTATTTGAAGTTATGGAATGTTATGTTATAATTTCATTTTTTGTTATTATTATATATGAAATAAAACAAAAATCATTCCTTTTAATTTGATCTACCTAAATAAAGAATCTTAAGAGTGAAACCTAGCCAGGTGTCTTTTAGACCCGGCCAAAATGGTAAGACCTAATTAAAAGATTCAGATTCTCTGTTAACCTCTGTAACCATGTTAACGTTCATGGCAGATGGGATTCGTTAAAATCGCACGCGTTATTCTTATATAAGAATCCTTCTAAGGATTTCAAAGCCCAAATTAATGATATAATAAATCATGGGTTGAATCATCAATGAAGATGATCACTTGTTAAACATCCATTAGCGATGTAGTGCCTACGGGCCAAATTATCAAACATCCATTAGTGATGTAGTGCCTATGGGCCATAATTATTGTCATAATAAGACAAAAGACAGTGGTGGTCTATGACCCCCTGTCAGAAGGGGTGAAAGGACTACGGTTCAAACCTTCATACCTTGATTCTCTGTAATCTCGGCTAATATTATAATAACGTCCTCGTGACTAGGCTTTTATGCCACTAGCAATATCATTTGTAATTAGGATATGTTCAAATCCTAAATAAAAAGTGAGTAACAAATTAACCGGATATGGTCTTCGTTACCATGGTTAATGAATTGCCATAAAAGACAATTCAATAATAAACTCCTAAATAGAATTTTCATTATCTTGCAAAGCAGATACAAGTTACTATGGCTGATCCTAATGGAGAAAATAGTCATACGAGTGAAGAAGAATATGATAACGCCCAAGTACATTTAACGGGCGCTCAGTTAAAAGCTCTTGTCGACAACGCTGTTCAGGCAGCTCTAGATAGACAATATACCGAATCTTGAAGCAGAACCGTATTTAAACCACTCTCCAAGCCGAAAACACACTCAAAATCCCACAGCAAACCACTGTCCAAGCCCAAGAAGGACGACGATAATCACTCGTCCGATGAAAACAGTGTTCGTCGTGAAAGGGAGTATACTGATGCATCCCGTGCCAGGGGCTGCACCTACAAGTACTTTGTGTCTTGTAAACCCCGAGACTTCACGGGGGAGAAAGGTGCCGTCGATTGTATGACGTGGCTGGATGAGATGGACACCGTGGTGGACATCAGTGGCTGTGCGGAAAGGGATGTGGTAAAGTATGTGTCACAGTCATTCAAGGGCGAGGCCCTGGCATGGTGGAGGGCGTTGGTTCAGGCCTCGGGAAAAGCTGTGCTATACAGCATGACATGGGAGGAATTCATTTCTCTCATCAAAGAAAATTACTGCCCTCAACATGAGGTGGAAAAGATAGAATCCGATTTTGTGTCATTGGTGATGACAAACCTCGACTGCCTAGCTTACCTAACGAGCTTCAACACGATGTCTCGGTTGGTTCCATATCTGGTAACCCCAGAGCCAAGGAGAATCGCTCGTTTTATCGGTGGGTTAGCCCCCGAGATTAAGGCAAGCGTGAAGGCCTCTCGGCCAAAGACCTTCAGATCCGTGACCGACTTATCTTTGTCCCTCACTCAGGATGCGGTCCGGCAACAGTCGCTGAGGAACAAAGAGGCCGAGAAGAGGAAGCGTGAGGACGATACCTCACGAAGGTCGGGCAAGAAACACCGTGGGAACGGTGATAACAAGAGAGGGCCAGAGTCGAGGAAAGATGGGCAACAATCTGGAGGAAAGCCCAAGTGCAAAAACTGCCAGAAGTATCACTTCGGGAAGTGTAGGCTCGGGTCAAACTCACAGTCCCAGTCAAGGTCGTATACTTGTGGACTGTGCAAGTCCAAGGACCACAAGACTGTGGACTGCAAGAAGATAAAAGATGCGACCTGCTATAACTGTAATGAGAAGGGGCACATTAAAAGCAACTGCCCCAAATACGCCAAAAAGCCTGAAGAAACCAAGAAGAACAATGCTAGAGTCTTCAAGATGGATGTGAAGGAAGCTTTGCAAGATGATAACGTAATCACAGGTACTTTTCTCGTAAATAATATCTTTGCAAGAGTACTTTTCGATTCAGGCGCTGATAAGTCCTTCGTAGACCAAAAATTTTGCAAATTGCTGAATATGCCTGTCAAGACCTTAAATGTGAAATACGAGGTAGAGCTAGCAGATGGCACAGTAGAAACCGTCTCCACTATACTAGATGGATGTGTGATATCCATTAAGAACCACTCTTTTCCACTATCTCTACTTCCCTTTAAACTGGCTGGTTTTGACATAGTTCTGGGTATGGACTGGTTATCCCACAACCAGGCCCAGATCGTCTGCAACAGAAAACATATAGTGCTAAAGACTCCGACTGGTGAATCGCTTACCATTCGAGGAGATACGCAGTATGGATTGCTCGAGAACGTAACTATGCTCAAGGCTTCAAGATGTCTAAAAAGAGGCTGTGTCATCTACATGGCACAGGTGATTATTGAAGAGCCCAAACCAAAGATAGAAGACATTCCCGTCATTTCGGAGTATCCAGAAGTTTTCCCCGAAGACCTACCTGGGTTGCCACCAGATAGGCAAGTGGAATTCAGAATCGATATCATCCTTGGAGCAGCTCCTATTGCTAGGGCACCCTACAGGCTAGCACTAACTGAAATGAAGGAATTGAGGACCCAGCTGGATGAACTGTTAGCGAAAGGTTTCATCAAACCTAGTTCGTCTCCCTGGGGAGCACCTTTCCTGTTTGTTAAGAAGAAGGACGGATCGATGCGTCTGTGCATCGACTATCGTGAACTTAATAAGGTCACGATAAAGAATAGATATCCATTGCCAAGGATCGACGATTTGTTTGATTAATTACAAGGGGCTAGTTATTTCTCGAAGATCGACTTAAGGTCGGGCTACCATCAGCTGAAAGTCAGAGATGAAGACGTACATAAGACCACATTTAGGACTCGATACGGTCACTATGAGTTCCTAGTGATGCCTTTTGGACTCACAAATGCACCGGCTGCGTTCATGGATCTCATGAATCGCGTCTGCAAGCCGTACTTAGACAAATTCGTCATCGTGTTCATCGACGACATTCTTATCTACTCAAAGAACAAAGCTGACCATGAGAAACACCTTCGTTGTATTCTCAAACTACTACATCGCGAGAAACTATATGCCAAATTCTCTAAATGCGAATTCTGGCTTCGAGAAGTCCAATTTCTAGGACATGTCGTCAGCGAGCGTGGTATCCAAGTGGATCCCGCTAAGGTAGAGGCGGTCATGAATTGGCAAGAGCCAAAGACGCCTACAGAGATTCGTAGTTTCCTGGGGTTAGCAGGATACTACAGGAGATTCATTGAAAATTTTTCAAGGATTGCTGCGCCCTTAACTTCTCTAACCAAGAAGAAGATAAAATTTGTTTGGGGCCCTAAGTAGCAAGAATCCTTTGATATTCTGAAGCAAAGGCTAAGCAACGCTCCTGTGTTGACACTACCGGAAGGTACCGAAGAGTTCGTAGTTTACTGTGACGCGTCACACACTGGCATGGGGTGTGTGCTCATGCAGAAAGGCAAGGTGATTGCCTATGCTTCGAGACAGTTAAAGGTGCACGAAAAGAATTACACCACCCATGATTTGGAGTCGGGTGCCGTTGTGTTCGCACTAAAACTGTGGAGGCATTATCTGTACGGAATCAAGTTTGTGATCTATTCAGATCACAAGAGCCTTCAACCTCTGTTTAATCAGAAGGAATTAAACATGAGGCAACGCCGTTGGATGGAAACCTTAAATGATTATGATTGTGAAATCAGATATCATCCCGGCAAGGCGAATGTAGTCGTTGATGGCCTGAGTAGAAAGGAAAGGGTGAAACCCATCCGGATCAATGCTAAGAGCATTGAAGTAAAGAATAATCTGATTGAAAGGGTGTTAGCTGCACAGAGAGAAGCTGTGTTGGAAGCTAACTATCCTAAGGAGAAGCTGGGAGTGACTGAGGAGCAGTTAACTCTTAGCAAGGATGGAATTTTACGATTGAATGGGCGAATATGGGTTCCTATTTATGGAGGACTACGAGATGTTATCCTCCAGGAAGCCCATAGTTCCAAATATTCTGTCCATCCTGGAGCAGATAAAATGTATCAGGATCTAAAGGCAAATTATTGGTGGATAGGCTTGAAAAAGTCTGTAGCCGCTTATGTAGCCAAATGCTTGACTTGTGCGCAAGTCAAGGCTGAGCATCAAAAGCCGTCTGGCTTGCTACAACAGCCTGAACTTCCTGAATGGAAGTGGGAATGTGTAACTATGGACTTTATCACCAAGGGAAATGACACAATATGGGTTATAGTCGATAGACTGACTAAGTCAGCTCATTTCTTACCCATCAAGGAGACTTATAGCTCCGACACATTAGCCCAGTTATACGTAGATAAGATTGTAGCCTTGCATGGCATACCTGTGTCTATTATCTCTGATCGAGATACTAGATACACGTCTCATTTCTGGAAAAGCTTCCAGCAATCTTTGGGCACGCGTTTGAATTTTAGTACGGCTTACCATCCCCAGACAGACGGTCAGAGTGAGCGTACTATTCAAACGTTGGAAGACATGCTGCGGGCATGTGCTATCGATTTGGGTGGTAGTTGGGATAAGAACCTACCACTAATCGAATTCTCCTACAACAATAGCTACCATACCAGCATAAAGGCTGCGCCTTTCGAGGCATTATACGGTAGAAAGTGTAGATCGCCTGTTTGTTGGGCGGAAGTTGGAGAGGTCCAATTATCAGGACCAGAGATAGTCTTCGAAACGACGGACAAGATTGTCCAGATTCGAGAACGTCTCAAAGCTGCCCGTGATAGGCAGAAAAGTTACGCTGATCTAAAGCGTAAGGATTTTCACTTCGAGGTAGGTGAAAAAGTGTTACTAAAAGTATCACCCTGGAAGGGGGTGATGCGCTTCGGTAAGAAGGGCAAACTGAGCCCGAGATACATAGGACCTTTTGAGGTTATCGAACGTGTCGGGTCAGTTGCCTATAAGTTGAACTTACCAGAAGAGCTCAATGGAATTCACAATGTGTTCCACATCTGCAACCTAAAGAAGTGCTTCGCTGATGAATCATTGGTGATCCCACACACAGATGTGCATATAGATGAGAGCTTGAAGTTTGTGGAGAAGCCTTTGTCGATTGAAGACCGACAGGTGAAAAAGCTTCGAAGAAAGCATGTACCTATAGTCAAGGTTAAATGGGATGCCCGGAGAGGTCCCGAATTCACATGGGAAGTTGAATCCACGATGAAAGAGAAATACCCTTATTTGTTTGAGTAAATCTTGGGTCGAGATTTATTTTAAGGGGGTGAGGATGTAACACCTCGAAATTTTGTGTCCAATAATGTGTTAACACGTGTCATTAGTTTACACATGGCATTAAATATGAAATAAAGGACTAAAGTTGACAAACCTTGAAAGTATGTAAATTCGAGGGTGATAAATGCCAACAAAGGGTAAATATACTGTATAGTAAACCTAAAACGATGCTCGTACCTTCAAACGAATAAATCATGGATCGTACGGAAGCGAAACGCGGAAGAAAGTGAGAGATTACAAGCTGCAGGGGCTAACTGTGTCAACATGTTTAATTATACCTCTGAGTGACCCTTTGACGAACCCAAGGCTTTGTAACAGTAAAATACGCTCACTATAATGTACTATATAAATTCCGCGAAGTTCCGTTTTAAAACGAGAAAGTTATGATCAAATTCGTACGAGAGGGGTTAAAAGCGCCAACAATGAAAGTTAAGGATTTTCGGATAATAATTAAACTAACCGGGGGCTTAACAGTACGGGTAAAAGGCACGAGCCCTTAATTGTAATTAACCGAGGGCCAAATCGCAAAGTTACCCCTTCAAACCCGAAAGGTCAGGTTATTAATTACCGAAGATTTCGTTAATCATTACAGAAGATTTAAAAAGATTTAAAAACAACCCTTACGGACCGCAAAGGTCCTGCCTTACGGACCGTAAGGGGGTGAAAGATTTAGCTTGTCTCCGCCACAGGCTTACGGACCGCAAGGCCCAAGCCATACGGTCCGTAAGCGATGCCCAGCGACAGAAAGTTGGCTGTTGGCTGTTTAAAGCGGTAAAACATTAATGTATGGGTTTCCCAGAGGTATGGGCGACCCCTAATCAATCCCTAGCACTATAGGACACATGTTGATGATCAAGGAGCATGGGTAGACCTTGTTGTGATGATCTTGATGATCTAAATTTCCTATATAAAGGCCTCATTGCACAACCAAGTTCCTCACACCTTCTCTTGCATCTCTGATTATCTCTGGAGCTCAATACTTCATTCTAAGGTTCACATTTCGTGCATAGAGCTTCTGTAAGTTTGTTCAATCCTTTGTGGCTTAGTTTTTGCTTAGTTTAGCTTAAAAGTCAATCCGTCGTAATTAACGGTTGACTTTGCGATAAATCACGAATGGTCCAGTGATTTATCGAATCAAAGATAGTTATGTGTTGGTATTTATGTGGGTAATAAACCCCTAAAAGGGTTCCCTCTGATCACCACTCTAACTAGTTCAAATAACGAGTCAAACATGCTTAGAAAAAGTCAACAGAAAGCTATTTTGCGATTTTACATATAATCTGTAATGTAGATGGTATGCGACCTGTTTGAACACTCATAAAACATGATAATAAGTATATTAACACGTCTAAGCTTGTTTGATCCGGCCATTTGCTATGTTGACCCGGTTCGGAGCCGAATGTCGCAAAAATTTGACTTTTGCTTTGACTTCAGCTCTGACCTGTTTTAGTGCAATGTAGATATGCCTTTGGACTCTCTTAGGACCAGGTCACGTGATGGTATCACCCTCTGTGACCGATTCGTTGTTTGTCCGAGTCTTTTACGCATTTCCATTAATTGCTTAAAAGTTGACCGTAACGCCCTTTTCAAAATAAAACGAGTATTTCGGACACGTGAAGGGACCATGACCTTGCTTACTAAATTCTAAGCATATCCCTAAAGTTTCACGTCGATCAGAGGTCTAGAATAGGAGTTATGCTAAATAGCGCAATTAAAGGAAACTTTTGTAATAAACGGCGCGATTAGCATAACGCCTACCTAAAACAAGATTTCGACACCAAACCTTTTACTCACTGTTGAAAAATAATATTTTGGGATTTTTAAAGATTTTTAATTAATTTTAACCTGCTCATAACCTGTGGTTATGGCTACGGTTCGGTAAATACCGAATATGCCCTTTTCGGCCAAAACTTGAGTTCTATAAGGTCTTTTGACCCGATTCCAGTTGCTACTGATTTTAAATAATAAATAAAGTATTTTGAACTTTATAAACTGATCGGGAAACTCAGATTTCCTGTAGAACTCAGAAACCTCTTTTATAACCTTTAAAAAGGACCGAAATGCCCCTACGGGGCATAAAATGAACTTAAACTCGTTACGGGCATCACGGAAGGTATCCTACTGATACCACAACCTCTTTAAGGCATATTGACTTAGGAAACAAGTGTAGGACTCTTACGGTTACCCGTTGCGCCTATTGCGCGCACGGTTCGGCTTATGTAACTAGTTTACATAAATTAGCCGATACGGGTCAAACCATATTATTTTGACCCCTAAATCCAGAATGTGAATATTAAACCCATATAAAACAGGCCTTCAAACTTGTTGGGTCAGAATCACATTCCATTCCCAGTTTTCGCCTTTCACGCGATTAAACCGTATCTATCCTTTGAAACTGACCGGTCTAGGCTACGGCTGATATAAAGACCCGTTAGGATTCTAATAGGTTATTTTAAAACCTTCGTTCCAGAATAGGAGCCCAGTAAAAGATATCTGTGATTTAATCAATTAAGGACTGTACTTGCAAAGGTAAATACTTTTAACTTATTTTCCGTATTACGGGCTTGGGTTACGGTATCTAAAATACCGTTTGGTCGGGCAATTGACCCCAACTCATTAGTAGTTGGGTATTATCGATGTGACCCGTTTAAAACTTGTTTTGTTGGCTTAACGCCTTTGGGGGCTTAATGACCATGTCCCGGATATCCTTGGCAGCATTTACGAATGGCCGCGACCTTGACATCCCGGTGTAGGCGTACACCCGGCATTATGTCTATAACTATAAAAGTATAGCCATTGGTTACCCGCCATGGTGTTATATGCTATGTGGTGTGTCTATTAAACTTTAACCCGGCACGACCCGGGCGACCGAACGCATAGCAAACATGTAATTCTTTACAAGATTTAATTATAAATTATCCCAAGTTATAAAAGAGTTTGTGCCTTGTGCATTCAAATCAATTTTAATAAACATTTTACAAAAGTGTCGGTTGAATGTATTTACCAGTGTAAACTGACGTATTTTCCCAAAAAGATTAACTGCAGGTACTAAACGTAATCGGCTGGCTATAGGTCCTTAGCATCTTAAGAAGTCTCGCAAGCTTTGATGCCCTGTCTGTTGAACAATACTTTTATTATTTTGATCCCCCTGTGGATACCATTCGACTATTTGTGATACACTCGATATTACAATCAATGGTTGAATTATATTTATCTTTATGCTTCCGCTGTGCATTCATATAATTGTGTGGTTTGACTATATTGTTGCCAACTACGTCACGGTAATCCCCCACCGGGCCCACCGGTGAGACACGTGGAAATCGGGGTGTGACACATGCCTAGAGGGCCGCGATGCAAACTAATACGATACATGATCTAATGAACGAACATAAAGCTACTCATACTAAAACAATTACTGAACTATCAACTGTGAACTCGCTCAACTAGTTGTTGACTCTCTGCTGCATGCCTTGCAGGATCTTAGGTACATATGGAGCTTGCACAGGGAGGAGCAGGTCGTTGTGGGACATGGATCGTGGATGCCATGTTAAACGTTTAATACATTTGAACTTATGATTTACTTTGGGTTTACATACTTATGCTTCCGCTACTCAAATTATGTTTTTGTTAAACACCAGTTATATTGTGATGGGTTGAATTGATTACTTTTTTTATATACTATGTTCAATATGATTGGTGGCTTGATCCTGGTCATGTCACGGCTCCAAGCGGTGGTACTCCGCGTGTGGATTTTGGGGGTGTGACAATAACAACCTTCCATATTAAGACACCAAACACAAACACACACAAAACACGCACAAGGAAAAAATACGAGATAACAACAAAAAAATTTTGTCTTCTAAAGATTCTGAACAATTGATATTGAAGAACATTGCAATAAAGGAACTATTGTCAACTCGCACGTTGACAAAAATTAGCACTGATATCAACTCTTCTCACTTGATTCTTGATGTGCAGGGGAAGATTCTTTCAGAAATCAAGACAAATCAAGACATGTGGGAGAGACTCCTTGAACAACCACCATCGAGATTCAGAGACGCCGCATTGGAGCACATCAAGGTACAGTCTCGAGCTGATGACTTGGTCTTCTCTTTTCTGAATGATGTTCTGTCTAAAGTGAAAGAGAAGATGGAGTTCAGCTTGATAGAACGTGACAAGATCTTTGCTTCAAGTAACTAGGTTTCTCTTAATCATTTTATAGTCTTTTGTTATGTTAAACAATACCTTTATGTTTATTATGTTGTATTCTGCTTATTTTGTATACATATTTGAAACATCTGATGGTTCATTACTTATATATATTGCATGACTGAAGTATTTGTGAGTGCAGTATGTCTATCACTTCCGTCAATCAAGTATCGTAGCTTAATCAGATGAGACAAGACTGGTGCTGAACAGAAGAAATCATAAAGTTTGTACATGTTGGAGCCGGTTCGTATGAAGGGAAGTCTTAGCAGCTTCGTAAGAATGGGCCAAATCCGGTTCGTACGAACAGAGGACACTTCGTAGACAGCTTTGTACGAAGCCATAGTGTCTATACATATGTGTGTTGGGTCTTGTTCATAAGTAACTTTGCTGATCAAGAGGGGAAACTCTTGTCATTTGTTTTCGTGGTTGTAAACTATTAAATCAGTAATAGAAAACAACTTATAATTACTTCTTTGTGTCTGATCCACACACGTACTTGGATTCCGCACAAGATACGTGTTCATCGCATACAACGGTCAAGGAATCGATCCTCGGAGCTAATCCACAAGTGGTATCAGAGCGGGTGATTGTTTGCACGCATTGAAGACACGAAGATTCAAGCATCTTCTTCAGATTCAGAGACAAATTTCTTCATCTTCTTCATATCTTCTTCTACACTTCTTCTACATATTCTTCTTGAACTTAAAACTCAGATCTACAAAGTTTCCACGGTTAAAATTGGCTAAATTTTTAATATGTTGTGTGAAAACCAGTTTTAATCAATCCTCTAAAATTTCAGTTCAAAATTCAACCTAAATCTCATAAAAATCTAATAAAAACTATGAAAAACAAAACTTGGTTCTTCTCAGAGTAGCTTCGTACGAAGGTGTCACACCCCAAAAAAGTCGCGGCGGAATATAAAACTTAGTGGTGACAAAAGTTGGTGCCCATTAATATCTTGTTGAAAGATGCATAAAAATGTTGGACAATCAACTTAATTAAAACATAGTTTTTAAAACTTAAAGTTTCAAAGTACGACACAACCACAACATAGTTTAGTAGTCTTGATCCTTATGGATCTTATTACATTGGTCCCAAATTTGTTTTAAAAGTCTATCCACAATATTTTCAAATCACACATGCATCAACAACCACAAGATACGCCATAATTCCCGAAGCGAACTCAAGTACCTGAAGAACACGTTAGAAATCAAGTGACAACACAAAGGAGGGTGAGTTCACATATTCAAATTTAAAATAATTTGACCCAAGGAAAAACTTTCTAATTATGTGTTTATTATAAAAAATCCATATAATTATTAAGAAAGTTAATTCATTTCCTTGTAAAATAACTCAAGCGTCAGTCGGCGCAAGCATTTCCGCAGAACCTTCCGACCATAGACATCTTCTCGAGTTTACATATTAAATTGATAGAATCAAATGTTCGGACTCGTAAGTTAGCAAGACACTATGAACTATATATTTACAATGAAGGTATAATCAATGCTAGACTATGAACAAAATATCAATTCGTCGTTTGACTTGACACGGAGCGATCGGTCACGACGAGGTTGTTAACCCGATAGGTCTACCAACAATTCCTCGCGTTCAATACTTAAATGATTAAACGACATCACTTGCGCATGGCCCATATCGAGGCCATCTATGATGCCTACCTCACGTACAATTTATATATCCGACTAATATTGATAAATTTAATATAGGATGTTGTACGAGTTTACTGAAATCCCTGGGATAAAGCAAATTCGTCTCAACTACACGGTTGTTTTCTCTAAAAAACTGAAACAATCCTGTTTCTCCCCGAAACATATATATATTCACCAAAACCGTTTTCCCGAATCAAATATTCACCACCGTTCACCCGATAAACATAATATTTGACAAAACCGTTTTCTCTCGAAATATTATATTTAACAAACCATATATTTTCATAAAAATATACAATTTATATCAAAAGGCATGTTTTATTCAAAACATTTTTCCTTTTTTAGGCGTGTTCTTCCCAAAACATATACAAAACAGTAAAAAGAGGGGTATAGTGACACTCACCTTTGGGTGCGTATTTTAAATAGCGCAATCCACAATTGATTTCTACACGTCCTATTATGCATAGGAACGATTTTATCAATTCATATATCACAAAAATTCCTTGAGTTTCTCCGTATACTTAGAATTTTCACATAACTTTGAGATTTTCTCAAAAGTTATCGTTTTTAGATTATGTTGGCACGTTAATATATATATGAGTTCATATATATATATATAGGGTTAGGTTGTCACACCCTGGCTTGCGGAAGCATGGTTATTTGGTGTGACTTCTTAATACATAGCTTACCATAACAAAGCTATATGAATAAAAACCATGCAAGATCATCAATTCAGTTAAGTTTTAAAACCAAAATACAACAAATTGTATCAACGGGAACACACCCTAACGACATAAACATTGTTCAACAAACACAAACATCAACATAAACAAACACAGTTTAAGGACTGTGACTTGTCTAGGAAAGAGTCACATTCCCTAAACCGGATGACCTCGTACTAGTGCAGCGGGAAAACGTGCCATACCGTGCCAGATCTTTAATTCCTGAAATACATGTAAGTTGAAAAATCAACAATATGTTGAGCGAGTTCATGTGTAAGTGAGCAAATAAACCTTTGTTTGTATAAAATCCTGGTATGTAGCAAATAAGGAAAAGAGATCACCAATGGTTTGCAAGGCCATTGATATGTGTGAAATGCAAGTAGGAAGGCTCAAACCTAGTAGATTTATGCGTTGGGTAAAAAGTCACCCCGAGTCCGTTATGCTGGGCCTGGGGCTGGGCTCGCTCACCAGATAGATCTACGCTCCTGCCCCTCGGTCCTATCCTGAGGATTAATGACCTCAAGTTTCCGCCTACCCATTCACATGATCTAAGTAACAACCTCCTTACGCTAACCATACCATGTAAGAATTATTCGTAATCATAGTAACTGTATTTCACCCCCGCAGTTTAGAAACTGAAAACAGTTAAGAGAAAAGGGGGACATGAATCCACAGCGGTGCGTCTCTACCAAGTATGTCTCAAGTCAAGCAGCTGTGCAACGCCCTACATGTACTAACTCTATTAGACGGACGGTCGTGCCTTAGCTTTATGGTTTAAGTTTTGGGAAATAGTTAGAAACTATTTCGTGTTTACATTCTGTGCATACTTGGTAATTATTTTCCTTCCCAAGGATGGGGGATTTATTACATGTGCGTACGAATATATTATTAAGTCTTACTTAAATATATCTTATTTCTAACTTCAAATATAATATTTTTCTCAAAAAATATTATATTTTTGTTTCACATAATTTCCCAAAATATACCTTGACAAAAATACGCGTTCATAAATATTTCTTTAAATGCGTAAGTTACGTTTTAACGATCGAGTGGTAATAATAATTACCGGTGTAACTTATATATTTATCGTGAAGGCGTTCGTATTATTTTGGATTCGTTAACGTTCGATAATATTATTTTTACCCTAAAAATAATATTTATACACTTCACAAAATAATTGACAAGTGACGTTGTGAAAAATATATTTACTAATATTATTTATCACGTTTAATTTTGTGAAAACCCACCTCCGATGTTTGTAAATAAAGTCGTGGTGAAACTTATATTTTGAAAACATGTCGAAAAGTATTTCTAACACTTATAGTGAAAATATTCTAAGTGTTAGGTTTTTGGAAAATTTCGCCAGAGTTTCCTCTGTAACTGGAGGTGGCCACGCTTTCAAGCGTATCATTTTCTTTTATAAATCAAACCAACCATTTCCTCACCTAACCAAAACATATTCAACAATCAACTAGTCCATAACATGTCAATCGCAAAGATTTCATGAACTTGTGATTTACTCAAAAATACGAAGTAAATCTAATTACTTTTAGCGGATCTTTATATAAATTAGTCCGGTTTCGTAAAAACCTTGCTTTTAAAGAAATTCCGTCTTCATACTTCTCGTCATCTTTTAAAAAATTGTTATTTTGTCGAAACTTTGTGCTACACAAGTGTTTACACACTTGTGTGTTCTAAAAATCATTCTAGTTAACGTAAGATCCGTCTTTAGAAAACATAATTTCCTTGACACTCGGTCCTTTGAAAATACCACTTGTAGATCCGTAGATCTACTAGTTTTAAACACTATTTGTAAGTAAAATCACTTTTACACAAGTTCATGATTGGCGTGTGGTAGAGTTTCACCCTTTAACCCTTGTTACATTCAAACAACCTTATGTCATGATCCATGATCATGACCAACCCGGGTTAAATGATGATCCGAGCTACCACAACATAGATCGGGTCCAAATAACCACACAAATCAATTACTACACATTTACACAACATACAAGCTTTTAACCATCATATTAGTGTTTTTAGACTTTAGTGTGTCATCTTGTAAGATTACTAGTTTTAACCATTACAAATCATTTTAACCAATTCAAATAGTTCGAGAGGGTGATTTAAGCAACATACCACTAGCTCGAGGCTAGGAAGAATCTAGACGCAAAAAGGGTGGATAAAAGCAAGAGAGTGAGGTCCTTCAAGCTCCGAGTGCACCAAGACTTCTTATAGGAGATCCTTGACACTTGTGTGATGTTGGAATGTGATGAGTGAACTCGAAAAATGGATGGATGTATAAGGGGTGTTCGGCCAAAGCCTTGAGAGAGAGAGGGAGTGTGTTTGAGTGTGTTGTGAGTGTTATGATCATAAGGTGCAAATGCTTAGTACTTATAGACAAAAATTTGATTATGGACCAAGGGATCTTATGTCACAAAGATATTGAACATCAAGGAATTAAATAATCAAGATTGTACAATGGTGTCCCAAGGGGACGAATTCGGCTCAAGGGGGGGGTAGCTAGTTCATTTTCAACTAATTAGTTAGTCATTAGTTAGGTTAATTAGGTTAGTTAAGTGCTTAACCCGGTTAGTAGTGTGTCGTGCTTTATGGCGGGTGTTAGGGTATTCAGGGACCCTAACTGGCTCAGAAAAAGATAAATAATGTTAATGGCAATATTTTCATGTTCCGGGCATAGTCGGTTGCTCGGTTGGATAGCAATCCGTTAAAATACTAAACAAAGCTTTAGAGTGTCGTTAATACCATTTTTAGTGACACAACTTATTCCGACACTTTGGAAAGTGTCTAGTAATATTTTTCTCACGTTTTGGCACTTTATTAGTTAGCTAAAGCTGAATTGTTAATTAAAGTGCTGAGTTTTGTGCTCAGTGTACGTTTTAGGCACATCCAGTCATTGTAACTTATCCTAGAGACGCAGTTCTACAACCCTTGTATCCCTACACTAACTATGGGTGTAGTGAAATATTTCTGGCTCATACAGGCTTAGAGGCAATATCTGCCTGATGCTGGCTTTATCAGCATGTTCAATAGGTTATCCGTTCATAGTGCTACTGTGCTTTTGTGCATCATGTTTGTCACTAAGGTTCAGCGTGTAAATAATGTAGTGACAGTATGTAAAGTATGATGCAGGAATATGCATGTATCAACATTCAAGTAGCAGTTTGTTCACAAGTAATCAAGTAAGCACAGTAATCAAGCAGTAATTAATTATTAATTAAGTCGTACGGATACCTGGTTTAGTGAGGGTTGTCACATTCTCCCCCCGTTTAGAAAAATTTCGTCCCGAAATTTTAAGTTCTGCTTCTAGTCGTAGGGTTTCTTGGGAAGTAAGTGGGGGTATTTCTCTTTCATCCGGTCCTCATTCCCAGGTGTACTCAGGACCATGTCTGGCATTCCAACGAACCTTGACGAGTTTGACACTGCTCCGGCGGGTCTTGTTCACTTTCCAATCCGTAACCTCAACGGGTTCTTCAACGAAGTGGAGCGTGTCGTCAACATGAATTTCGTCGGTAGGAATGACAACGGTATCTTGCGTTGGACTCTTCCTCAAATTTGATACGTGGAACGTATCTTGAACACCATTCAATTCGGCAGGTAGATCCAACTTGTATGCTACGGACCCAATTCTTTCTAGAATTCTGAACGGGCCAATATACCGCGGATTCAACTTCCCACGCTTCCCGAAGCGTGCCACACCCTTCCAGGGTGATACCTTCAACAAAACCATATCTCCTACTCAAATTCCAGAGGCTTCCTTTTTCGATGCGCGTAGGCTTTCTGACGGTCACGAGCCGCACTGATGCGATCTCGGATCTATGCAATCTTGTCTGTGGTTTCCTGGACCACATCAGGACCAACCAACTGTCTATCACCTGCGTCAGACCACAGAGCGGTGATCTGCACTTGCGGCCATATAAAGCTTCGAATGGCGCGGCAGTACTGGGTGTGGTAGCTGTTGTTGTATGAAAATTCGACCAAAGGCAAATGCTTATCCCAGCTACCGCCCAAATCCATAACACATGCTCTCAGCATGTCTTCCAAAGTCTGTATCGTTCGCTCACTTTGACCGTCGGTCTGCGGGTGAAACGCGGTGCTATATTCAATTGCGAGCCAAAACCTTCTTGGAAGGATTGCCAAATCCGTGATACGAACCTTCCATCTCTATCAGAGATGATGAGAGAGGTACTCATGGCGTGTAACAATATCTTTCATATAATTTCGGCCAACTTGCTCGTATTATCTTTCTCTCTGTAGGTAAGAAGTGTGCAGATTTCGTTAATCGTCCACTATTACCCAAATAGTGTCATGGCCTCTTGGCGTTCTTGGCAACTTCGTAATAAAATCCATGAGATTTGTTCCCACTTCCACTTGGGAGTTTCAGGTTGTTGCAGAAGTCCTGAAGGCTTCTGGTATTCCGCTTTAACCTTAGCGCATGTTAAACATTTGCTCACATAAACAGCCACATCGCCTTTCATCCTAGGCCACCAATAATAATCCTTAAGGTCCTGGTACATCTTATCCGCTCCAGGGTGGATAGAAGTACCGCGATTTGTGAGCTTCATCGAAAATAACCTTCCTTAAACCTCCAAACAAAGGAACCCAAATCCTTTTCTCAAAACATAACGTTCCTTCCCGTTTGGTACAATTGCTTCTCCATCCCCGGAGATATTCTTCTTCCAGGTTCCCTTCCTTGAGAGCTTCTTTCTGCGCGGCTCGAATGCGCAAGGAAAGATCTGTCTGAATTATCATTTCTAAAGCCCTAACCCTTATGGGCTTGATCCTCTCTTTTCGACTTAGGGCATCGGCGACCACATTCGCCTTCCCTGGTGATACTTTATCTCGCAGTCGTAATCGTTCAGCAACTCAACCCAACGTCTTTGTCTCATATTCAACTCCTTCTGGTTGAATATGTGCTGTAGGCTCTTGTGATCTGTGAAGATTGTGCACTTTGTACCATAAAGGTAGTGTCTCCAGATCTTTAAAGCAAAAACCACTGCGCCAAGCTCCAAATCATGTGTGGTATAGTTCTTTTCATGTACCTTCAGCTGGCGTGACGCGTAAGCAATAACCTTTTGGCGTTGCATCAACACGCAACCCAATCCTTGACGTGAGGCGTCACAGTATACCACAAATCATCTGTACCTTCCGGTAGTGCTAAGATTGGCGCGTTGCAGAGCTTATCCTTCAATATCTGGAACGCTTCTTCCTGTTTGATTCCCCAATCAAACTTCTTATCTTTTGCGTGAGGAGCATCAATGGTTGAGCGATCTTTGAAAAATTCTCAATGAATCTTCGGTAATAACCAGCCAAACCTAAGAATTGCCGAATCTCGGTTGGCGTCTTTGGCGTTTCCAATTCTTGATCGCTTCGATTTTGTGGGATCAACATGAATTCCATCTCCATTACCATGTGTCCAAGGAACTAGACTTCTCGTAGCCAAAACTCGCACTTAGAGAACTTGGCATACAGCTGTTCCTTCTTCAGCAATTCCAAAATGGCTCTTAAATGATGTTCGTGCTCGGCCTTCGTCTTTGAATAAATCAAGATATCATCGATGAACACTATCACGAACTTATCCAAATATGGCTTGCAAACTCTATTCATCAAATCCATGAACACTGCAGGTGCGTTTGTCAACCCAAACGACATGACTAGGAACTCGTAGTGTCCATAACGAGTTCTGAAGGCTGTCTTTGGGATACTCTCCTCTTGTATCCTTAACTGATGGTATCCAGATCGAAGATCGATCTTCGAATAAAAGCTTGAGCCTTGTAGTTGGTCAAACAGATCATCAATCCTTGGCAGAGGGTATCTATTCTTGATCGTCAGCTTGTTCAACTCTCTGTAATCAATGCACATACGGAAACTACCGTCCTTTTCTTGAAAACAAACTGGAGCTCCCCAAGGCGAGAAGCTTGGTCGGATAAATCCCTTGTCTAACAACTCTTAAAGTTTGTGTCGACAGTTCTTGCATCTCAGAAGGGGCAAGTCTATAAGGTGCCTTAGCCATAGGCGCGACGCCTGGAACTAAGTCGATGCGAAACTCTACTTGCCTTTGAGGCGGCAATCCAGGCAAGTCTTCTGGGAAGACTTCTGGATATTCCCTTACGACAGGGATGTCTTCGATCTTTGGTTCTTCAGCTTTCTTATCTACAATGTGTGCCAGGAAGGCAGCAATCCCTTCTGTAAACACTTTCGCGCTTTCAAGCAACTGATAATTCTTAACGGCGTATCACGCTTCTCTCATGAACCACAATTATCTCACCATCATCAATTGGGATACGAACTACCTTTTCGTGACAAACTATCTCAGCCTTGTTGCCTGATAACCAATCCATTCCTACCACCACGTCGAAGCTTCCCAACTGGACTGGTAGTAGATCCAGAGCAAACTCACGCTCTCCCAATTCGATCACACAACCTCTGATAACTTCATTGGCTTTCTACCAACTTTCCATTAGCCAATTCGATCGAGTACGGAATATCTAATTTACTAGCGGCTAAACCAAGCATATTCTTAAACTCTAACGACATGAAGCTATAATCGGCGCCAGTATCAAATAAAATGGAAGCATAGCGTTGGTTTACAGGGAACGTACCAGTAACGACATTGGGATCCTGGCGCGCCTCCCTCGCTTCAATGTTAAACACTCTTCCACGGGCTTGGTTTAACTCTGGGCAGTTCCTCTTGTAGTGCCCAAGATCACCACAGTTGAAGCATCCGGATCTTTGCCCATTTCCACCAGCTTGATTATTCCTTTGATTACGATTCACAGCGCCCGCTTGATTAGCATTGTTAACTCGATTTCCATCACCTCCATTGATCCCTTGTGGGCGATTTCCATTTCCGCCCAGGTTGGTGTTTCTGTTTCCAAATCCTCCCTGGCCTCTCTGGCCAGTTATGGCCCAACAAGAATCCTTCAAGTGGCCAGCCTTTCCACAAGCTTCACAAACTTTCAAACCACAACGGCCAGAATGGTGGCGCTGGCATGTATTACACTTGGGCTGGGTGCCCATGTATCCTTTTCCTTTCTTCCCACTACCAGCTGTAACCTGAGCTGGCGTGCTTGATTCCCCTTTCTTAACCACACCGCTAGTGCCGTGCTTGAAGTTCGAAAACTTCCGCTTGTTACCTCCTGATGACTCCACATGAGTCTCTTTTTCTTAGTCTCAGCATCATCGAACTTGTTCAGGCGAATAGCCTCCTCTGTGAGAGCCACGCTCAAATCAATTGCCTCAGTAATAGTCGCAGGCTTGGAGGAGGTCACCATGCTTATGATTTGAGGAGCTAATCCCCAAATAAAACGTTCAATCCTTTTGAACTCTGGAGTGACCATGTAGGGTACCACATGCGATAAGTCATGAAACCTCTGAACGTATTCTGCGATCTTTGGACCTTCCATCTTTAAATTCCAGAACTCTGTTTCCAATCTTTGGATTTCAGCGCGGGCACAGTACTTTTTGCGCATAAGTTCCTTCAGTTCGGTCCAGGTTAGTGCGTAGGCAGCAGCTTCACCAAGTGTCTGTACTTGCAAATTCCACCAAGATAGGGCTCCATCCAAGAATAGCTAGAGATATAGGTGACTTGCTGATCTAGTGCGCATTTGCTCATGCGAAGAACAGATTCAGTTTTCTCAGCCCAACGAACAAAGGCGACAGCACCTCCTGTGCCATCAAAGTTGACTGGCTTGCAGTCTAGAAACTGCTTATAGGTGCACCCTGCACGTACAGTTAACATGTGAACGGCATTAGCATCTTTGCTATAGATATCCAATTAGGTCATGGTATGTCTTAATGACTTAGTATTACCATGAGGTGGGTTGTTGTTGTTGCCAGTGTTGCCAGAGTTGCTTCCACTAGTCCCTCCTTAAGAGGCGGCGTATTGTGCGATGGCAGCAGCGATGATTTGCTGGAGTTCTGCCTGATTGGTAGGCATTTGCGGTTGTTGACGTCTCGGCGGCATCTTTTAAAAGATGTGTTTACGTTGGTCAGGCCATAGTAAAGCGTACGTATATAATGATAGTAATAGTACATAACATCTCATGTTATCAGTATATCATTCACATATCATCTCATGTCACAAATATCATTCACACAACATCCCATGTCATAAAAATATAAACAACCAATCAAGCATCAAATATGATGAGAATACTGCGATTGCCATATATCGAGACCACATAGTAAGTATACAAGTACATCACAGTGTCATACAACATCAATCGACTAAGGGCTACATCACCCCTGTCCAAAAACTATATCAAATCAGTGTCACTACATCCCATGTACAAAATCAACAAAAGTCATAATCAGAAAGTAGTCTCCAAAAATGCTGTGCAGTCAAAAGCAATCGTCGTCTTCTCACCAACGTCTACCCAAACGACACTGATGAGCTCTACACGGCTGGTGGTGGAGGAGGGGGAAAGTGAGTGTAAAACAAACGACGCAACTGGAGCCAGTCCTCCTCCATGGCTCTCTGGGTACGCAAGAAAGAGGCAACCTGCTGCTCTAATGCAAAGAGGCGTGCAGCATAGTCAGGTGGTAAAGGTCGAGAGGGCTGCAAAGGGGTGTGGGTCTGACCCTGGCACTGACACGGCGGCGGCTGAGCTCTCTCGAGCTCCTGAATGCGCTGTGTGTGTGCATCGTGCTGAAAAACAAAAGACATCAAAACGTCCTCAATAGTGTGCCCCATGTGGAAGGGATGGTAGGGGTCGGTCGGTGGCATAACATGTGGTGATGACCAGATAAACGGCTCCCTGGCTGGATCAAAAGGTGCCACATGAAATGGAGAAACAGGGGGTAAAACAGGTGGCAACTGTGACATGAAGGAAACAGATGTCGGCACATGCCAAAGGGATGGGCCGAGGAACCCTCTCCAGGTCGCGCTGGAGGTGTAAACTGAGGGAATGAAAAGGAGGTATCAACGTGACGAGTATCAGTGATCTGAGGGGGAATAGGTGGAACCTCATCATCAGCAGGAATCCACCCGTGCTGTGCGTGCTCATCTCGTGGATCCATGTGGGTCGCGAATAGTGCATGCTCGGGCTCTAGTGGAACGGGATCAGGTGGGGGAGCAACAAGAGGGTGAACGGGTGCATCAGCAATAAGTGGGTGATCAACATGATCAGCAGCAATGTCATGATCGCCCTCCAACAATGGAGCGTCAACAGGATGGTCATCAACAGGTGGGTCAGCAATCACAGGCTCAATAGGTATGCCAACATGAATGGGGTCATGCTCAAGCACTGGTTCTAGGGCGGCTGCCTGCTCAGGGGCCATGGCAGGCTCGGGATCATCAAAGGCCATCTCAAAGTCAAACTCAGGGTCGATGGGATCAACTGGGTCTACTGGGTCGACTGGATCCTCCATAGGCTGATCCATAGGTATAAACTCTATATCCTGATCCGGGTCGAACCCTAGGGAAAGATAGGATCGGAATCCTCCACATCATCATGGTCGAAAGCAAAGCTAGGAATAGGGGCAACAGAGGATGCCTGGTCAGGATCTGAACCATGTGAAAAGTGCTGTGCACTCAGAGTGTGGGAAGGTGCGGAGGCCACAGACTCGAAGGAGTCTGGAGCAGGTGAGTGTGCAGGTGACTCCGCAGCTGGAGCATCTGCGAGCAGTAAAAGTCCTCCGTCGGCTATCAGGGCCTCGCCCTCAACATCGTCCTCTAGGAGCTCATCGTCAAACAGATCGACGTCGCCATCAACGTCGGCGTCGAGAAGCAAATCGTAAGCAGGATATGAAGCAAGTGGTACGGGAGCAGGGATCTCTACAAGCGGTAGGTCCCCGGCCAAAGGGCCATCAGCGAGCTCATCAGCACCATCAGGTAGCGCAAAGGGCTGAAAGTCATCCTCGTCTGTGCTAGTAACGTCGGATGTGTGAACCTCGCGCTCTGAAGACTCTAGGTCGTCTGATACTATAGGTTTAGGGCCTGTGGTGTCTGAATCATCAGTGCCGGTCGAGTCCATGTGTCTGTAACATAAACACAAATATGCACAAATAATCAGTCATGCAATCAGGTAAACACATTAGTCACCAATTAAACAATCAAATAATTCTCCTAGTCCCACTAGCCTCCCAGTCTCCTAGACTGATACTCCTAGTCTCGCTAACCAATTTTTCCCAGCCTCTCAGACGGCTCTTCCTAGTCTCACTAGCCAAATTCTCCCAGCCTCTCAGACTGCTCTTCCTAGTCTCACTAGCCATCTACCTCGATCTCTTAGATCGAGCCTCGGCCTCCAAGACCGAGCCTCAGCCTCCCAAACTGAGCCTCAGCCTCCCAGACTGAGCCTATAAATAATAAATAAAATGTGCTCAACATTTGTTTGTAAAAACGTTTTGGATCTGGACTTAAGTGGTATGCAGTAAAAATGTTTTCGTGAGAGCCCTAGTGATCATAGTCTAGACTCGAGAAGGAATCCTAGTTCGCTATGATCTGAGCTCTGATACCAAGCTGTCACACCCTGGCTTTGCGGAAGCGTGGTTAATTTGGTGTGACTTCTTAATACCATAGCTTAACCATAACAAAGCTATATGAATAAAAACTATGCAAGATCATCCATTCAATTAAGTATTAAAACCAAATGCAACAACATTGTATCAACAGGAACACACCCTAACGACATAAACATTGTTCAACAAACACAACATCAACATAACACAAACACATTTTAAGGACTGTGACTTGTCCAGGAAAGAGTCACATTCCCTAAACCCGGATGACCTCGTACTAGTGCAGCGGGAAAACGTGCCATACCGTGCCAGATCCTTTAATTCCCTGAAATACATGTAAGTTGAAAAATCAACAATAATGTTGAGCGAGTTCATGTGTAAGTGAGCAAATAAACCTTTGTTTGTATAAAAATCCTGGTATGTAGCAAATAAGGAAAAAGAGATCACCAATGGTTTGCAAGGCTATTGATATGTGTGAAATGCAAGTAGGAAGGCTCAAACCTAGCAGATTTATGCGTTGGGTACAAAGTCACCCCGAGGTCCGTTATGCTGGGCCTGGGGCTGGGCTCGCTACACCCAGATAGATCTACCGCTCCTGCCCTCGGTCCTATCCTGAGGATTAATGACCTCAAGTTTCCGCCTACCCATTCACATGATCTAAGTAACAACCCTCCTTACGCTAACCATACCATGTAAGAATTATTCGTAATCATAGTAACATGTATTTCACCCCCGCAGTTTAGAAAACTGAAAACAGTTAAGAGAAAAGGGGGACATGAACTCACAGCGGTGCGTCTCTACCAAGTATGTCTCCAAGTCAAGCAGCTGTGCAACGACCTACATGTACTAACTCTATTAGACGGACGGCCGTGCCTTAGCTTTATGGTTTATGTTTTGGGAAATAGTTAGACAACTATTTCGTGTTTACATTCTGTGCATACTTGGTAATTATTTTCCTTCCCAAGGATGGGGGATTTAATACATGTGCGTACGAAATATATTATTAAGTCTTACTTAAAATATATCTTATTTCTAACTTCAAAATATAAATATTTTTCTCAAAAAAATATTATATTTTTGTTTCACATAATTTTCCCAAAATAATACCTTGACAAAAATACGCGTTCATAAATATTTCTTTAAAATGCGTAAGTTACGTTTTAACGATCGAGTGGTAATAAT